>NW_028227261.1:74085000-74542500 GCF_978045245.1 Mus caroli
GAAGCCCTGGGTTCTAGCACCACGTAAGCCCTGCTCTTGGGAGGATCATCAAAAGTTCATGGTCAGCTTGGACTTCGTGAGATTGTTTTAAAAATAAAAACTGCACTGACACATACCCGAAAGCCACTTGTGATCCTGAGTCAGAGGGAGGGCTGTTTCTGTCAATAAATCCAACAGAGCGAGCATCTGGCTGCAAAATGATCCAAGGAGTTACAGTGGGGTAACGTGTCCTTCACATTTCAACGTGTCCTAACTACAGGTGTGAGCTGAAATACCACACAAATATAATGCAAAACGTATTACAGTGGAGTTGAATACTTCCTAGTACATTTTCTTGTGACAATGTTATTAGAAGTCAGCCAGGATGTCCCAGGGCAGTGTTTGTGGGCATTCTCACCTGTACCCAGCATAGAGCCATTAAAAAAACAAAAACAAAAAAAAAAAAAACAAAAACAAATTTATTGATTCTTTATAAATTTCCTATTATACACAGCAATCCTCCTCATCTCCCTGTCCCTCCATAACTGCCCTCTGCTCTTGCAACCTTCCCACAAAACAAACAAGCACTCTCTCCATGGGAGCTGTGGTGTTCACTGTGTGTCACCTATTGTATCTTTTTACCCAAACAGCTTTTCTTGAAAATGTTCATTGCTGTGAGTTATTGGTCTGGTTCAAAGACTCTGGCTTCTGCTACACTGTCAATACTTGATTCTGGCTAGGACTCCTTTTCGATATCCTGTTGTTGCTCTGTGTCCTGAGGATATTGCAGGGGCAGGCTGTAAAACATGGAAAGCAGCTCTACACACAGTGTGTGGCGGCAAGATGTCTCACAGGAAATTCTCAGCTCCTAGGCATGGGTCCTTGGGCTTCTTGCCTCTCAAGTGCAGCAGCCAGAATGGTGGGAAAGGGAAGAGCTTCCATAAGGATGATCCTTCTAAGTCTGTTCACCTTACAGTCTTTCTAGGGTACAAGGCTGGCATGACACTCATCGTCTAGAAAGTTGACAGGCCAGGATCTAAGGTGAACAAGAAAGAAGTCTTGGAGGATGTGACCATTGTAGAAACCCCACCCATGGTGGTTGTGGGCATTGTGGGATATGTTGAAACCCCACGAGGCCTCTAGACCTTCAAGACTGTATTTGCTGACCATATCCGTGATGGATGCAAAAGGCAGTTCTGTAAGAACTGGCACAAATCTAAGAAGAAGGTTTTCACCAAGTACTGTAAGAAATGGCAGGATGACACAAGCAAGAAATAGCTGGAGAGGGACTTCAACAGCATGAAGAAGTACAGCCAGGTCATCCGCACAATTGCCCAACTCAGACGCATTTGCTTCCTCTGCGCCAGCAGAAGGCACACTTAATGGAGATCCCAGTGAATGGGGGCACTGTGGCTGAGAAGCTAGCCTGGGCCCTAGAGAGGCTGGAGCAGCAGGTTCCTGTGAACCAGGTGTATGAGCAGGATGAGATGATTGAGGTCAACGGTGTGACAAAAAGCAAAGGGTACTGAAAGACCCACAACCTGAGGACTCCCCCACGTTCTAACTCAGGATAGGCGACACTCCAAATCACTCATGAGAAACTGGTTTTGTTGTTGTTTTGGTTTGGCTTGGTTTTGGTTTTTCGAGACAGGGTTTCTCTGTGTAGCCCTGGCTATACTGGAACTCACTTTGTAGACCAGGCTGGCCTCGAACTCAGAAATATGCCTGCCTCTGCCTCCTGAGTGCTGGGATTAAAGGCGTGCGCCACCATGCCCGGCTAGATGCAAACTGCAAGAGGTTTATTAAGGAAAGACCAGTGCACTGGGGACAACTCATATCTCGCACAGGGGTAGAAGAGTCGACCACGAGCTCAAAGGGTAAGGGGTTTATAAGGGCACAAAAACTGCAAACACTGGCATCGGGCTATAGAAAGGCAAAACCACAAACACCTGGCATCCTGGAACAATGGGGCAAGTTCTACTCCCTGCCATTAGTGAGGTCTATTTTGGACACAGGTCTAGGGGCTTAAATAATTTTTCACTCTCTCTCAGGATCTTTCATTCCCCACTCTTTCTAGTAAATAGTTCTAGTCTTAGAACTAGACACTATTTTCTAACACACATGGAAAATTTGAAGCAAAATTCAAGATAAGGGCCTTTCCACCGAGTCTCAAGGTTTTCTGAGCAGTGGTGTCTAATGTAGACCGAATCTCTAACTTGAAAGCAATGTGGGGCTTGCAGGTCTCCTTCTCTTGAGTAGGCCCCCTGAAGCAGCTTCCATGCTCGCTGCCTCACCCACTAGAGCGCCTTGAGCCTAGAGAACAAAGGCTGGGAAAGCAGCATGTCAGCACTATGTACAGAGGCTATTTTTACCAGTGGAGGGGGCCCCCCATAGAGTGATTCATAGAGGGGTGAGTCCAAACTGTTTCTAACCCTGAAGAGCACAAAGGGTAGGAGAGCTATCCAATCATTCATGCCAGTCTCTGCTGTCAATATGGTAAGTCTCTTTAATGGTTCTATTCATCCTCTCTACCTGTTCTGAGCTTTGGGATGCACAACGTAACTTCCAATCAATCCCCAATATCTTGGCCAGTTCCTGACTTACCTGGGCAACAAAGGCAGGTCCATTATCAGACTCGATTACCTTCGGTACCCCAAACTTCCAACTCACGATCTTTTGGGCTCCTCCAAGGGCTTGGATCACTTCTCCAGCTCTGCCCTTTGTAGCACACACCTTGTCTTCTAGGCTCCAGCTGCCTATACTCCATTGCTGCTGCTGTTCTTGTTGATCATCTCATGGTACTGGCATCTACAAAACACTGCTGTCTTCCGCTGTAACTAGGATTCACCAATAGCCTCTCATAGGCTCTCTTCATGGTGTCAAGCATCAAGTCCTTTGCATGACCCCCTTCTGTCCTGGGCCATCAATTGCAACTGAGGCTGCACCTTCACCAATGGCTTTCCATGGCCTATCACAGTGCCAAACCTCAGCCTCTCTGCATGACCCCTTCATGCCTTCAAAACTAGTACCACCTGGGTGACTCTTACACATTTCCAAGTCCTGCTGCTGCACTGGGTACAACTTTGGCTATCTCTGGATCACAGCCTCTGTGCTCTCAGAAAACACTTCCCAGAAGATGTCACCTCAGTGATGCTGGTCTCTTCTTAATCACCGATAATTTCTTAGCTCCAGCTAACCAGCATCTATAGTCCCAGAAATACAAAGTTTTTACTTTATCAAAGCCACAAGTTCAGCTTTCTGGGCCTATGTCCCTTCAGGGAGGCTGCTGGCCCAGATCACTTGCTTTCTGTCCACCACTGCTGCCCCTGCCTTCCTCTTACTTTCAACCATGAAGCTACTGCTATCTGTGTACCAGCTCGGACTCCCAGGCCAAGGCTGATCTTTATCAGCATCCTTGACAAGTAGAGCTATGGCAGCAATAGCTTTCAGAAAAAAAAAAAAAAAAAAAAAACTCACCCGCTGGCAACAGGGTCTATCTTAAGCCACTGGCCTTTTCCAAGGTTCCAAAGTCAGTTCAGGCAAGGCCAAGGCTGGGGCCATTAGTAGGGCCTTTTTAATTTCTTTAAAGTCTTTCTGGGGTCCACACAAACAACTCCCCTTCCTTGGTTAGGGGGTACAACGGGGCAGCTAAGATTGCAAACCCAGGTATCCAGAGCCTGCAGAAGCCAGGGGTGCCCAAGAATTCTCTTTTCTGGCTTCTTTTAGCCACCGCTTCCCATCCCGAAGGGTGTATCCCAAATAAGTAACTTCATTCTGACACAGCTGAGCCTTTTTTTAGCTGAGGCTCAGTACCCCAACTCACCTAATTCTGTTAAGCAGATTGGTCTTATGTTGCCCAGGTTCCCTATCTGTCTAGGTCCTGTCTCTTTCTCTTTCTTCTGCTTCTCCCCTCTTTCTCTCTTCTGCCTCCTTCACTAGAGCATGTAACTGTAATATACCTTCTCTTACCTTAGACAAATTAGTGGGCCATCTTGAGGCACCTCGGAAACCCGCCACCAGAGCCTGGTGATAGATTTTCAAGCTCTCCCTACCTTCTGCCATGTTGTAGTCCCAACCTGGGCGAGTCAAAGGAAATCTCATGTAGCTGTGTAGGCTGCCCGTCAGCTCCCAGGATATTTTTTCTAGCCTCTAACAGAATTCTCTCTCGCTCCTCAGTTGTGAAGAGCATCTGCAGCAGCTGCTGACAATCAGCTGGAGGCTCTGATTTGGGCGATTTCTCTTGTAACACCAGAGCACAATCACAATTTTGGGAAGCAAAACCCAATTTTAACAGTGTAAACAATCCATTCTCTTTAAAAAAATCAACACCAAAAAAACATTACTTGCTACAAAGTTTGGCTGACTGTTCCTGCACACAAACGCAAGAAGTTGCAGCCCCCAATACTTCAAAGAGACCCTGCCCTAAATCCTATAATATTACCCAATTCAGGTGTATCTTTAGAGACCTGTCTCCTTGGGTTGTCTCATGCCGCATGTTGTAGTTCTTAATTACTCCAACGTGGAGTTACCAGTTTTTAAGCACAGAGATTTTTGTAAATTACTTCTAGTCAGGGTACAAAGCACCTATGAGTATTACCTTTGCTTCTTTAAACACATACACAAAAACACACAAAACAAACCAACAGAACCAGACACACCGGACCCTTTTGCGTCCTCCACAAGCAGGCAAAAGAATCAGACGATTTCTGAGGGGGAAGCTTCCACTTCAACAACAGAACTCGGTCCCTCTGATCTCTGGAGACTACCAGGCGTCCCTGGCTCTCCCCACTTCCCAGGGCATCCCCCAGGGTGGCATCCTGTGGTCCTCCTAGCACGCCTGCCAACCACAGTCCTCCAGTCCTTACGGCTTGAGAGGACAGCTGCAAACAGAAAACCCCGTCATCTACAAACACAAAGACATTGTCTTCCTCTTCCACCGGGATGACCAAAACCAGAGAAATGACCTAGAGGGGTTGCTGAATCAGATGGCCTGTTCTCGACAAGAGGGTTACATTATCACTACCGACCTACAGATGGGACAAAGGTCCCTAAAGATTGGGACAAAGGTCCCTACAGATGGGGCATCTCCTAGGGCAATTTTTAAACCAAACTCGGGTGGATCCAAACTCAGGCTGATCAGTATAAACTCAGGTGGCACCAAGCTTCAGAAACAAAAGATAAGACATAGACAAACAAACCAACACAAGAAGTGCACATTCGTTTTAAACAGAAAACAGGCACTCAGAACAGAGACACTGGCCAGCACACACACATTCCAGAGGGGATCCCCATACCTCCAAGTCGATTCTCAGGCGTGAGGGGTAGTTGCATTTCCTGGCCAATGCACCAAATGAAAGACCCACAACATGAGGACCCCCCCACGTTCTAACTCAGGATAGGCGAAACCACAAATCACTCACAAGAAACGGTCTTGATGCAAACTGCAAGAGGTTTATTTGGGAAAGACCAGTGCACTGGGGACGACTCATATCCCATGCAGGAGTAGAGGACTCGATCATGAGCTCAAGGGGTAAGGGGTTTATAAAGGCACAAAAACCCCAAACACCTGGCATTGGGCTATAGAAAGGCAAAAACCACAAACATCCTGGAACAATGGGGCAAGTTCTACTCCCTGCCATTAGTGAGGTCTATTTTGGACACAGGTCTAGGGGCTTAAATAATTTTTCACTCTCTCTCAGGATCTTTCAGTACAAAGGGGTGACCAGTTGTAGGCATACAAAGAAACTGCCACGAAAGACCCATCGAGGTCTGCACAAAGTTGCCTATATTGGAGCCTGGCACCCTGCCTGTGTAGCCTTCTATGTGGCTCCAGCTGGGCAGAAAGGCTACCATCACCGAACAGAGATTAACAAGAAGATTTACAAGTCTGGTCAAGGCTACCTCACCAAGGATGGGAAACTGATGAAGAAAAAAGCATCTACTGACTACGACTTTCCTGACAAGAGCATCAACCCACTGGGTGGCTTCGTCCTTTGTAGTGAGGCGACCAATGACTTCATCATGCTCAAAAGCTATATGGTGGGAACAAAGAAGGGAGTGCTTACTCTTCCTAAGCCCTTACTGGTCCAGAACAAACATCAGACTCTGGAGGAGATTGACCTGAAGTTCAATGACACCTGTACTGCTAGTTTTGTGTCAACTTGACACATCTGGAGTTATCACAGAAAAAGGAGCTTCAGTTGTGGGAATGCCTCCATGAGATCCAACTGTAAGGCATTTTCTCAATTAGTGATCAAGGGTGAAAGGCCCCTTGTGGGTGGGACCATCTCTGGTCTGGTAATCTTGGTTCTATAAGAGAGCAGGCTGAGCAAGCCAGGGGAAGCAAGCCAGTAAAGAACATCTCTCCATGGCTTCTGCATCAGCTCCTGCTTCCTGACCTGCTTGAGTTCCAGTCCTGACTTCCTTGGTGATGAACAACAGTATGGAAGTGTAAGCTGAATAAACCCTTTCCTCCCCAACTTGCTTCATGGTCATGATGTTTGTGCAGGAATAGAAACCCTGACTAAGACAACACCACCTCCAAGTTTGGCTGTGATTGTTTCCAGATCATGGAGGAGAAGAAAACATTCATGGGACCACTCAAAAAAGATCACATTGCCAATGAGAAAGGTGCTTAATTCCAGGATCACTTTGCACAGTGGGCAAAGTCTCATCAATAAATATTTCCAGAAAAAAAAAAACACACACACATGGAAAGCAGACCTCTCACAGATTTTTCAGAACCAGGCATCTTCCATATGGTTTTCTTGGTATGCTTTTTGCTCAAAGAGGGAGTTTACCCTGTTCTGCCTTTCCACCCACATTTAAACCCCTTCTAAGGCTCTCCACTGATCTCCCCACTTCTTTCTGTCAAATGGGCTAAGACTGCATGACAGTGCCTGGAGAGGAACACCTCAGGGAGTGGGATATGGGTCATGCACACTACATGTCTGTTCTTTACAGTTCACCCTGCGGGCCATACCCAAGCTGGGGAGTTCCTGGCTAGTGGCCTGCAAGTAGAATGCACTTAGTACTCTAACAGAGGGCCTGTTTTCAGTACTCAGCACCCACATGGTTACTTATAAGTTTCTGTAACTCGGAGCTCCAACAGTCCACAGTCTAAGTGCAAATGCATACATGCGGGCAAAACATTCGTTCATATAAAAAACTTATTATATATAGCTATAAAAAGTAAAACTGGAAGAAAATGAGGACCTGACCTGTTGATCCAAGGTATGGCTGAGGAGAAGGGTTTTATTGTAGATATGAGAAAGAGGAAAGGCCAAGGCCTTTGGAAGGGTCCAGACTGAACCAGACCATGAGAGGAGAGGCAGGGGATAGCAAGAACGAGAAGAGAGAAGGGAGCAAAGGGACCAAGAGAACCAAACACAAGGCAAAAGAGGAGAGGGCAGAAAGAGAGCAGAGAGAGCCCATGGCCAAGGTGGTGGGGTTATATAGGAAAGAGAAGCTGGGGGAAGGGAACGGAAGCCCCTGGGCTCTAGAGGCTTGTGGCAGGGGATGGGGTAAGAGGTTACAGGAAGAGCCATAGGTACTGAGTGAGCCTAAAGGCCAAGCAGACTTTAGTGTGCTAAAGGAACCACAGTTAGCTATTGTACTGAGTTTCACTAGGATGTGAGCAACAAAACAAGATTCAGTATAATATATGAAATGGGAGAAATGGGCTTGTGCCCCAATAGTTGGCACTATATACTGTGGTACTCACATAGAATAACAGAAGCATCTCCAGTGTCAACTAGAAGAAAGTTAAAACTTTGATAAAGTGCTAAGCCTGGAGGCCCGGAGGGATATTTGACCCACAGGCTAAGTAGAAGTGATGGACAAGCCCCCGTGCTTTTCGGAGATGCAGCACCGGTCCTCCCCTCCAGCCTTCCTCCACTTCCAGGCTATAGTGCAAGGAGAAATGCAAAGGAAGTTTTCAGAGTAAGAGGTTCTTTGGAGCAACTATATTTGATAGGGAGTGCCATTCATTCTAATGGGCAAGGTCTTCCTTACTATCTCCCTAGATTAAATTAGGGCATCTTCAAAAGAATCACTCAGAGAGTTGGAATGTTTTACTAAGTGGGAGGCACTCTGTCCGTTATCCAGATACTTGCTGAACTATAAAATCCATTAGACCTTTCATGGTACAGCTATTAAAACTGATCACGGTATGGAAGTCTTTGGAGACCTGATGTGGATCCCCTGGAATTTCAGGGGGTAAGGAGACCACTGTCTGGCTTTCCACGGACAAGATGAAATATGGAATGGAAGCCTGCTTGGTCATGGGTCTCAGATCACAGATTTTGATGTGTTAAGATTCTCTACAGTTCGCCGGGCGTGGTGGCGCACGCCTTTAATCCCAGCACTCGGGAGGTAGAGGCAGGTGGATTTCTGAGTTCGAGGCCAGCCTGGTCTACAGAGTGAGTTCCAGGACAGCCAGGGCTACACAGAGAAACCCTGTCTCGAAAAAACCAAGAAAAAAAAAAAAAAAAGATTCTCTACAGTTCTTAAAAGGTATTAGGTCTAAGCTTAGTACTGTTAAGATAACTTTGAAAAAAGAACTGTCTTCCTAAATGTGTAGGCCCTGGCAGGAGGAGATGTGAAAGGTGGACCAGGAAAGTGGAAGTTCAAGGGCATCTTTATGAGGTCAGTGGGAACATACATCATTCCCATAGTGGGCAGAGATCCAAGAAGACAGCATGGAGGAGGTCTCCAAATACCTCACTAAATCACTGGGAAGAGATAAAGCCAGCCTTGGATAGCTGCCATTCAAGGAAATTTTTGTCATCAAGCAGAGTATAAAGATACTTTGGCTCCTTTTCATATCATCTTCAGATCCGTACCCTAATGTTGGAGAAGTCAGAAACAGCAGTAAATAGAAAAGTTAGGGTGAATAAAGCTGGCTTATAAGTCTGAACGGGAGGGCAAGGTACATTTCTTTAAACAGAACGTGTGATAATCATTTAAAAAAAATAGCTTGGAGGTTAGGTGTGGGGGTGCACAGTTGCAATCTCAGAATTTTAGAACTGGGGTCAGGAGCATCAAGAGTTCAAGAACATCCTGGTAAACAAGAGACAATGTGTAAGAGAGGCAGAAGGGGAAGGGAGGGAGGTAGAGAGGGAGGGATGAAGGAAGGGAAGGAGGGAGGGCGAACAAACCAATAAGAACTTAGTTTAGGCAGGAATGTTTAACACTCCAAATTGAAAGCAATTCTCTACCACCCACAAAGAGCTACCAAAAAAAGACTCATGATTTTAAAGAACATATGCATTTTTGACACTTTTCTGTGTTGTTGACCCAGACAAAGAATTGATGTCCCTTCTCCTGATACCTAACAAGTCTTTGTGACTGTCCCCAGTGAGTACATACAGGCAGGATCAGAGGAGGCATGCAGCAGGCTTGCCAGGTTATTTTAGGATTTGTCTTGGAAGCCTGCAGCTGCCATGAAAAACCTGAGGTTACTCTGAGCAGAGAATATGCAGAGATTAAATCAAGAAGGGGAAACAGTGATGGTGGCTGGAGACAGACACAATGCCAGATATCACTGTCAATAGCTACTGAATGACATGCTTCAGGTCTGTGAATTTTACATTATTTTTTAAAACTTTGCGGTGTACCTGAATGTTTAGACCAAACCCAGGACCCAGTTCAGGCTGAGACCTGCAAGAGGAATGCCTCCAGGGACTACTGATGGGAAGTTTCTTTACCTTTAAAAGAACAGTTGCCATTGGCAATCTAGACATTTCTCGGTGTGGATGTGATGGGTAAAACTGCCATGGCTGCCTAGTTAGCAGCCTGGGTGAGAAGCAGAGGACAGAAATCAAAAGAATCAGGATGGAGGCCAGAGCCCTCCCTGAACTAAAGCTGATAACTGCATTTTACTCTGGATATTCTGAGACACATAGCTCACAGCCTTTTGATTTCATAAGCCAGTTTAAACGGGTCTTTCCACTAAATGCAGAAGGCAAACATGAGAGACCATGTAGCAAGTCAACAGGGAAGCAGAAGTCATCAGGAAGATGGGAGAGAGGGAGAGGGAGAGGGAGAGGGAGAGGGAGAGGGAGAGGGAGAGGGAGAGGGAGAGGGAGAGGGAGAGGGAGAGGGAGAGGGAGAGGGAGAGGGAGAGGGAGAGGGAGAGGGAGAGGGAGAGGGAGAGGGAGAGGGAGAGGGAGAGGGAGAGGGAGAGGGAGAGGGAGAGGGAGAGGGAGAGGGAGAGGGAGAGGGAGGGAGAGGGAGAGGGAGAGGTGGCATGGAGTGCCTGCCCCTCAAGTGTAGTGCTAGTCTGGGATAAGGGCAGGAAACAAAGATCTCTGCTCTCCTGGAGCTTACTTCCTAATGGGGGAAGGCAGAGCAAGGGGAACAAGAGGACAGAAATTCTAGTTACTGGAAACTGATACAAAGATAGTACTGAGTAATGTGATACTCAAGAGGCCCCTGCTTTCATTGGAGAGCAGAAAAGTCTCTACAGAGGCGACACTTGATCCGGGGCCTGGATGAGAAGATGCTAGTCCTTTGGAGCTGTGAAGAAAAGGCTTTGTTAAAGACAACAACACATTCCTGGAAGGCAGAAACAAAACAAAAGAAAGGTAAAGGGGAAGGAACTCTCTATGAACTTTAAAATGAAAACCAATCACCTTAGGATGCAGTCAAAATCAAAGCAGCTGGTTGGCAGTAGGCTTGTGTATTCTCCTCCCCCTGCCCCTGCCCTCCCCACTTTCTCCTCTTTCCCTCTATCGCTGGGGTCTTGCTGTATCCTTGGCTGACTTTCCATTGTTATGTAGCTCAGGATGGCTTTAAATTCAATGTCCTTTTCCTCAGCCTCCTACTGGGCTACAGGTGTGTGTCAACAAGCCTTCCTTGGACTGTGACTCAGTAACAAGCCTCAAATCCACATAGATGTTTCTGATTTACGGATGATAACATATGGAACATTGCTTCCAAAGCTTGGTCACAGAGAAATTAGAGCGTAACCTTTACAAGTATCTGTAGCAGTTTAACATTGGGGAAAAAATGTCTGAGCATTTCAGAAATTAAAAACAAAACAAGAACAAAAAACTCCAAAATCCTGATTAGTCACAAATAGTTTGAGAAGCATTGCCCCAAGCTGAGAGCTGTACAGTAAAGAAAAAAAAAAAAAACATAATTTAAGCAAACAACAATTTCTCTCTCTCTCTCTCTCTCTCTCTCTCTCTCTCTCTCTCTCTCACACACACACACTCACACACACACACACACACACACACAGTCACGGCTTCTACATAAAATTTCAATAACCATTTATCTTTTCTTTAAAAATGTCATCTAAGTAAGTCCTAAGGGCATACTGTAATTTCGATTACAGGACAAATTTCCTCATCCTGGATTATTGAGGCACCAGGGTATCAAACTGAAGCATAGTCTTCCCATGTCTTCCCATGGACTATGTAGTCTCAAGTCGACCGATGGAATTTCAAATATGACATTTGGGGGTGGGGGGTCAGGAAGACAGGACTAACCCTTGATAGGATACTGGCAACAGGATTAAAGAAAGAATTCATCCCAAGTCTAAGTGAGACAAGGGGCTTATTAGGGTTACTTACAGGGACATGGGTGACTATCACAAAAGTCCACTCTCTATTGGTGACAACTCAGAAAGCTGCATCCCTGGAGCTCCCGAGATGGCTTGTGGGTAGCCCACCTGGTCAGAACTCGCTCTTTGCAACAATTTTTATTGTTTATAGAGCCTTGGTATGAGGCTTTTGTGTGTCCTGTTGCTGCCTCAGTTTCTCTGGTGTGCATCTTTTATTTCCTGTATGTCATTAGCACTTCTCCTCCTCCTTCTAGGAAATGTTTTTACTCCAGGAAACAGTTTTCAATTTTCAAACACTTTTAAGGCAGAAGGAGGCAAGGTATAAAGAAGCAGTATACAGATTACAGTTAGGACAGAACTAGCAGCCTTGTAGTAAACCTAGTCTCTAGTTTCATGTCATCCTTCGGTCTTCCTTCGTGCTTCTTCTGTGTAACCTGAGAGGTAGCACACTTGGTGAGACCAAATCTTTGCCAACAGACTACTGTTCTGTCACTTTTTCTAATTACCATTTTACAAACTTCCAAGCACTGAGGCAATCTCAAGTGTGTTTCTCAAAATCTAAAAGGATTTATCTTGTTAGTTCACCACGAATGGTTTAATATGTGTATTTCCTCAGTGTGAATGCATCTATTTTCAAATAGCAAACAATGCAGTGTAAACTGGTTTGGGAATGAAAGATTTGTTGACTGATATAAATGGAAAGAAATGGAGTAGATGTGAGGTAAGATGGAGATGTAGGAGTCATCTTATTGTAATGGGTACAGAAAAGGGCTGGTGGTGGGTGCCAAGTGTCTCAACATGTTATAGTGAAAACAGGCTTGGGAATTAAAGTCTTGTCAGCATGAACACAGTGAAGCCAGGAGCCCTGGGGATTACAAGTGAAGAAGTGAGACAGAAAAGTGGATCTCATAAAGGACAGATGACAGCACAGGTCTTCTGGAATCTGGAGTTTCCAAAGGTTGTGAACCATCATGTGGATTCTGGGAGTCAAATATGGGTACTCTGAAGAACACGCAGAACTATTAACCAGTGATTCATCTCTCCAGTCCCAGCCCTCAAGTGGAAACTTAACAGTTCTTTGGAAAGTAGTTGTGTTGGATGTTGTTTTGCTGGGGCAAACATGTTAAGGAGTGTTTTTCTGAAGTAGACAGAAGTGAAAGGATGTTGTGCTGAAGCAGACACATGGAAGAGGAACGTTTTAATTCTTTGCTAACAATACGAATTCATTGGTCTGCCTTACATTGCATAGTTGAGCTCCATATGTCCAGACTCCATAGAGAAAAGCACACCAAAAAAACTTCTGGTGCTGTGCTGGTGGCCTCTTGCTGCTTCCACAGACTTGGACCAGTTGGCAGAGTGATATCAGCTGAGACAGACTCACGTGTTTAGGCAAGACTTATGAAGGACACATGATGTTTGAAGGGAGTATAAATAGGACTTGATGGACAGTGAAGGAGGCTGAGCTTGGCTTGCTTGCATAGCAATGCTTGTTGGTCTCGATTCTTGGCTGATCCTCGCTTTGCTGAGGCTTTGCTGAGAGAGGCACAGTCAAGAACTTTTTTCCTGGAATTCCTCTTGGCCCTGGTCAATCCTGCTGCCCTGTGCCAAGGCTAAGGCCTAGCTGTCTCTGTTAGGTAGTGCCACTGCTGCTGATTCGAGCTTGCTATCGAGACGCTATTGAACTGGACTGCTGGTATAATCATGAAGTGCTTGCGAGTGGATCGGGCTGCTCTTAACTAAACAGCTGATTTCCTGACAACACAGATAGGATTTGCTCCAAAGAACCATTTTTAAACAGGTCTACTTCCCTGATATCCTTACTTTTCCACTACTTCTGGTGGGTGGTAGGCTAGAAGAGGGGTTAAAGCATTCCAGACTCACCATTGCTAGGAAGCAGGAGTGGGTGGGTTGGGAGCAGGGGGAGGGGGGAGAGGATAGGGGATTTTCAGAGGGCTAACTAGGAAAGGGGATAACATTTGAAATGTAAATAAAGAAAATATCTAATATAAAATAGACATAGAAAAAATTAAAATAACACATCCAAAGGATGTGTGTATTTTTGCCAAAGGAGGATTTTTACCTAAAAAGATACTAAACAACACGAGCAGTCCCTTTCTGCTAGGATAACTGCTTACATATTTTGGGGACAAAGGACATACCACGTCAAAGTATGCACAGTTGGGAAGATATGCTTTGTGCAGGTGGATTCAAAAATGGTATGGTATCCAGAATAGCCCAATTATTCTGGACATGTCAGGTTATGAAAATAATTTCTTGATACAGATTCTAGGATAGTATTTATGTTTCCCTTCAAAACAAACCTCATTCCAGTGCTTTAGAATGCCCCTACTTACCAGAATGACATGGATCCTAAAGCATTTGAATTCAAGGTCAGAAGGTCATGAGCTCCTAATGCCTTTTCTTTTCTCAGAAGACTTACATAGAAGGTCATACTGATGATTTCAGAATCTCCATTCTGATATAAGCAGTTTGTTATATGAAGAGAAACAATTAAACTGGGTTGGAGAGGGGGTGAGGAGGGGAAAGGGGATGGAGATCAGGAGTGGGGAAGTGGGGGGCAAAGGAAGGATGGGAGTGAGAACAGAAGTCTGATGGGGAACATCTATGGAACTTGCTGGAGATCTGGGATAGGGGACACTCCCTGGAGTCAATGAAGTGACCTTAGCTAAGCTTCCTAGCAGCTGGTGATGGAGACTGAAGTGGCCACCTCCTGTAGCCAGGCAGGACTGCCAGTGGAGGGATGGGGACATCAACACACCCACAAAACCTTCAACCCCAAATTTGTCCTGTCTACAGTACAGGGATAGATTGAGCAGAGACTGAGGGAACTGGCTGACCAATGACTACACCAACCTGAGACTCTCAACTCTCATCCCATGGGGAGAGAGCCACGCCCTGACACTCTGCTCTGCTCTGGCTGCAGAGAGGAACCTAGCATAACTGTCTCCTGAGAGGCTCCATAGATGGAAGCAGATGGAAATGGATGCAGAGACCCGCAGCCAAACATCATGTAGAGCTCAGGGAATCTTGTGGAAGAGTGGGGGATAGGATTGAGCAAGCTGGAGGGGTCAAGGACACCACAAGAAGACAGAGTCAGCTAACCTAGGCCCATGACGGCTCACAGAGACTGAAGAGCATGCATGAGCTAGAATGAGGCACCCTATACATTTGTAGCAAACATGCAGCTTGGTCTTCATGTGGGTTCCTTAACAATTGGAACAGTTGCTGTCTCTGCCTCTGTTGCCTGCCATTGGATCTCCTTTCCCTAACTGGTTTGCCTGTTTGGGCCTGTATGGGTGGGACTAAGAAGAGTAGAGGGAGGGGGCTGCGATTGGGTATAAAGTGAATAAGTAAATTAATTAATGAATGGAAAAAAAAAACCTTCTGAAAAGAGAAATAAATTTTACATCTTCCCCATGCCGTGGATTCTCTGTTCCATTTTTCTCCCCGCAAAGGCTTGCTTCTAGACTCATGTACATCTGCTCTCCCTCTCAACCCTACCTCTCCTTTCCTAATCTTTCTTCCCAATAAAGAGAAAAAAGAGATTGTCTAAAATGTTTTATTTTTAAATGAATAGACTATTTTCTATTTCCTTTCCTCGAGGAACCAGAGGCCAATTGAAACCATTAAAATCACCCAGCCAATAGATGAGGTTTAAAATATTTCTGCCATTTATAATAAACTAGAATGGTACAGGTGTTGGACATCAGCTATCCTTGGGCAGAGGGAGCTGTAAGCATGCCATCTAGTTTCCACTTAAATAAAGTATTGTTAGTGTGAACCATGCTGGGAAAAGGTCATGGGAAGAGTGAAGTGTTTCGTACTGGAACCCACTAAGTCACAGGAGCCCGAGGGATGCCTCAGAATCCTCTAACCTCAGAATCCTGCAGGAACATCTAACTGCAAGCAGCCAACCACTGTTAGGAAAGCAAAGTAAAGACTGTGGGAAGCTCTTAAAAGCATCCTCTTGTTTTCACTGGATCGCAGATGTAATCTCTGGGATGTGCCTATTAGCTGACAGGAGTAGGTATTTCATTTGTTTTAAAAGTATAGAGTAGCTGTAAGTGAAACACTGTATATGCTTAGCTTGTGTTTGCATCTGATCAATTATACTATCAAATAATTTAAGCTAGTAAAGAGTCACCTAAAACTGCTTTAATATAAAAATAGCACAAAATAGACTGAGATTACCTGCATACCTTAGTCACATAGTAAATTCAGTTTTAATTTTTTGTTAAATCACTTTTGGTAAATTAATTTTAATTGTGTGTGTGTTTTCATGTGGGTATGAGCACCTAAATGTAGGTGCCTGTGGAGGCCAGAGGCTTCCTCTAGATCTGAAGTTGCACCCAGATTCCTGATAAAAATTATGGACGTTGAACCTAGGTCCACTTGAAGAGCAGAAATCAATCCTAACCACTAAGCAATCTCTCCAACTCTTTGAAGACCTGCCACACTGATTTCTGTCCTAGAGACACCAGTTTCCCTTCGCAACAGTACACAAGAGTTCAGTCCCCTGCCCTGTTCCCTCCTTCTCATCATCTGCTATTTTTGTTTTCTTAATCTTAGCCATTGTGACTGAGGTAAGGTGAAATTTCTTTTTTTTTTTATTTTTTATTTTTTTTTTAATATTTTTATTACATATTTTCCTCAATTACATTTCCAATACTATCCCAAAAGTCCCCCATAGCGCCCCCCACTTCCCTACCCACCCATTCCCATTCTTTTGGCCCTGGCATTCCCCTATATTGGGGCATATAAAGTTTGCAAGTCCAATGGGCCTCTCTTTCCATTGATGGCCGACTAGGCCATCTTTCGATACATATGCAGCTAGAGACAAGAGCTCCAGGGTTCTGGTTAGTTCATCATGTTGTTCCAACAATAGGGTTGCAGATCCCTTTAGCTCCTTGGGTACTTTCTCTAGCTTCTCCATTGGGAGCCCTGTGATACATCCAATAGCTGACTGTGAACATCCACTCCTGTGTTTGCTAGGCCCCGGCATCGTCTCACAAGAGACAGCTATATTTGGGTCCTTTCAGCAAAATCTTGCTAGTGTATGCAATGGTGTCAGCGTTTAGAAGCTGATTATGGGACGGATCCCTGGATACAGCAGTCTCTAAATGGTCCATCCTTTCATCACAGCTACGAACTTTGTCTCTGTAACTCCTTCCCTGGGTGTTTTGTTCCCAATTCTAAGAAGGTGCACAGTGTCCACACTTTGGTCTTCATTCTTCTTGAGTTTCCTGCGTTTATCAAATTGTATCTTATATCTTGGGTATCCTAAGTTTTGGGCTAATATCCACTTATCAATGAATACATATTGTGTGAGTTCTTTTGTGATTGTGTTACTTCACTCAAGATGATGCCCTCCAGGTCCATCCATTTGGCTAGGAATTTCATAAATTCATTCTTTTTAATAGCTGAGTAGTACTCCATTGTGTAAATGTACCATAATTTCTGTATCCATTCCTCTGTTGAGGGACATCTGGGTTCTTTCCAGCTTCTGGCTATTATAAATAGGGCTGCTATGAACATAGTGGAGCATGTGTCCTTTTTACCGGTTGGGACATCTTCTGGATATATGCCCAGGAGAGGTATTGCTGGATCCTCCGGTAGTACTATGTCCAATTTTCTGAGGAACCGCCAGACTGATTTCCAGAGTGGTTGTACAAGCTTGCAATCCCACCAACAATGGAGGAGTGTTCCTCTTTGTCCACATCCTCGCCAGCATCTGCTGTCACCTGTATTTTTGTTCTTAGCCATTCTGACTGGTGTGAGGTGGAATCTCAGGGTTGTTTTGATTTGCATTTCCCTGATGATTAAGGATGTTGAACATTTTTTCAGGTGCTTCTCTGCCATTCAGTATTCCTCAGGTGAGAAGAATTCTTTGTTCAGTTCTGAGCCCCATTTTTTAATGGGGTTATTTGAATTTCTGGAGTCCACCTTCTTGAGTTCTTTATATATATTGGATATTAGTCCCTTATCTGATTTAGGATAGGTGAAGATCCTTTCCCAATCTGTTGGTGGTTTTTTTGTCTTATTGATGGTGTCTTTAGCCTTACAGAAGCTTTGTAGTTTCATGAGGTCCCACTTGTCAATTCTCGATCTTACAGCACAAGCCATTACTGTTCTATTCAGGAATTTTCCCCCTGTGCCCATATCTTCAAGGCTTTTCCCAACTTTCTCCTCTATAAGTTTCAGTGTCTCTGGTTTTATGTGAAGTTCCTTGATCCACTTAGACTTGACCTTAGTACAAGGAGATAGGAATGGATCGATTCGCATTCTTCTACATGTTAACAACCAGTTGTGCCAGCACCATTTGTTGAAAATGCTGTCTTTCTTCCACTGGATGTTTTTAGCTCCCTTGTCGAAGATCAAGTGACCGTAGGTGTGTGGGTTCATTTCTGGGTCTTCAATTCTATTCCATTGGTCTATTTGTCTGTCACTATACCAGTACCATGCAGTTTTTATCACAATTGCTCTGTAGTAAAGCTTTAGGTCCGGCATGGTGATTCCACCAGAGGTTCTTTTATCCTTGAGAAGAGTTTTTGCTATCCTAGGTTTTTTGTTATTCCAGATGAATTTGCAGATTGCACTTTCTAATTCGTTGAAGTATTGATTTGGAATTTTGATGGGGATTGCATTGAATCTGTAGATTACTTTTGGCAAGATAGCCATTTTTACAATGTTGATCCTGCCAATCCATGAGCATGGGAGATGTTTCCATCTTCTGAGATCTTCTATAATTTCTTTCTTCAGAGACTTGAAGTTTTTATTATACAGATCTTTCACTTCCTTAGTTAGAGTCACGCCAAGATATTTTATATTATTTGTGACTATTGAGAAGGGTGTTGTTTCCCTAATTTCTTTCTCAGCCTGTTTATTCTTTGTGTAGAGAAAGGCCATTGATTTGTTTGAGTTAATTTTATATCCAGCTACTTCACCGAAGCTGTTTATCAGGCTTAGGAGTTCTCTGGTGGAATTTTTAGGGTCACTTATATATACTATCATATCATCTGCAAAAAGTGATATTTTGACTTCATCTTTTCCAATTTGTATCCCTTTGATCTCCTTTTGTTGTCGAATTGCTCTGGCTAGGACTTCAAGTACAATGTTGAATAGGTATGGAGAAAGTGGACAGCCTTGTCTAGTCCCTGATTTTAGAGGGATTGCTTCAAGTTTCTCACCATTTACTTTGATGTTGGCTACTGGTTTGCTGTAGATTGCTTTTATCATGTTTAGGTATGGGCCTTGAATTCCTGATCTTTCCAAGACTTTTATCATGAATGGGTGTTGGATCTTGTCAAATGCTTTTTCCGCATCTAAGGAGATGACCATGTGGTTTTTGTCTTTGAGTTTGTTTATATACTGGATTACGTTGATGGATTTCCGTATATTGAACCATCCCTGCATCCCTGGGATGAAACCTACTTGGTCAGGATGGATGATTGTTTTGATGTGTTCTTGGATTCGGTTAGCAAGAACTTTATTGAGGATTTTTGCATCAATATTCATAAGGGATATTGGTCTGAAGTTTTCTATCTTTGTTGGGTCTTTTTGTGGTTTAGGTATCAGAGTAATTGTGGCTTCATAGAATGAGTTGGGTAGAGTACCTTCTGTTTCTATTTTGTGGAATAGTTTGTGAAGAACTGGGATTAGATCTTCTTTGAAGGTCTGATAGAACTCTGCACTAAACCCATCTGGTCCTGGGCTTTTTTTAGTTGGGAGACTATTAATGACTGCTTCTATTTCTTTGGGGGATATAGGGCTGTTTAGATCATTAACCTGATCTTGATTCAACTTTGGTACCTGGTATCTGTCTAGGAACTTCTCCATTTCATCCAGGTTCTCCAGTTTTGTTGAGTATAGCCTTTGGTAGAAGGATCTGATGGTGTTTTGGATGTCTTCAGGATCTGTTGTTATGTCTCCTTTTTCATTTCTGATTTTGTTAATTAGGATGCTTTCCCTGTGCCCTCTAGTGAGTCTGGCTAAGGGTTTATCTATCTTGTTGATTTTCTCAAAGAACCAGCTCCTTGATTGGTTGATTCTTTGAATAGTTTTTCTTGTTTCCACTTGGTTGATTTCACCCCTGAGTTTGATTATTTCCTGCCGTCTACTCCTCTTGGGTGAATTTGCTTCCTTTTGTTCTAGTGCTTTTAGGTGTGTTGTCAAGCTGCTAATGTGTGCTCTCTCTAGTTTCCTTTTGGAGGCACTCAGAGCTATGAGTTTTCCTCTTAAAAATGCTTTCATTGCGTCCCATAAGTTTGGGTATGTTGTGGCTTCATTTTCATTGAACTCTAAAAAGTCCTTAATTTCTTTCTTTATTCCTTCCTTGACCAAGGTATCATTGAGAAGAGTGTTGTTCAGTTTCCACGTGAAGGTTGGCTTTCTATTATTTATTTTGTTATTGAAGATCAGCCTTAGTCCATGGTGATCTGATAGGATGCATGGGACAATTTCAATATTTTTATATCTGTTGAGGCCTGCTTTGTGACCAATTATGTGGTCAATTTTGGAGAAGGTACCATGAGGTGCTGAGAAGAAGGTATATCCTTTTGTTTTAGGATAGAATGTTCTGTAGATATCTGCCAGATCCATTTGATTCATAATTTCTCTTAGTTTCACTGTGTCCCTGTTTAGTTTCTGTTTCCATGATCTGTCCATTGGTGAAAGTGGTGTGTTGAAGTCTCCCACTATTATTGTATGAGGTGCAATGTGTGCTTTGAGCTTTACTAAAGTTTCTTTAATGAATGTGGCTGCCTTTGTATTTGGAGCATAGATATTCAGGATTGATAGTTCCTCTTGGAGGATTTTACCTTTGATGAGTATGAAGTGTCCCTCCCTGTCTTTTTTAATGACTTTGGGTTGGAAGTCAATCTTATCAGATATTAGAATGGCTACTCCAGCTTGTTTCTTCATGCCATTTGCTTGGAAAATTGTTTTCCAGCCTTTCATTCTGAGGTAGTGTCTATCCTTTTCTCTGAGATGAGTTTCCTGTAAGCAGCAAAATGTTGGGTCTTGTTTGTGTAGCCAGTTTGTTAGTCTATGTCTTTTTATCGGGGAGTTGAGTCCATTGATATTAAGAGATATTAAGGAAAAGTAATTGTTGTTTCCTGTTATTTTCGTTGTTAAAGTTGGCATTTTGTTCTTGTGGCTGTCTTCTTTTAGGTTTGTTGAGGGATTACATTCTTGTTTCTAGGGCGTGGTTCCTGTCCTTGTATTGGTTTTTTCCTGTTATTATCCTTTGAAGGGCTGGATTCGTGGAGAGATAATGTGTGAATTTGGTTTTGTCGTGGAATACTTTGGTTTCTCCATCTATGTTAATTGAGAGTTTGGCTGGGTATAGTAGCCTGGGCTGGAATTTGTGTTCTTTTAGTGTCTGTATAACATCCGTCCAGGATCTTCTGGCTTTCATAGTCTCTGGTGAAAAATCTGGTGTAATTCTGATAGGCTTGCCTTTATATGTTACTTGGCCTTTTTCTCTTACTGCTTTTAGTATTCTATCTTTATTTAGAGCATTTGTTGCTCTGATTATTATGTGTCGGGAGGTATTTCTTTTCTGGTCCAGTCTATTTGGAGTTCCGTAGGCTTCTTGTATGTTCATGGGCATCTCTTTCTTTAGATTTGGGAAGTTTTCTTCTATAATTTTGTTGAAGATGTTTGCTGGTCCTTTGAGTTGAAAATCTTCATTCTCATCCACTCCTATTATTCGTAGGTTTGGTCTTCTCATTGTGTCCTGTATTTCTTGGATGTTTTGAGTTAGGATCTTTTTGCATTTTACATTTTCCTTGATTGTTGTGCCCATGTTCTCTATGGAATCTTCTGCACCTGAGATTCTCTCTTCCATCTCTTGTATTCTGTTGCTGATGCTCGTATCTATGGTTCCAGATTTCTTTCCTAGGGTTTCTATCTCCAGTGTTGCCTCATTTTGGGTTTTCTTTATTGTGTCTACTTCCCTTTTTAGGTCTAGTATGGTTTTGTTCATTTCCATCATCTGTTTGGATGTGTTTTCCTGTTTTTCTGTAAGGACTTCTACCTGTTTGATTATGTTATCCTGTTTTTCTTTAAGGATTTGTAACTCTTTAGCAGTGTTCTCCTGCAATTCTTTATGGGATTTTTGTGCTTCCTCTTTATTGTCTTCTGCCTGTTTAGCAGTGTTCTCCTGCATGTCTTTAAGTGTGTTATTAAAGTCCTTCTTGAAGTCCTCTATCATCATCAGGAGATATGCTTTTAAATCCGTGTCTAGCTTTTCCGGTGTGTTGGGGTGCCCTGGACTGGGCGAAGTGGGGGTGCTGGGTTCTGATGATGGTGAGTGGTCTTGGTTTCTGTTAGTAAGATTATTACGTTTACCTTTTGCCATCTGGTAATCTCTGGGGTTAGTTGTTATCGTTGTCACTGTTTAAAGATTGGAGCAGAAGCTGTGTTCCACTCACCAGCAGTCTCTAAATCCTGCGGCGGGGGTCGTGGGTAGCTGACGGTACCCCGGTGCTGGTCCAGCCGGAAGAGGCCTGTGGTCCTACTCAGGCCGTTTTTCTGCTTCCCTAACTAATGCAGTCTCTGGTCCCGCGTGCAATTGGATTGGAGCAGAAGCTGTGTTCCACTCTCCAGAAGTCTTAAGATCCTGTGGTGGGTGTTGTGGGTAGCTGGTGAGTGTCAGCCGACCCTGTGCCCCAGCTGCCCCAGTGCTTTTCTGACCGGAAGAGGGTTGTGGCCCTATGTAGGCCGGATTTCTCTCTCCCCAACCAGAGCAGTCTCAGGTCCCGCGTGATTGGACTGGAGCAGAAGCTGTGTTCCACTCACCAGCTGTCCCAAAATCCTGCGGCGGGGGTCGTGGGTAGCTGGCGGGTGTCAGGCAACCCTGCGCTCCAGCTACCCCGGCGCTGATCCGGCCGGATGAGGCCTGTGGCCCTACTCAGGCCGGTTTCTGCTTCCCTAACTAATGCAGTCTCAGGTCCCGCGCAATTGGATTGGAGCAGAAGCTGTGTTCCACTCACCAGCAGTCCCAAAATCCTGCGGCGGGGGTCGTGGGTAGCTGGCGGGTGTCAGGCAACCCTGTGCTCCCGCTACCCTGGCGCTGATCTAGCCGGATGAGGCCTGTGGTCCTACTCAGGCCGGTTTCTGCTTCCCTAACTAATGTAGTCTCCAAGGTGAAATTTCAAGTAGTTTAAATTGCATTTCTCTAATGGCTATGGATTGGGGACAGTTTAAATGCATTTCTTAGCCATTTGTGTATCGCCTTTTGAGAACTCCCTGTTCAGTTCCATGTCCCACTTTTAAATGGCTTTGTTCATTTTCTTGATGTTCAGTTTCTTTATAGAGACACTGGCTTGTTCATGTTCGTTGCTGTTCTATTTATAATATCCAGAAATTGGACACAGCCTAGATATCCATCAGCTGATGAATACATAATGAAATTCTTGTACCAATACACACTAGGACCATATTCAGTCATGAAGACAAAATGAAATTAAGAAATTTATAGGTAAATGGATGCAACTGGAAAACATTCTATTGGGTGAGGTAACCCAGACACAGAGACAAAATTCACATGTTTTCATTCACAGTAGATCCTAATGTTGAATCTTTAGATCTGTAAGTTTAAATTGGAGCATCTGTAGAATACAGGTAACTAGAGAGGGCCTGTAGTGGTTTGAAAACATTGCTGTATCACATCATGTGAGCTTTGAGATTTTATATCCTAGTCCTACTTCTAATTCATCCTTTCTTCCTTGTGCTTGCCTTGGAGGATAGGAGCTCTAAGCTCCCTGCATTAGTTGTCATGTCTACATGCTGCTGTGCTTCCCGGCCATGGTGATGGCCTCTTATCTCTTTGGAAGCAAAAGCCCAGACACTCTTCCCTAAGTTGCACTGGTCTTAGTGCTTTTATCATAGCAAGAAAAAAAGTAACTTCAACTGAAGTCCTTGGAGAGGCGGAGAATACATATCTTCAGGGAGGGTAGAAAAGTACAGGTAATATGGAGAGGACAGGGGGAAATGGGGATGGAGGTTTAAGTAAGGAGAGGGATAGCACAGTGGGAAGAGGAGTGGTGCACAGTGGGATACTAAACACTAAAAACACTAAAGATGCTTGTAAAGTTACCTGGAAACCTATTTTATAAGCTATATACCCAATTATATGAGTTTAGTTGGGGTTACCTCACACAGGAGAAAAAAAAATGTTCCTTCCAGGAGTCACAAGCTGACAAATAAAAAGTCAGAAATGCGATACCTCCCGTGGAGTGTGTGCAGAAATGCCCCAGCAAGCACCATCTTAAGACAGACTCTTGCCTTAGCTCCTACTCGACAGTAAGGCTCTATCCTGAAGACAGCACATGCTTTGGTTGCCGGACATGGAGACATCCATTTGGCATTGATAAGGTGCTCTTTACCACTCCTTAGATTTCATAGTCCTGGAGATGCTTCAATGACTGCTGGTGGGGGGGAAATGCCATTTGTGGATTTCCCTAGTTGTGACACCTATTAACTTTAATAATCATCGGCATGATAAGATATGTCAAGTGTGTAATAGTTGCATGAATGTTATGTGGGTTATCAACTGGTTTCTGATTGGGTTTCAGGACTGCTTCTCATGCCTGCAACTGGAAGTTGGCTAAGAACAAATCTTTGGAAAACTCACACGCCCCAGGGTGAAGCCTACTGCTTTTATTTTGCGAAATGGGCATGGTATCAAATTGCCCTGTGAATCCATATTTCTCTACCTATACACCAGTATGCCTCTCAGACCTTATCATCGAAAAGTCTTTGCACAGGGTGTGGTGGTTAATGTAGAAACTCACAACTTTAACAAAAAGTATATCAAGTAAGTGTCTGTGGAGTACTTGGCCACAAATAGAACACCTGTATAATATTCTCTTTCCCAAGTCTGAGGAATCATCACAGAGGTGTGTACATAAAGACTGCTAGAGACCAAGGTCAAGGAAGAGCAGAGCAAAGCAGAAACTCAAGAGGGAAGAGGTATAATGAAGCATTGCATAAGCATTTATAAAAGTAAATCAATAATCATAAAGTAGGATGCATGTTATGAAGCACAAAATAGTATCCAATAAGAATTTATCATTTCCTTATTGGATCAGTATTTCAGGGTTTGGTTTTTGTTTGTTTTTTTAGGAAGTTAGCCTTCAGTGATACCCAGAGTGGCTTGGGTGTTTACTAGCTGGATGTATGGATGGGCAGCTGACAGAAAGCATGATGTGGGTGGCTCTGTTCTGACATACGGTAGCAGGTGTCTGGAAAGTTGAATTCAGCCTTATATGGACTCATTTCTTTGTGCTCATGTGTGAGTGTGTGTGTATGTGTGTGTGTGTGAGTGTGTGTGTATCTTTTGTGAACTTACATACATCAGTGCAGGTGCCTTCAGAGGCCAGTGATGTTGTGTTCTTTAGAGCTTGAGTTACTGGCTTTATGAACCACTTGACATCAGTGCTGCGAACCACCAGACTTTTCAAGAGCAGTATGTGCTTTGTGCTTTAAATGTCTGAACCATCCCTCCAACACCAAACATACTAATTTCCCCCATTTTGAGTCAGAGTTTCTTTTATGTTCATTGTCTGGAGGGCTCACAAATCCTCAGTTACTAACTTAAGGTATGTACTGTGACTCAATTTACATTTGAAATAATTTCCCAGGCCTGATGTCACAGGCCTGGGAGCCATGTATGAAAAGCACTTCTTTAAGTTACACTAGATAGGTAATGCAAGGAAGTATTTAAACAGTGGGACTTAGTGACTTGGTACTATTTTAAACCACCAAGAATTTTGTTTTAAATAAACATGAAGTGTTGGAAAAAAAAAAAAGAATTTATCACAATGGTTTCATCCTAAGTTGTAGAAGTAATGGCTACTGAAATATATATGAATGGCCAGACTTGAAGAGAGCCCTTAAGATTCCCTTTTGGGAAAGCCAGGTTAGAGCCAGGCAAATGGACAGATTCAATAAATGCTTGAATATATGGAAATGCTTGAACTGAACATATAAATTTGCACATTCTTGGCCATTCGATGAGAGGGTGGAAGTGAAAATGGATTTAAAGGTACATTTAAAACAGAAAGAAGATTCATAACTGAATCTTGAGGAACTCCAGTATTCAAAGATGGCAAAGACAGGGATGCCCCAGGACCTGCAGGTCTACTTGAAAACAAGGAAGCTTTGAAGTCTAGCTCTTGCTTAGGAGTCCTAACACTGATTCTATACAGCCTCTGTGAACGCATGAGAAAACATAAACTATGTCTTAGTCAGGGTTTCTATTCCTGCACAAAACATCATGACCAAGGAGCAAGTTGTGGTGGAAAGGATTTATTCAGCTTAGACTTTCTACATTGCTGTTCATGACCAAAGGAAGTCAGGACTGGAACTCAAGCAGGTCAGGAAGCAGGAGCTGATGCAGAGGCCATGGAGGGATGATATTTACTGGCTTGCTTCCCCTGGATTGCTCAGCTTGCTTTCATATAGAACCCAGGATTACCAGCCCAGGGATGACACCACCCACAATGGGTCCTCCCCACTTGATTACTAATTGAGAAAATAAATGCCTTACAGCTGGGTCTCATGGAGTCATTTCCTCAAGGGAGGCTCTTTTTGCTGTGATAACTCCAGCTTGTGTCAAGATGACACACAAAACCAGCTAGTACAAACTATGAGATGAGAAATACATCCCATGAGTTTAGGCAGTAGAAGGCCTGTACCTTTACCAAGACAACTGTCAGAGCAGTGACTGGCCCAGAAGTAAGGGTCTCTTCCGCAGCTGTGATCAAGAACACACTGGGTAGAGACAGAATTGTGGATAGAGCCTCTCCATCCCTACCCCTAACCCTAGCCCCTTCTCTTTACCTTTGGTTTTGGTTTTAAGATGGGAGGCCTGACAGAACAGATTCCCATAAATGCACTGTAAGAGGAAGAGAAGATGGGATGAACTGTCCCTCAGACTAACCACATCTTCATTTTCAAAAATCCTAGAACTGACTCATAGCCACACATTCTGAAGACATCCAGTCAGAGTTCGCATTTTCCTGCATGTCAAATCTATGCTGATTCATATTTGCGGAACCAAGGGAATTGAAGGTTTGGGCCCTGTGTTGTCTCCACCCAAGACACTGAATCCACTTTAATCAACTCACATTAGCAAGCAAAAATTTTCATTGAAAAGTAACACTTTCATTCTTGTGCATTTCACGTGCTTCCTCCTTTAATATTTAGTAAATGTTAGAGAAACGCAAATCGCTTTTTATTAGATAAAATAAAATTACAACGCAATTCTTGTAAGTATTTTAAAGTCTGCGAGTTTTAAATTGTACACTCTAATATTAGACTTAGAAAAAAAGAGAGCGAGCAAACTGTATTTTCTTTAATGGGTGTGGGGTTGGGGATAGATTGTGGGACTCCAGAGCTGAGGTCAACAGAAAGACAATTGTAAAAGTCACAAAAGGAAAAGGGGCATTTTTCCCCGCCCCACCCCAATTCCCAGCAGCAGACAACTCTGAGCTCTTTCCCGGAGTTTGCTGCTTTTTTTCTTTTAATTGTCTCAGCAGGCTAAGAATGCGTCTTGATGTGCTAAGTAACTTCTCAAAAAAGGACTTCCCTTGACCACCTCTTTTCTCAAGAGGCCACGAATGCAGAGGGCAGTCCTCACCAAGAACTAGGAGAACTGCAACTAGAGACTGCATAAAACACAAAAACTACATTCCTAGCCCAAATTCAAGTTTTTGATAAAATATCAGCAACACTGGAGTGCAAGTATTTCCCGCTCCAATATTTGTGAAATGCTATACTTAAAAAAAGGCATTTCCTTTGGAAGTCACATTTAGGAGCCTGCCCCACGCCCCGCCGCCTTCGCGCTTGTCCGTCACCCACGCCGGCCCCGGCCCGTGCGCCGGTCGTTCCATCCCGGCGGCGGCTGGGCCGCGCCCCTGATTGGCCAGCGCGCCCCGCCGGCGTCACGGCTTCCCGCAGCCCCGCGGCCTCCGGGAGCCTGGTCCGCGCGCAGCAAGGCTGGCCGGCCGTGGGCTCCGGTTCTCGGGCCACGCGTGAGCGTTCGCGCCAGGCGGCACTCCGAGGGCCGCGACTGCAGCGGAGAGGAGCTGAGCGCTCTGCCCACCCCGGGAGTCCCCGCCAGGCCGCCGAGCCGGGTAAGCGGCCCCGCCCGAGCCCTGCCCCCGGGACTCTGGAAGTTTCCCCGGCTGCGCGCTCCCCGCCGAGCTCTCCCCGCGGCCTGCGCGCCTGTTGCTGTGCGCGGGCCCGGGGAGTGCGGGAGGGCCCGGGCCTGGTGAGGGTGGGGGAGCGTGCGGGAGGCGCTTTGTGTCAGAGCCCTGCTTCGTGGGGCGCGATGGTGCTCTCTGGGCTGCTATTCTCCAGGGGCTCGGGGACTGGGCAGTTCCTTCCCGGGTCATAGGCGGCGGAGAGGAGGAGGAGGGGGCGGTGGCAGCCGGGGCGGGCGCGAGGGGGCTGCTCTGCGGGGGGGCGGGGGGGGGGGAGGACGCCGAGGATACGCAGGCCTGCGGGCGAAGGTTGGGGTTTCCTTGTAGCATCAGATAAGAGGACCGCGACTTCACTAGCCAGAGGGAAAACTCCTCTCAGTATTGTTTTAGTGTCCTGAGGGGATGAATCTGAGAACTGAGCCCAGGCCACCCCATCCTGTGCTGTAGGACAGCTGTGCAGTTGACATCACCTTTGTGTATCCATAGACCCTCGTTTAGGATGCCCTTCATAAATTAATAATCTGGGAACAGAGGGGGGATTGGTTCTAGGGGTTTGGGAGGTTTTTGCATATAGAACTTGTTAAGAGATGATGAAGATTTTATAAAGATCAAATTATCCAATGTAGTATATTACGGATTTAGAGGCTGATAGAATCCAGGATAGCAATTACATTTAAAACTCTAATAAAATTAAACTTTGAACGCTTTTGATTTCAAGTTCTAATATAAAGTTTTGGAAAAGTGCACCTGGGCTATTATGGATAGAGGAAAGCTCTGTAATTTGTCTTATCTTCCTCACCCCATTTAAAAAAAAATAAGCAAAACTTGATGGGACTTTTTTTCAGCATATTGATAATAGTGCATATGTGTGCAGTGTCTTTCATGCGTTCCTTTCTTCCTTGGATTCTTCTAGTTTCTTCTGGTTTTCTTTCTTCCTTTACCACGTTCTAATTTTACCACAGATCCCTGATGGTGGCTTGGTGAGGGAGTTAAGTTTGTTTTTAGGGTGCTCCAAATTCTGTCACCCAGAAAATGATCCACTGAATTCCTAGGGGTGTCTTTGCATTTCAGATGCTTTTTAAATAGGGAACACCTTGAGGGAGTAAAGGCTTTCTATACATCATACTTTGCTGCAGGTTGGAAGGTACTTAGAGAGATAATTTCAGAAATGCAAATTTGCATTGATTCAGTGCTGGTTAGCACTTTCAACATTTAACTAAAGTACGCAAAATGGTTTACAAATGAAATCCTGGATATGTGTTCTGGAGGTAAGACGAGGGGGTCTAGAATCTTCTGAGCAACAGTGAGTTGCTGCAAAGGTAACCAACCTGAGCTAGAGAAAGACCATTCTGCATATTACATCCTAAGTCTATCCTCATAGATTTGACTGAGTTGAGTTGCGGTTGGCTCCACTTTTTACATTTATAATATGGCTAACATCCTCTGAATTTCTTCAGATTCTTTAAGGCAGAGTTAACATACTGGACTGGATATGACTCCAAATACTGTAAATGCCCCATCTCCAGAGAAAGATCTACACTAAAGAATGAAGAAACAGATGAGTTCTTAGTGAATTCAAGATTGTCCAAGGGATGTGTCTGGCTTCAGTGGGTTTGTAAAAATAGACATTTGACCTTAGGTATAACTAGGCTGTAACTATCCTTGGGTATAGTTACATTGTTTCAAGCATCAGTTTGCTGATAAGAAAGGTATTTTTCTCTTTTAAGTTTAAGCTTTGCTTACTGAGCAGTATTTACACAAATTTGAGAAACTATATTGTTATATTGTAATTAGTTATATAATTTTAGGAGGGCTCCCTGGGAGGAAAAGTGGGGAGGAGAAATCACTGCTAATTAACCAGGTGCCTTCAATATCTAAGGTAGATAGTAGGTGGTAATTGGGAGCTTTGGAGACTTGTTGCATTGGGTTAGGTACTGGAAGGTCTGGGGATGAGTCAGAAGTAGGCATACAAAATAAATACAAAACAGTTTTCTGGAAGCTTGTTGTCTTCACTGATCACAGGGGAGGGGAGAATAGAAAGGTCTTGTATGTGGTCTTGAGATTCATTAAAAAAAAAAAAAAGCAGCCAAAGGGTCTTAGGTTGCTGGACATGATGAAGTGATAATAGTTTTGCTGTTGGGGCTGCTGTTAACGCAAGTTAGTGTTTCTCATTAAGAAGAGAGCATAGACCTGTAGGTGAAATGATTGGGAAGGAGGTGGGTGGCGGGAATTAGAGGGGATGTCATTTTGTATTTTTCTAGAGTAGAATTGAAGGTTTGGGTCAAGGGGAAGTGTGTAGGTGATGAAGGGGAAGGGGTAGGAAGTATGGATGTGTAGGCAGAGTTTTGGTTTTCCCAGTGTTTGTCATTCTGTCTGTGATCTCAAAAGTCATCCAAATGTCCTTGTGTTTTACCAGTAGTCCCTTCAAGGCAGCCCAGTCTCTCCTGTTATATACTTTCAAACTCTCTGGTATCTACCCATTGCTTGCTTCCCCAGCCACTGTGTGTGCAGTAAACGGCATCTCATTCCCAGTCTGGTGTAATGGACTTGACAGCTGGAGAACTATAATGTATGTGCTGGTGATAATGGGAAGTGATAGCCTTGGTTCCCAGGGGACAGCAATCAACAAGTGTGGCATTTGGTTGCTTGGTATCTGTGTCTTTACCTTGTAGATGATGACATCTCTGTATTTCTTTCCTGTTTGTTTCTTTTTGTGTGTTGACCTATTTTCTTCCGAAGAGGATGCCTGGTCTCATTAGATTAAGGCCACTGATTACCCCATTTAACCTTAATTATTTCTTTAAAGAAACTCTCCAAATATAGTCATATGCTTAGGTGCTAAGGATTTGGATTTCCCATGAGTTTGTAGGAAGAAGATGCATTCCTTATCCTATAAGAAAGTTCTTGGAGAAACCCAGCCTGTAAGCTGATTAGAACCAGAAGAATAGGTTGGCCTGGGGTAAAGGAGAGAGGTCAGAGAGGGGGCTGCTGGGTAGTCTAAGCATTGTTGCGGTAATATGATGCTTGGTAAGAAAGGGAGACTGCTATTTGAGGAAAGGCTATTTTATCTCTGGCCCAAGACCTACTGCTTTCTGTAAGTGTTCACTGGGCACTGTATATCTAAGGCCTTTTTCCTTTTAGAAGATAGATAGAACTTTAGTTCTTTCTAGTGTTTTATAAAAGCATAATTTTCTTAAAATATTTCTAAGCCTTAAAAATAGTAAAACAGATTCGTTAAAGAAGAAAATATTAATGTAAACATGGTGATTTGTATGTTTGATTAAAACAACACACTTTGTTTAATTAATTAACTTTCTGCTTCTTGAAGCAGGGTCTGATGTAGCCTCAGCTGGCCTCTGATTCACTATGTAACTGAGGCTGGCCTTGAACTCCTCATTCCTCTGCCTCCACCTCTGAGGTTCTAGGATTGTGTAGAAGCACACTACTATACCTAGTACTATTTCATTGATTTAGAAACTATGTCCCATGTGTGTTTTATGGCCCAATTTTTGTCATAAACTTTTTCCATTTTGAAAATTTCCCCCTTTTAGAAAAAAAATAGAAGATTAAAAATCATATGTAGCCAGATGACTTAGAGACAAGCAAAAGCCATTCTTCCAGTCCTGGCCATCTGGGTGAAGAAAAACCAGTGCAGTAGCAGAGGAAATGGAGACAAGGTTCTGACATTTTCTTTCCTTCCTGTCCTTCATATATTTAGACTTGTTGGGTTTAGAGAATTCTTATCTTTATTTATTATTCTTATAAAACATTTTTTATCTCTAGGTCTAAGATATTGTAAATAAATGCATGAAGAAAAAGTGAGAAAGGAAACATTTGTAAGAAAGATGAAAAGCACATACAGTAAACTAAGTGCACACACACTCACACACACTCACACACACTCACACACACTCATACACATTCATACATACACACACACACACAGTCACACACACACTTACACAGTCACACACAGTCACACACACATACATACACAGTCACACACATTCTCACTCACACACACACTCACACACTTACATACTCACACACACACATACACACACACACTCACACTCTCATAATACACACAGTCACACACACAGTCACACCCTCACACACACACACTCACATGCACACTCACATTCACAAACACACAAACACACTCACATGAACACTCACACACACATTCACATACACATTCACATACACATTCACATACTCACACACACATTTTAATGTAAAACAATTAGGTTCTGGTGAATATTTACCATTATTAGTTTTGATTATATAGTGGATGGATCTTAGCTTCTATTAATTATCATTTATATATTTGTAGCTTTCATAATTTCTTTTGAAGGGTAATAGATATAAATGGAAAAGGTTTTGTGTGTGTGTGTGTGTGTGTGTGTGTGTGTGTGTGAGAGAGAGAGAGAGAGAGAGAGAGAGAGAGAGAGTGTCAGATTGTGTACCTGTGAAGACTTTAGTAGTGTTTCCTGGTCCCCCTTCTCTTTCTCTACAATGGTCACAGTTTTTTTGGGGTACTGAGTTGATGAGCTGATTGCCCTGTAGTCATGGGAATCAAAGGTGGAGATCCCCACCATGCATGCAAAAGACAATAGCAGGGCCCTACATTCAGTCAAGGGTAGAGGGGGTGGAGATAGGAGGCTCCCTGCAGCTTATTGGCCAGCTAGCTAAAGCAACTCTTAAATTCAGGAGAGACTGTGTTTCCAATACAGAGAGTGATAAAGGAAAACACCTGATGTATACCTCTGGTTCCTACAGGCTCATGTAACTCACTCACATATGCAAGCACACACAGGGACATGTACATACACTGATACAGGTGTAGATACATGCACACATGTACAGCATTGCTTATTGTGAAGGTTGAGTATAGAGTGGATCAGGCTAAGTCGGCAAACGTTTTAGTCTTTCTTGTAGCTGATTGGAGACAACATGATAGATCATCTGGGACTGAATTATTGTTTTCTAGCATGAATATTTGTTCAACCCAGGAGGTTCTTGTTTTCTTAGGGAGGCATAGGGCCATTTAACATATTTGTTGCCCTAAAAAGTTTCCTTATGGCCCTTTTATTTCTTTTCTGCCTCCCTTGCCTACCCATGCCCCTTCTTCAGGGACCAGCAGTGTGCTCTCTATCACTGCAGATGAGCTGGCATAAACAGATCTTGACTAAACTGAATAGACTGATTATACAGAAGGCTATAGCTTTTTCTCTATATAATTATTTTTGAGTTCAAACTAAAGTAATTTAAACTTATAGTTACAACTTAGTTCTGTTCATTGCTCTCTACTAGTTCACTGAACATAGATATACAATTAAGGCTTTAATGGCTTAGGATTCTTTTGTATTTTCATTATTCAATTACAGTATATTTATTCTTAATTTTGTGGATGAGTAGAAGTTTTTGCTATAGAACCAATTAGATTCTACAGTTGAGAACTATAAATTAAAACAACAAAAGATAGATTTACTGGCAAAAAGGTCAAACACATAAAATCAATTCTTCTAATTTTACTTGCAAGAAGGCCACATAGAAATGAATACCTTAAGTGGTTAGTCTGAGGTGACAGATAGGCGGCAAGTGTGTGTGTGTGTGTGTGTGTGTGTCTGTGTGTGTGTGTTTGGGTATATGTGTTTCTGGTGTGTACAGTAGGAATTGTTTTGATTTTATGGGCATGGGAAAGGCTAGTAACATCTTTACTAGTAACAAAGAATATATATATATATATATATATGTACATATACATATATATATGCACACACACACACACTATATATATATATATATATATATATATATATATATATATATATATATAAACAGTAACTTTATGTCCCACTTGGGTTAGAAAGGAAGCATTAAGGAAAATGTCTGTGTCTTCTGGTTCTCTTTACCTCCATATCACAATAGACCTTAGGATAGTGGATTCTGATTCCTGTATTTTAATGTGCATCAGACTTTTTTATTTGGCAGTGAGTCTTCAGTCTTCTTAAAGTTAGGCTACTTTTGGGAAGTCATAGAATTTCAGTTTTATTTTATTAGATGTTTCAAAAAAATACTACTGGGAATTTTAAAATAAAAGGATCCAAGATCCTTAACTTTTGATATTATCAGGTGAATAAGTCAGAATAAATAATTCAAGAAATACTTCCTCTGAGCATAGCATATATTCATATTACATATATTATTTATTGTATATTCATAGTAAAGTGAACTTTGTGCTTTATTTCCAGACTCCCTGTCAAAATTCTTTTCATGTGTGTGCATATTTTTAGTATTTTAAAAATCATTTTGTTAGAATTATCTGTAATTCCATATTAAAAACATACAATAGGAATATGTAAGGCTTTAACCAGTAAAGGTGTAATTTGTTGTTAGGATTATACAAATAATAGGTAGTCTGTAAATGTTCCAATTAAGACCATTGAATATACCAAGAATTAGAGACAGGATGAACTAAAAACCTATTTTATTCTAGATCAGGCCTTTCCAACAGAAAGGTAGAAGACGTATGTAATTATAAAGGTGTGTGTGTGTGTGTGTGTGTGTGCTCCTGCACGTGTGTTAAGTGCATGTGCATATGCAGGTTTGTGTGGGCTCATGCAGAGGCCGGAAGAAGGTGTTCTAGTCTTCTGGAACTGGAGTGACAGGTAGTTGTGAGCCAACTGATAAGGGTGCTGGGAACAGAAACCTAGTGCTATGCAAGAGCAAAGAGTGCTCTTAACCCAGAACCATCTAAAATACATAACTTTAAAAATTCCTAGGATCCCCAGAAAAGAGAGATGCAAAATAGAGGAAATTTATTTTAACAGTGTATTTTGTACAGTATCATTTATTCAAAATATTATTTAATTATGAAATAAAATATGAACTACAGATGAAGTATTTGTCTTCCTTTTTTTAAAAAAGTCTCTACAGTCATTGCTATATTTTATACGCAGAATATAAAATAATCATATAGAATTTGCTGTATTTCAGAAGCCAAAGAGATACGCTGGCTCCTGGCTACCATGTTGGTAAACATAGCGCTTTAAATCATGCATCTAAGCTGTGTGGAAGATGCAGTCAAAAGAGGTGGCTTCATTGTGCCTGGACAGAGTATTCTGCTGGCTGCTCCCTTTGAGCCTTTCTTGGATTGTTTTGTCTTTGGTCTTTTGAGAAATGGTATCATGCCAGACTGGGATTGTCCTTCCTCAGCCTTACAAGTGCTTGGAGCACAGGTATATGGCACCTGTCCAGCTGGGTCAATTTTAGTCTTTATGTGTTTGTTTCTACTTTCTGACCCATTCTTGAAAGTGTAATAAAAACACTGCTTTCTTCTTCTATGTGGCTGCAAACCCCTTGATCTCCTTCGGTACTTTCTCTAGCTCCTTCATTGGGAACCCTGCGCTCTGTCTAATGGATGGCTGTGAGCATCCACTTCTGTATTTGTCAGGCACTGGCAGAGCCTCTCAGGAGACAGCTATATCAGGCTCCTGTCAGCAAGCTCTTGTTGGCATCCACAGTGTCTGGGTTTGGTGGTTGTTTATGGGATAGATCCCCAGGTGGGGCAGTCTCTGGATGTTCATTTCTTCAGTCTCTGCTCTACACTCTGTCTCTGCAATTCCTCTCATGGGTATTTTGTTCCCCTTTCTAAGAAGGATTGAAGTATCCACACTTTGGTCTTCCTTCTTCTTGAGTTTCGTGTGTTTTGCAAATTGTATCTTGGGCATTCTGAGTTTCTGGGCTAATATCCACTTATCAGTGAGTGCATACCATGTGTGTTCTTTTGTTATTGGGTTACCTCACTCGAGATGATATTTTCTAGTTCCATCTATTTGCCTAAGAATTTCATAAATTCATTGTTTTTAATAGCTGAGTAGTACCCCATTGTGTAAATGTACCACATTTTCTGTATCCATTCCTCAGCAAGAAATTATGTTCCTTCTTCCGGATCCCTTCTTTTCTCTGTCCATCCTCCAGGGAGGGGTTGATGTGTCTCATCTTCAGAGTCCTATTGATTCCTGATAATGATGTTGGGTGCTTAGTGCATCACAGTATGATGCTGGGTCATCCATTCTGTTCGGACTCAGATGGTAGGCTTGTGTCCTTATTCTCTGCCATTCTTGTGCTTGCAGTCGCCATGCCAGGCAAATGAAGATTTTTATACAGTTTGAGTATTCATCTTTAATTTTAAGAAGATTGAAATTAGATGTGAAAATATGTAAACACAGGTCCCTAAATTGTTTGTGAAGAAAAAGGAGATGCAAAATGTGCACATGGGAAAGCAAGAGGCTTAAGGTTGGAGACACGAGCACTTAAAAATGTACTGTTATGTTTAAGAGTTATTCTGTCATTAAAAACTGTTAGAAACAAAGCTTCATGCCTGATCACACTGAATGACACTGGTGTCTTCTTTTATCTGATGGTGAGGAGGTAGCTAGAGTGCTTTTCCAGCATGAAGAAAGCCTATGGATGACTACTGCTAGCTGGCAGCTTGACAAGATGTAAAAACACTCTTGGGTTTTGAGCGCAGGCAGTGATGCTCTTTGCTTTCTGAGCCTGGGCTCAGGCATTGATGCTCTTTGCTTTCTGAGCCTGGGCACAGGCATTGATTATGCTCTTTGCTTTCTGAGTTTCTAGCCATCATACCATAGTCACCTGCTTCACACTCCTATTGCTTTGACTGCTTTGCCAGGGTGGAACGAACCCTTGAAATGTGAACTGAAAGAAACCATTCTCTCTTGAGTTGTCTTTTGGAGTATCTTGTCAAAACAATAATAGGAAAAGAAAGTTAGATTCTCTGTGTTATGTTGGAATACCAAAAGAAAAGAGGAGGAGTGGAGGGTGAGATGGAGTGAAGCCCTCATTTGAAGGAGAATGGAAAACCTGGATTCTGAGCTCGTCCTGTTGCTAAATCTCCATATGCCTCATATCTAGGAAGGTTTCAGTGATTAGTTAATGCTTGATGAAGTCATACAGTCGTCAGTTTTGGACTTGTTAATTTGTGTCAATGTCTACATTTCTAGATTAATATGTATAGTTTTATTTTGTGGTTGATTTTCTAAAGCAACCAATAACATCAGTTTATTTCATACGATGAATATTGTAATAAAAATGTCTGACGCCTCTGTAACATCTTTAAGTGCTGACTTTTTTTTCTGACAGTCAAGCTACATGCTTTCCTCCATGCGTCTTTCTGCGCTTTTCAGCTTATTCACTTTATCACAAGCTCTTCCTTCCCACCTGCAGTTGCTTCTCCGAGTCTTGCTGTATTAAGTCAGAATTAAGCTCTTTCCATTAATCTCTCTGGTTAATGACACTTTATGTGTCACTACTAAGACTAAATTTTTCAATTTGGAATTTGTCAGGTTGAGTTCTACTTCTTTCAACCCCTCTGGGGCGGGAGATGATTTTTAGGACTGTAGGTAGTATAAAAAGTGTCCCTGGCTGAGGAGATGACTCAGTGGATAACGTCCTTTCATCCAAGAACGAGGGTCAGGGTTGGGATGCTCAGAACCTATGTACACACTTCAGGCCAGATTGCAGGTCTCCTTAGTCTGACAACTGGGAGCCAGAGGCAGGATTGACTAGGTAGACTAGTCGGGGGTCCATGAACTCTGGGTTCAGGTAGAGACCTTGTGTCAATTAAAAAAAAAAAAGCAGAGATCTGTCAGGGATGGTGGCTAACATCAACTTCAGGCCTCTAAATACATAGGCACAAATGCACTCTTACATCCATGTGAAGACGTGCGCGCGCACACACACACCCCATACTTATACAAAAAAGAGTTTTCGGTAACTGGGAAAGGTGTCATGAAACTTTTTGCTTTGCCACATCAGTAATAATGGGGTAGTTTACTGTTCTTACTCTAGAAATGAGTAACTTCGATTAAATTAGGGACTTATTGTGATAGCTGTTGGAAATACAAAAATACAGAGATTAATATATGGACATTACATCGAATACAAATTAGTAATCAAAGTAGTTTTGCATGTCTATTGCTTGTAGGCATTTGCAAATGTTAAAGATAGCTGATTTTGCCAAGTGGTTAGAACAACTCAAAGAGGAAAGTACTCAACCTAGGGTCACATAACTAAGAACGTGATGTGTTTATTCAAGAGAATTATCTAAGAAAGCAACTATGAACCTTGGAAAGCCCAGCTACCTGAGCTATTTAATCTGAAAACGTATAACTGTTGCTTGTCCTACATCATTACTGTTAGAAGCCAGCACAGGGAGTTGGTGCTGGGGACTCCCTTGCCTTTGATCTGTGGATTCCCAGGTTGGATCTATCTACATGTTGGCTCTGTTGCATATAGGCTGTCTGCACAGAGAAAACACGGACTTCCTGACCCCCTGTCTTATCTGAAAATGGGAGGCTCTAAAAGCATCTGTGAAGAATACATGTCATTGGCTCAAGGGAAAAGGGATATACTATTCATATTTCATAGATAGTTCAGTTGTATACATTAAAAATATGTGCATATTGTTTTGTTCTCAGGATGAGTCATTACAGTAGATGTAAAGGCAGGTAATACTTAGGCACAATTTTGCTGCAAGTAATACTTAGGTAAAAATTTGTTTGTGGGTTTCTCAAGGCAGGTTTCTCTGTGTAGCCCTGGGTATCCTGGAGCTCTCCATGTAGACCAAGCTGTCTTCAAACACAAGAGTTCTACCTGCCTCTGCCTCCGAAGCACTGGGACTAATGGTCTGCAGCACCATGCCCTGCACAATGCAATTGCATTAGCTGCGATTAGTGAACATGTATTTCAAAAGCTCCAAATAGATTGATTGTTGCCTTCATTTGTAGATTACAACTCTACCTACATCTTAGATATTTCAGTGGTAATATATCTAAGGGAGTATTTGATGGTAGATTGTGTTTGAGGAGCCAGGCTACTTTTCTCAATCACAAAAATTATGCAGAATATGACAAAGACTTTGATCTTTCTTCCTTATTTACTTTTGTTCCATTTCCAAACTCATTTGTAATCAAATTAATTTTAAATAAGTTTTGCTATTTAATTATGTAAAATCTTCATATGTGATTTCAGTATCTCTAGGAACATAATGATGGCTCCGGTAAAATCTCTAGGATTGTACTTCTGTGTCTATAAAATCTGGTGTTAGCAAGCTTTGAGATTAAACTATTTTACTATTTTAAAATAATTCATCATTAATAATTATGAAAGAAATAGTTGTTGCCTTACATCAGCTAAATTTAAGGGTTTTGAAGTACTCCATGGAAACCACAGTAGAGAATGGCCTTAGAAAGTGGGGTATGCTCACTGGAAACAGCTCAACTCCCTCACAGTCCCCGCTTTTCTCTAAGCAGACCTGGAACTCAACCAAGCCATTAGTCACCAAAAGCATAGCATGGGAGAGAAAAGGGCCACATTAACTCTAGCTCTAGGGTGTTGTTTTCTTACCAGACAACTTCTGATCAGCAATATGAGCCTGTCTTTTCTTAAATTAACTTGCAAACTTTCTCTTTACTCCTATCCAGATTCAGCGAAGGGAAATCATGGCAGCCACACACTGAATTTAGAAGCGCTGATTGATGAGGAAGGATAAAAATACCTAATTACGTGCAGTGTTTTATAGCTCAGGGTAACTACGTAGGCGAAGTGACAGAGGACACCCTTGATGATTTCTGTAGGAAAGATGCAAGAACTGGAGAACCACTTGGGAAAATAATGGAGAATGTTTGAAATAGATTTAGTCTTAAGAGCTAAAAGGTACCGTAGAAAATGACATTGGAAGAATTGTATAAACTTGAGGTTGTTAGAGAGCACCTTGCCTCTCCCTCTGTCCTAATTCCATAGTGTTTTTCAGAGAAGTTTGTCTCTATTCTCTACCTGTTAGAACTCCACTGAGGAATGTCTCTGTTAGAGTTGACAAAGCCACATATTGTTCTGCCTCAGGATTGGCTCTCCCATCTCACCAACTCAATGGAAATCCTGTGACCGAGTAGGCAGCCAAGGAATGACAGACATCTTCAGTACCAGCCCCTCCTCCTGCAACTGTGAACTCTTGCAAACCAACTGCCTGCCAAGGTTCTGTGTCCATGGGGATGCTTGAGTCTCCATGCGTTTTATAAGCACCAAGGACACAATGTGCTCAGTTCATTGGGGAATTGTCTTGTTCCAGGCAGGCAAAAGGACAAACAGCGAGCGCCAGAAGTAACTTCTCTAGAGAATTAATTTCCAGTATAGGAATTACACCTGAGGATTCTGTAACACAGAGTTTATCCTTCTGTGGGTTTGAGGGCTCCCAAGAAAACAGTGGCCCAAGTGAGTTGTTTTGTGGGGCCGGGGCTGGATCTAGAATCTCCTCTTATTGATGTGTTAATTTGCCAGAGCCACCCTTGGAGGAATCCCTCTGCCTGGCTCTGTCCAAGAAATATGTGTGGCATCTGGTATCTTGGCCATTAACACTGAAAATGAGGTTCTGAACAGGGGCAAACTGCCCAACAATCCAAATTCCCTTGACTTTCACTAAGGAGTAAGAGAACAGAAGAGAGTAAATTTCCATTAGAAGCACCATTTCCTGAGTCAGTATGCTGAGGGGAGTTGACTCTGGAGAAGGGTCCTGTCATCTAGGCCTGTGGGTAGAACACAAGAGAGACAAGTGCCAAAGACAAGGTATCAGAACCGAATTTTAATATTTATTTTGGATTCTTAACAATAACAACAACTTGATGAAAGTGGAGAAGGGAAGGCATAAAATACTAGAATAACTAAAGCAGATTTGATTTATCTAGTACTCTTTAAAAATGTTCCACCAATTTGATACTTGAAGGATGGCAACAGCTCTAAGCCACAGACCTAGAAACCACTGGTTTATGTGGACCAACCACAGTGAGCATGTGTCTCTCAGCTACGTGTGTTTTGAAGTTTTTTTCTAACTCTAGAATTGACATCAGAGTAGATTACAAGCAGAGAATAAAAGAATTTAACTAAAAAAATTACAAATCATAATTTAAATGTGTAACTCAGGAAGTAGATTCAAATCTATAAAAACAGTATTTTTGTGTTTTGGGGTATCTGTAATTTAGGAAGGAAACACATACGTTTCTGAAGGGGTATGAATACCCCTTTAGGTAGCCATCTACAAAATGAATGTGGACATACATATAGACCAAACACACATACACAAAAAATAAAAGGAAAAGGATAAAATAAGTAAAAGTAACTTTCAAAGCCCACTTCAAAGTAATTTTGAAAATTAAAGCAAAGTTAAGGAATGTTTGTTAGTTTGAATGTATTTGTTATATAAATATATTCATAACTAATAAAATGTTTAAACTTGAATTTTCTACATATTTTTCATCACCATGGGATCTTTGTCCCTCTAAAAAGAGAGGAAGTTTTAAAACTAAGGAAGTGAATAGAGTAGCAGTCCTAAGAAATGAAAGGATATAATACCATTGTTATTTTATTGGATGTTTTATGTACTTACATTTCAAATGTTATCCCCTTTCCTGGTTCTCCGGGCCCTGCCTCTCCCATATCCCTGCTTTCATAAGGGTGCTCTCCCTCCCACCCACCTACTCCCACCTACTGCCCTAGTATTCCCCTGCACTGGGGAATGGAGCCTTCACAGGACCAAGGGCTTCTCCTATTGATGGCAGACAAGGCCATCCTTTGCTACATATGGAGATGGAGCCATGGGTCCTTCCATGTGTACTCTCTGGTTGGTCGTTTAGTCCCTGGGATCTCTGGGAGAGTCTGGTTGGTTGATATTGTTGTTCTTCCTATAGGGTTGCAAACCCTTTCAGCTCCTTCAGTCCTTTCTCTAACTCCTCTATTGGGGACCCAGTGCTAAGTCCAATAGTCCCTTCCCTTCCCTTCCCTTCCCTTCCCTTCCCTTCCCTTCCCTTCCCTTCCCTTCCCTTCCCTTCCCTTCCCTTCCCTTCCCTTTCTTTTTTTTTTTTTTTTTTTTTTTTTTTTTTTTTTTACAGAATTCAGATGTTTGCAACTGCATGAGTTATCTTGGGAATGAGACCCTTCCCTTTTCAGTCCTTTCTCTAACTCCTCTATTGGGGACCCAGTGCTAAGTCCAATGGTTGGCTACAAGCATCCACGTCTGTATTTGTCAGGCTCTGGCAGAGCCTCTCAGGAGAAAGCTATAACAGGCTCCTGTTAGCAAGCATTTCTTGGCATCTGTCATAGTGTCTGTGTTTGGTACCTGTATATGGATGGATCCCCACGTGGGGCAGTCTCTGGATGGCCTTTCCTTCAGTCTCTGCTCTACACTTTGTCCCTATATTTTTTTTAGACAGGAGCTCTTGGACATAGTACTACATGAGGATCCAGCTATTCCATTCCACCCAAAAGATGCTCTAACATATAACAAGGACACATGCTTCACTATGTTCATAGCAGCCTTATTAATAATAGCCAGAAGCTGGAAAGAACCCAGATGTCCTTCAACAGAGGAATGGATACAAAAAATGTGGTACATTTACACAATGGAGTACTACTCAGCTATTAAAACAATGAATTCATGAAATTCTTAGACAAATGGATGACTAGAAAATATCATCCTGAGTGAGGTAACCCAGTCACAAAAAAACACACATGGTATGCATTCACTGATAAGTGGATATTAGCTCCAAAGCTTGGAATACCCATGATATAATTCATAGACAACATGAAGCTCAAGAAGAAAGAAGACCAAAGTGTGGATGCTTCCTTTAGTCCTTAGAAGGGGACACAATACTCACAGGAGGAAAACAAATTGTTTTAGTCTGGCTGGAATTAAGTCACGCAGACTGAATGAAATTATATGTGTGTGGGAACTCACCAATGGTGATGACATTTACAGTTTAGTAGCTTCAAGTAACATTTTTTTTCTCCAATAAGTAGAGAAGATTTGAAAAGTACTGTAATTAAAATTAAACAAACAACCAGTCAGTTCTCCCAAAGCAGATATTGTTAATATTTTTACAATTGTTGCCAATCTCTTATTTTTTTAATTCTTACTATGAAAAATTTCAAATAATACATGATCAAATAATACGTGAAGGCAAGGTGAAGGGTGGAGTCTAGCCAGTCAGCTCATGGCCGGGCTTGTTTCTCTGCTTCTCTAGCATTTCCTTAATCATTGTCATGGAAACAAGTCCCAAACACTGAACCATTTTATCTGTAAGTATTTATACACTCACTGATCTACTTACAAAAAAGTAGAGTTTAGCTTCCTTGAAAGAAGGAAAGACAAATTCCTGGTAGATATTCCTTGACTTGAGGCTACCATACCTGTTTATTAATAAGTACTATATGAGCAACTATCTAATAAATACTATAAGCTCATGACTGAGACGATAGGAATTTATCCTCTGAACAGTTCTGGATTTTGGAAAGTCCAGGGACTATATTCAGTCTAAATGAAGTCAAAAATTAAGTAGACTGGTACAGACATTCAACACAACCAACTGCCCATAAAAATCTGATCCAGTTGGATCTATGTATTTTTAGAACCCATCAGTAGTCCTGTCAAAGAAAGATAACATTCATCTTATGTGATGTTCATATATTTAAAGCAAACCAATTTTAAAATGCAATATTTTAAAGAACTTCTCACGATAAAGTATACCTGTTTGTATTAATGTTTAAAAATGTAGCTGTTGGGCTGGAGAGATGGCTCAGCGGTTAAGAGCACTGATTGCTGTTCTGAGTTTAATTCCCAGCAACCACATGGTGGCTCACAACCATCTGTCATGGGATCGGATGCCCTCTTCTGGTGTGTGTCAGAAGTCAGTTACAGTGTACTATGGGTCACCTCCCTAGTACCCCATGTAGGAATGCTGGAATCTGTATCGTACTTGCTTTCTCTTGTGCGCTTTAGCTCATTGTGGCTTTAGCTCCTTACCGACTCATGATCTGTCTTTCACTCTCATTTATTTTTACTTTCTTCTGTATTCTGAACATCCCTCTTGCATGATCTCATTTCCAGTTTCCCTTGCATTTTGCATATCTTTTATACCATCACAGGTCATTGACCTGAAATACAATCTGATCATATTACATACTTGACCAAATTAAACTTTAAATAGAATCCAAACTTTTGTATTCAGGTTCCTTAGTAATTTGGAGTGTCCTTATCCCTAGCTTCATCATGTCTGTCAGAGGTAAGAAAGTTCTGTATTCAGAAGGTGCCATGTATACTGCCTTGCCACACTGCACACTCACCATCAGCTCTAACTCCTGCCCATTTTTTAGGAGTCTGTGAGGGGTATGGGGTCTGTAGCTCTGGGAAGCTTTTTCTGACTTCTCACTGTGGCCTTGGGATCACCCCTTTACATTTCTGTTTTTTCTTTTTGTTGTTGCTGATTACTGTGTCTTCCATTCACTAAGCATTGGATTGTTATACTGTCCTCATTTCTCATTTCTCTGTTTGTGTCACTTGACAGCATTCCAGTCATATGAGCACACTGTGACTGAATCAGTAAAAACCAAAACCTTCCTCTAATCCGTATTTTCACTTTTGAGAGATAATTTAACTCACAGCCCTACAAAGGTAGCACAAGTTTGCCAAGCGGAGATAATATTGATCAGCATGTGAAGTACTTAGGAAGTTAAGTTTCTTTGACTTTGGAGTAAGTTTAGAATTAATAAATTCTGCACTTATTGTAGGAATCCGGAAGGATTTATAACTGTGAATGTGAAAATAAACTTGCATTCAGGAATGCTTTTTTGATCAGGGCCTAAAAAATGAGGGAGACAGTTCAAAGGAGGAGATGCTAGTCAAAGTGTGCTTGCAACTACTGGGCAGCTGTGGTGTGGGTAGATGCTGTGCTGCGTCCCTGCTTTGGAGACGGCAGTTCAGTAGTGTTACCCAAAGTAGGAATTATTAATGAAAGTGTCCATTTTGCCATCACAAACACTTGCAGCTATGACAGACTACCCATGAGACATTATATCCTGGCTTTTGTCTGCTAGCTTCAGGAAGTGCTGAGGCTAGCTGTGAAGGGGACAGAGGCTAAATTTAAATTCAGTGACAGATGCTGAGCTACCTTGATGAGATTTTACTATCTTATATTTACTTATGCTGTAGTAAGAATTGAGTATAATAACTATAAAAGTGTGAGCATTTCCTGCAGCTTCTCCTCAGAATTTTTTCTGTCTGTGCTGGTTAGACTTTTTTTTTGTTTTGGGGTCATCAATTTGACAGACTAGGGAAAAGCAGGCAAAAAAGTACCTCAGTTGTAAAATTGCCTTTGTCAAACTGGTCTGTAGCAAGCCCATAGAGTGTTTGTTTGTTTGCTTGATGATCGATGCCAGTGGGCCCGGTGGTTCTATATTGTGTGAGAGCCAGCTGCGTGAGCCAGGAAGAACAAGCCAGTGGGCAGCATCCCTCCATGGCCTGGGTTCCAGGTCTGCCGACTTTCCTTCATGATGGACTATAACCTACAAAATGAAATAAACCCCTTCTTTCTCTCCAGATTACCTTTGGTCATGGTGTTTTCACAGCAAACAGAGAGCAAACTAAAGTGCTAGAGCGAAGCAGTTGTTTTGTTGTTGTTGTGTTGGTTTGTTTCTTTGCCAGTTGCTGTGAGATCTGTGTATTTAGGATGATTTACTGTTTGAATCGCGTAAGTGTGTGCCTGCATACTTCCAGAACAGCTTGCCAGAGAGCAAAATGGCCAGTTAGTACTTGCTCAAACAAAACCAAATATTCAGTTTATCTTTCATTCCTTGCAGAAAAAAAAAAATAGTGTTATCAACCCATTGTTGGGCAATGAAATGGTCACAGGGAAAGTCTTCAGAGACTTATTAAGGATCAACAAACTTCATAATAGAAGTTAACAGAAAACACATAGGCCTAAGATTATAAATGATGTTTTAGTATTAGTATCCCTAAGCAAATACAAAGATAACCAGATTGTCAATAAAATGATCAGTTAAACTTGAATTTTAGATTTTAGTACAGATATCACTGGAGATATATCTACACACACATACATACGCACACACACACTAAGAAAGTAGTAATTTTCCTGTAGCTCAAATTTGAGTAGGCATTATGTTTATATTTGTTCATTCTGGAAGTCTAGATGTACTTAGTCAAGATGCAAAACTAAAGAAGAATGCAGCACTCCAGCGCTTTCTTCTCTCCCCTCTGGCCTGACCATGATTCACTGTGAACAGTTTTGTAAAATCCATGGAAATAGTTTTTTATAAATATGCAGTTTTGTGGTTCTTACAAGTTTATATCTTTCAATTTCTACCTACAATGGATTTTATATCCTCTTATTTTATAGAGGTAGTTGTACCTTAATACACCATCTCATACATTCTCTTTTAAAAAAATCGATACCTCTACCAAGTATATTCAGGACAATATAGAAAATAGGAGATAGAAGATGAGTTCAGAGGTTCATATTTCTTATCCTTGGTAGGCTGAGGGAATTGGATTAAGAGCTTGAGGACTACATAATAAGATTAAGGGCAGTCTGGACTGCATAGTGAGCCCTGTCTAAATAAGTAGGGCCAGCGTGATAGAGTGTAGACTTGCAAATCAGGCAGAGGGGATTTCAAGTCCAACTTACCCCCCCACTTAAGGGCTCTGTGACTGTGTGATGATCTTGCACTGTCCTTGTCTGGAAGATGGGCGAACAGTTTGTAGGACACTGAAGGAACACTCTGTCAGGCACTGGAGGAGCACTCTGTCAGGCACTGGAGGAGCACTCTGTCAGGCACTGAAGGAGCACTCTGTCAGGCACTGGAGGATCATTCTGTGGGGCACTGAAGGAGCACTCTGTCAGACACTGGTGGAGCATTGTGTGGGGCACTGAAGGAGTACTCTGTCAGGCACTGGAGGAGCACTCTGTCAGGCACTGGAGGAGCACTCTGTCAGGCACTGGAGGATCATTCTGTCAGGCACTGAAGGAGCACTCTGTCAGACACTGGTGGAGCATTGTGTGGGGCACTGAAGGAGCACTCTGTCAGGCACTGGAGGAGCATTGTGTGGGGCACTGAAGGAGCACTCTGTCAGGCACTGGAGGAGCAGTCTGTGGGGCACTGGAGGAGCACTCTGTCAGGCACTGGAGGAGCACTCTGTCAGGCACTGGAGGAGCAGTCTGTCAGGCACTGAAGGAGCACTCTGTCAGGCACTGGAGGAGCAGTCTGTGGGGCACTGGAGGAGCACTCTGTCAGGCACTGGAGGAGCAGTCTGTGGGGCACTGAAGGAACACTCTGTCAGGCACTGGAGGAGCAGTCTGTCAGGCACTGGAGGAGCACTCTGTCAGGCACTGGAGGAGCAGTCTGTGGGGCACTGAAGGAGCACTCTGTCAGGCACTGGAGGAGCACTCTGTCAGGCACTGGAGGAGCAGTCTGTGGGGCACTGAAGGAGCACTCTGTCAGGCACTGGAGGAGCACTCTGTCAGTCACTGGAGGAGCCCTGTCAGGCACTGAAGGAAAACTCTGTCAGGCACTGGAGGAGCAGTCTGTAGGACATGGAAGGAACATGAGGATCACTTATTTCAGATACTATGAGGATCCTTGTCTTCAAGATGTGTCTTCCCAATTCCAAATCTATTGAGTGATGATTAATGTGCCCAGTGTTTCAGAGTGTTTGATTATTAAAATAACTTTAGATCCATTTGTATATAACCTGATGGTGCTATGATCACAACTAGAACTTATGGGAGGTTGCTAGTGGGTAGCCACTACTTCTATGGGTCTCTCAGTGTTGGGGGATTTAGTTTGAAATGTAACAGCTACATTTTTTTATTATTTATTTATTATTAGTTGTACGAGTACACTGTAACTGACTTCTGACACATACCAGAAGAGTGCATCAGATCCCATGACAAATGGTTGTGAGCCACCATGTGGTTGCTGGGAATTGAACTCAGGACCTCCGGAACAGCAATCAGTGCTCTTAACCGCTGAGCCATCTCTCCAGCCCAACAGCTACATTTTTAAACATTAATACAAACAGGTATACTTTATTGTGAGAAGTTCTTTAAAATATTGCATTTTAAAATTGGTTTGCTTTAAATATATGAACATCACATAAGATGAATGTTATCTTTCTTTGACAGGACTACTGATGGGTTTTAAAAATACATAGATCCAACTGGATCAGATTTTTATGGGCAGTTGGTTGTATTGAATGTCTGTACCAGTCTACTTAATTTTTGACTTCATTTAGACTGAATATAGTTTTCTTCATTGGTTTAACCTCTATAGGTATGCTGGCTAGTTACTTGTTGTTGTTAGTTTTATATTCAACTTGACATAAACAAGAGTCATCTAGGAAGTGGAAGCCTCAATTGAGAAAATGCCTTCAGTGGATTGGCTTATATGTATGTCTGTGGGGTCCTTTCGTCATTAATAATTGATGTGCGGGTGTCCAGCCCACTGTGGACTGAGCTACCCCTGGGCAGATGATGGTTCTGCATTGTGTAAGAAAGCAGTCAGTCTTAAGAACAAGAAAGTAAGCATGATTCTCCTACTTTCTGTGTCCAAGTTCCTGCTTCGGTGTGTGCTCTGCACAGTCCTTCAGTGATGGATTATGTTGGGGAAATGTGAACCTAATAAACCCTGTTCACCGCATTGTGGTCAATGTTGTATCATAGCAACAAAGAATAAGGAGAGAAGGCAGTGAGTCTCATGGCAATTTTATCATTGAAAAAGAGAAAGAGTTGTGAGATGAATTTTTCTCCTTTGAGGAGCAGCATTTTGTAACATTTGAATTGTGCACTCTGGAGCCAGATGGTGTGTGTTGAGATTTTGGCTTCATACTGGTGATGTCACCTGAGACAAGGGACTTATCTTTGGTCTGCTTCCTCTTGTAGGTGAGTGGACAGTGAGGATTAGGAGAATAGTTGAACAGTGTGCTCGAAATGCTGCCCAGCACACTGTGATTGCACTGGGGATAGCTCTTCCATTCACCTCGCTCTCACCTTCAAGCCCTTCCCTTCTTACATCTCAACATTATATGTTACTATTGCAACTAGTGGGAACATTTTAAAATCATTTCTTTGCTGCATATGAAACAAACTGTTACATTTAAGTCAATACCATTTTAGTAAAAAGAATTATAATAGCACCAAGCACTTTTCAGTGTTTAGATTTTATTAAAACATAATGACTCCATTTTATTTCCTTTCTCTACAGAATCTCCTTTTAGTTGGTGTTTGGCATCATTGTAGAGTACACTGAACCTTGAAGATGTTGGAAACCATAGGTAAGACTTCTCTTTTCTCCCTGTTTTTGTTAGAAATGAGCATGCATCCGCTGTTTTTTCAGTATGCTATTCTTTGTATATTCATAGTAAATTGGATTTAAATTTCTTATCCAGTAGCATTGAACTAGGTAGTAGATTTCTCTATTCATGCAGTTTTATCCACATTGTTACCAAAAAAAATCATTCAAAATAAATATATGCGAGAGTCTACAAATTATGTTTAATAAGCTTAATAGAAGCTCTACTCTGTTTTATGAACCTATTTATGACATTTGGGTGTCACTAGAAATCTGAACAGTAATTTAATACTAAGACAGGATTGTTATTCTCACTTTTATTTATGTAGGTAAAGCGCTGCCCAATAGGGCAATAATTGTACCTCAGATCCCAGTTAAAGTAGTTTAATTTCTGCATGAGATAATTTTGCCTGAGATGGGGTTACTATCTGCATGTCACTACACTCTTCCCCACACTGCAGTGTGGGACAGTGTTGTAGAGACAACTGATTGTAGAAAGCTGTGTCAGGTATGGCACACACTGCAGAGCTCACAGGTCAGCACTGTGCCTTCCCCGGGTAGCTCTTGGGAGCCTGAGTACTGAAGGGCATGTACAGTTCGCTCTGACACCTCAGCAGTTGCCAGTTTTGAGGGAATGGGACAATAAAAGGAAAAGGAGCTGTTGTGACATTTGACTTCTGACTCCATTCCTACTCTGATCATAAAATTCTGTGTGGCTACATTTTCTCTGTCTCATTCTGCATTGAAATCTTAGGCCATAAAAACTGTTGGGCCACATCGGGAAGTTCCTTGTAATGCAGGAGAAGGAAAGGGAACGTGTGGCTTCCATTCAGACAGTGCTTTCAGGATTTCCTGCTGTTATCAGTTGCTAAGTAGCATGACCCTCTAAGGATTGACATGCATCTGAGTAATAGGCCTGTGTTCTGACTTACCATGGAAAATGTGATACAGAACAGAGTTCTCCGGTGCACCTTTATCAATCTTTGCTTAGAATTTCTGAAAGAACTTTAACTTGTTTGTGTGTATGTACTCATGATCAATATAATTTTGTATTTCGTTACCTAGTGTCTGTGGAATGCCAGATGTTGTTCTGTAAGCACTGTCTCTGGTGGTGAACCCCTCTTTTCTGATTACTGTCATATACATGTAATATTGCATACAATGTACATGCAGTATATGTGTATTCTATCATCGTGACTGTACTAGAACATATTTGAAGAATCTCCATTTGAAAAAAAAAACCAAAATTGGCTTATAAAGTATAAGAACCTGTGTTTGTGTAATTCAGATACGTGTTGAAATTCACTGTAGAAGCATGTATGTAAGGTGGTAGGCCTATCAGAGCATAGTCAACATGCTCACTTTCATAAGATGTCTAATTGTGATCTGAGTTATTGGTTTAAAGCATTTAAAAATATGCTGTTTAATTTTAGGGTAAAATATTCCAAGGGTTGAAATAGTACCTTGAAATGTCCATTATCTAGGATTCTGAAATTATCTAGTATAGAATACTTAAGTTTTTAATACATGGAATTATTGTACTTTGGATGTAATTCATCACTCACAGCCACATCCACTTACTAATGGGTTAATTATCCATTTTATTATACATAAATACAAGTTTGTTTATTTTTTTAAAAAAGAAGAGATTAGATTTTTAAGGCCATGCAAGGCTTTATGCCGTTTTCACAGGAACTGGAAACATCTGGCGCCGAGCTCAGTGACACATCGTTTGCATCAGTTTCTGGGACTTTACAACTGTTTGCTTAAGCATGTACTATACCCTGTTCCTGCTTTTAAATGAACTTCACTGTAAGAAACTTAAATATGTATAGTGACAGATTTTAGTCTTCCTTTAGGTCCTAAATCTAATCAAGCAGCTGGGTTGTTTTGAAGCATATGTAAATATGTTATTTAATTTTGAGAAAAAAGTATTTAAAGTCTTAAAAGAGTGGCATTATACTGAATTAAAAATATGTACTTTTTTAATTGCTTCATACTCAGTTCCCATGTGACAATGTTGTGCACTTTGGGAGATTATTTCAAGGTTTCTAAAGGTGTAAGGGTCTTCATAGGTTTCATGAGTCTTTTAAATTCTGTTATTGACTGATAGTAGAAAAAAATCTCTTTGGAATAGACAAAAATCGGGCCCTGCAAGCAGCAGAGCGCTTGCAAAGCAAGCTGAAGGAACGCGGGGATGTTGCAAATGAAGACAAACTGAGCCTCCTGAAGTCTGTCCTGCAGAGTCCACTCTTCAGTCAGATCTTGAACCTTCAGACTTCACTACAGCAGCTAAAAGACCAGGTAGGATGGCATCACCCACAGAGGCCATCACGGTGTAGCAAAGATCTTGTAAAGAAAGGCTCATGCTTTTCCACAGGCTGACTTCTCTCTGCGTTAATAAATAATGAAGTCATTTAAACCAACAGACATTCAGGCTCGCAGTGCCTATTCCCTGCTGGTTATTTTTGTCCCTGTTGTTGCGGATGGTATGACATTATGTTGAAAGCTTGTGTGGATGCTTAGACAAGAGCTCCTGCAGGAGGAAGGCTGCTGAGAGTGTTTGGGCTGGGCGGCTGCACCCTTGGTTTTCACTATCACTAGGCCCCGTTGTTCATGTAATCCTGCTCACTCAGATTCCGACGTTCAGTACAGCTACAGAATTTGAGAGTAGCATGAATTTGTATGTTTAATCATGTGTGTGAAGAAGGGAAGTCACCTCTGTTTTGACAGTGAGAGGATAATTACATTGTCATCAGCTAGAGGAGCTGCAATTCTCACTTCTTAAAGAGTGTGCAAGTAGCACTTGCTTCCATGACAGCATCAGATGGCGATAAACATTAGGCTCTCTAAATGTAACACCATGTTTTATTCCCTGTAAAAATTATGAACATTACAAAGTTTGAACATTTATATTAAAACTGAAAGCATATCACATGACAGAATGAAAACCAAAGTCAGATGTTCTTTGAACTTACTTAATTTAATCACCATTTCGCAGGTTTTAAAAACGTTTTTTAAAGCAGTTCTTATCCTCTCAAGGTTTGAAGTTAATTTAATTATGTTCTCATGTTTTTTATAATTAATTTAATGGTTATGGATGACTTGCTAGCAAATATTCTGCCTTAAAAGGATAAAAATGAAACTTAAAAACTAGTTTCATAATTCAGTGAATGAGCATTTCTAATGGGATGGATATTCCAGATGCCAACAGATCGTAGAGAAGCTCGCTTAGTGTCTTCCAGCCTTAACCCAGGTTCCCATGTGCTTTTGTAATTCCCCATAAATAAAAAGAAGAATCTCCAGAAATATTTATCTATTGGGCTGAGGAGACAGCATAGTCAACAGTGTCCCCATCCCCAGAACCCTCTATGAACAGACAAACACATGGACAACTGCAAGCTGGTATGGTGGTACTGAGGGAGAGAAACAAATGGATCTCACAAACATAGACACCTGCACGTCGGCTGTGCAGGCGCACACACACACCCTCAAGCCATTTTTCTGTAGCTAGTTTCATCTTAATTATTTAAAAAGCCATGGTTGTGAATTTAAAAGTGAGTTTTTGTTGTGTGTATGTGTGTTTCTTTTCTTGGTAAGTTACTGGAAAGACTGGATTTTAATAATGATGGACCAACAACCTTTTGGAGAAACCAGTATCTAGAATATAAGCATAAATATTACCATATTATGTTAGCAGTTATGTTTTATAATAAATATTACCAAATTATGTTTTTTTTCAAGAGTGACCAGAAGTCTTCTTTGTGCATCTTGTGAACATGTAGTTGTAATGACAGGAAAATTAAATCATATGCCAAGTATGTTAAAATATACTAGTAGACAAGCAAAGTAGCTAGATCTTTGCCTGTTAGGCAGCCTTCTGCAGGGAAGAGGGCTTGTGTCCTCTGTGTCCAGTGAAAGAACACAGATGGCCTATAGGTTGTCCTGCTTCTGCTGCTTTCAAGTAGAAATAGAATCTAACTCTAGGGCCATGTGGGCCTAAGTGGTTCACATGAAGCCTACTGAGATATCTACTGAGTATTGTAAGGAGCTTCACAAAATATATCCTATTGTGATTTTTATCACTGGTAGGGAATGTCTCTGATGCTATAGAGGACACTGAGATAGAGATTGTTTCATGAGGATGTAAGATTTATTTAACTCTAAACAGACCAACAAGCAACAGCATGGCCAGATCTCTGAGAAGACCTGAACTAGGCCTTTGCACCAGAAATAAATAACATAATGGAACTCTGAAGAGAGGAAATCAGGATATAAGTGGCCTTTCTTACACCTTTATGAGGATAGGGGATGTTTCTTAGGACATATGAGGCTCATAACTTTCCAGGCAGGAGGCAGGGGAGGGGGCAGGAGCAGGATGTGTGTCTACCAAAACCTCCTTTGCTATAACTCTGCTTCTTGGGTGGAAAGCTCATGGCACCAGGAAGTCAGTTAAGTAGGACTCACAGACCGAGTCTCAATATGTTGGCATCTATGAAAGGTGGGAGCTGTTATAGAGGACGTTTTTCTGAGCAGCAGCTAGATTCTGAGATTACATTCTTACACTATATTTTCAAGATAGTTGTTAGGTCCTTGAATCCTGCTGCCATGTCTTAGATATCTTTGGATTTTTGTCTCATTGACCATTTGTTCCATAGAATAGAAAAATATTAAAAAAAATAAAAAAAGGAGGGAAATGTGTAGCTCTGTTTGTCACAGTGGCTCAAGAAGGTTACTGATAGGTTTCTAAGGCAGAGTTTCAAGTAGATGTCGGTTTCGTCACTGCCTTTGGGTTAGTTACTGCAGCCTGTTTTAGATCTTTCAATTCTTGTTTCTTACAGAAACAGACTTGATGGCTATGCATCTCTCAAAGGCTGGTGACCCTTCCCTGGACAATGAGAGTTTGCATTTGCATATGTATTTCCTGAACTTTCTCCAGTCTAGCATAGGTGGATGCCATTCTTTACCATTGCCTTTTGCTCTCCAGACTTTTTACTTTGTAAATGTCTAGTAAAATTTCAAAATTTATATGTTATTTTCTCTTTTAAAATTTAATTATAGATATTCTAGACTTTATCATGTTAGATTTAAAAATGCTAATATATGAATGTTTATAATTAAATAACTCATAAAATTTGTTTCATGCTCTTAATCCAGTGGCCATATAAATTACCCATTGCTCACTTTAATTTGTTGCCTTAAACCTATATTGTATATTTGATGTACAATCTTGCATGCACGGCAGATGGAAATTATTGCTTCTGTCTGTTTCTTTTTCTGTCTTCAGCCCCTACCCCATGCCCAGTATCACTCTGTCTATTAGAAAAGCTCGAGGTGTATATAGCGCACTGAAGAACATGATCATATTGTTGTGTTAATGACAGATGCTGACATGCCGTGTTGAATTAAACCTGCAATTTTTCCCCTCCAATCCTTCTCATTACTTCCATTCAATAATGTTTAATTTTTCTAATTTGCTTCCACAGTATTAAGACTGCCCTTAGAAATCAAACTGTTTCCCTTTGGCAAATTAAACACTTGACAGGTGTGTAACTGAGAGGGCAAAAAAGCCGTGCCCTGAAGGGATGTGCTATTTAAATATTGTCAAAATTATTAGCAGGTCTGAGAGTATAATTGATGCCTCTGTTTAACTCTGCCACATTGTGTATTGTTCTAACGCCAGCTAAAAGGATGTATGCTATTAAACCTGAATAATCTCTAATCGCTGCAGCTCATTTCCTATTGCACGACTCCTGTTTAAGTGAAAGAGAACTGCGAGTGCGTGTCAATGATCTGTCAAACGCAGGTTCTCAGGCAGTGTCCTCAGTGTCACCTAGTCATCACAGCTATTAACTACAGGGCTTAATGCCTATTCATGAAAAAAATCTCGCTATTGTGGGAGAAATAAACACGTTAGCAGTTTAATAATAGAATCTTGTCAGCCTTGAGCATATCGGATTTGCATATTTATTCGGAGACGTTGCTCCAGTCCAGTATAGGTGTAGTTGCTTCTTTCCCAATTAATTAATTACCTTGCTTTATGAATGACCATGAGCACTAAATCAGCCTTCCCCTGTTGCTTGTAGGAACACTGTAAATTAAAATTATTAATTTTAAATAGAAATACATACCAGGGTTTATAAATTGACATTGGCATGATTACTTTTAAACCATGACAACAGAGACTAATTCTAAGACTGGAGAAATGGAGTGCCTAGCTCAGGTTACCAAAGATGCTTCCCTGGAAAATGAGCCTTGGGCTAGGACTATCAGGGGCCACTTGAGAAAGACTCTCAGCATCTGTGGCATATGGCACTCTGCTGTATTAGTGGTGTAGTTAATGCTTACAGGTTCCTAGTTAAGCTATCACCCCTTTCAAAAATATGTTGGCGTGTACATGTTTTATTTAGAAGCTTTAGAAGTATAATGTATAGTTTTATATATGTATATATATAAATATATATATACATATATACATATACATATATATGTGTGTGTGTGTGTGTATTATATGCTAGACTTCTCTGAAAAATTTTAACTGAAGAGATGCTAGGTGTTTACATGGTAGGAGGGTTGGCAGTTAGAATAATTAGATCATTGAACAAATCACTTTCACTTTTGAAGTACCACCTGCATGCTGGAACTTTTTTTGTATAATTCTGTATTCGTAAGTAAGTGTTACCTGTTTACACTCAAAACAACTCCTGATGACAAACAACTTGAACAATGAACAAAAGTGAACACAAATGCAAGCACACTAAAACAGTAGTAGATCTGTGAATACCTAAGGACCTTGGCTTATAAAGTTCAAATCATTTAATTTTGGTTTTCAAGGATCGGAGTAAAACCAAACCAAATTACAAAAGAACTGGGAGTTTTAACCTTCTCATTTTGAGTCATTCATTGAACTCCATTTTTCCGTGGCAACAATTAATAATTTCTAGCACACTAATGCTTTTATGGAGTATTTATATGTGTTTACAATATCGTTGTTGAACATCTAAAATCAATGAAAATCAGTGAATAATAAAATAGGGTTCTTACAATTTCAGGGAAAAAAAACAGAACACAAGAAAAGAAGGTAAGAAATGCTCTGATGGAAAGAATTACTTAGCTTTGATTAAAGGAATTGTCCCAAACAGAAGGGAATATTTAAAATGCATCATGAAAAATGAGTACTTTTCTGCAGAGATGAGGGAATAGTTTCAGGTGGAAGGAAGAGTAATTACATGTGTACAGAGTGCTTTTCAAAGGAGGGCATTATCTGAAGTCGGTTTTGCTTGACCTACTTGGAGATGGCAGAGCTGCTATTGGTGTGCAGTGGGTAGAGCTAGGGAAGTTGTCACATGCCCATTGTGCCTAGCACAGGCTCACCCTCCCCCTACATGGAGTTGATGAGTTTGTTAGACTCTACAGCCCAGATTGAGAAACCCTGGCTATATCCACACTTTTATTCCCCAGAATTCCTTCATGATAAAACTCTTGAAGAGAATAGTTATACTGGATACATATCTCAGTATAATCTGAAGCAAGCACACAGTCAACATCATGTCCAAAGGGGAGAGTCCAACATTAGGAATAGGTACCTACTCTCCTGCTTTCTGTTCAACGTGTACTTGAAGTCTGAGCTAGAGCAATAAGAAATGAAGGAGCAGAGGGGATACAAATAAGACGGTAAAACATCAAAGTTTCCTTATTAGCAGATACGCTTCTATAGATAAACAAAAGCAGTGGTTCTCAACTTTCCTAATGCTGTGACCCTTTAATACAGTTCCTCATGTTGTGGTGACCCCACTAATCATAAAATTATTTTCATTGCTATTTCATAAGTATTATTTTGCTACTGTTATGAATCACAATGTAAATATTTGTGTTTTCTGAAGGTCTTTTTGGGGTCATGACCCACAGGTTGAGACCTACTGCCATAAATGCTCTAGCAGAAATGCCTAGGCTGTGTGTGTGTGTGTGTGTGATTAAGCATAAAAACGTAGGAGGCTTTAATAGCATTTTGATAAATAACAACTTTGAATGTGATTTGAAAAATACACAAACCATTCTTCACAGGAATGGTATTCATATTCCTGATGCTAAGAACCTGTGTTCTTTTAGTCACTTTTGATTGTCTAGCATGAGCAGAGTCATGCCTGAAAATGTCTAGCTTGTACATAGATATCTGCAAACCCAAGGGATCAAATTCATGTCCAAATGTGGAGATAATGCCTGTAGGTTGTAACATTATCAGCTCTGATAACTTCTTATAGTTTAGACAGAGGGAAGGAATGAGGTCTTGGCAGATGACTCAGGGGATAAGTCATTTGCTTCTCAAGTGTGAAGACCTGAGTTTGGATTCCTAGAGCCTTCATACAACCTGGACAGAGCAGAGTGTCTAATTTCATCGTTTCTGAGGATGTAGAAGGTGCACATAGGAGATGCCCTGATGTGCTGAGCCGGCTATCCTGGTATAAATAGTGGCGAACAATTCAAGACTATGTCACGTATAATTTGAAAGATGAAGATGGATAACCATGCACACACATCATACACATACAAAAGAGAAATGAAAAATTTTGGTACTTGAACATTTAAAAATTTTGGTATTGAGTGAGGGACAGGTGTGTATACTTGCCGTAGTGTGTGAGCGGAGGTCAGAAGTCAGCTTTCTGAAGGTAGGTCTTTCCTTCCACCTGTATGGGGCTCTCAAGTCCTAAACTCAGATCACCCTATATGAGAGTCAGTTTCTTAACCATCTTGCTAGGCTGACACACACACACACACACACACACACACACACACACACACACACGCGCGTGCGCGCACGAGTGCGCACGCACATTTATTTTTGTGTGGGAAGTAAATGTGCATGTGGGTATATACAAAGGTCAGAGAACCACTTTGTGGAGTTGGTCTTCTCCTCCCTTTGTGTGGGTTCTGGGGATCAAACTCTGTTTAGTTGTCATATTTGTATAGCAAGCAGCTTTACCTACTAAACATTTCACTAGCTTGATACCTGCGCATTTTACTACTTAATTTGACTTTTAATTGAAAAATGCTATTTTGTGATGTTTCTCTTAAAGAGTGTAAATGCTTATGTCCCCAACTTTATTTCATTGCCTAACAAGTTTTCCCCTTTCCTTAATTGTAATTTGTGCAGAAGTGGCTATGCTCCATCTGTAGGCTGTGGACTAGTTAAAGCAAAATGACTCCCACTTCCTTGGACTGTCTAGTTAAGTTCAGACTTTTCTTGTGGGTGTTGGAGGACAGAAAAGAAAAGAAAATGTCATGATCCCATTAACAGAGTTACCTAAAACCAGAATGCAGTTCTTACCCGTGTGTGTTGTTTCTGAAAATGGATAAATATTTTTCTTATGTCAGGAATAATTTTAAGACAGAGCATAGAGCTGGCTAAGATGAAAATGTCTGTGGTGTCTTTTGAAATTCTAATGCACATTGTGCAGAAGTTAGGAGTATTTTTATTTATTTATTTATTATGGGTTTGTTTACTGTAGAAAGTTCAAATACTGCACTTTTGTATAGTAATACCTTTAGATGTTTGTTCATTAACTAAAAAATAAATACATAGGCATTAAGTGAACTAAATTCTTATGTTCTTTGATTAAGAAGGCACTATTTAAGCTTAATGCAGAGCTGATTCAAATGCAGCCACGTTTTACTGTGGAAAATTCCTGTGTATCTGAAACAGCAAATGGTGTTAATTAGGTGGTATTTTTGTGACAAAGATAAAACTTCAGAGAATAAAAAAGCAAAAACTAAAACAAAACAAAAAACCTGATGAAGATTACTGGGCATAATGCAATTGAATGGTTTTTGTTTTGTTTTGTTTTGATGTGTTTTTTTCATTCTTAAGAGTTTAAGAACAAGTCTGAAGACAGGATGACTCAGTTATGAGAGCCCATTGCTCTTTCAGAGGATCTGGTTTCAGTTCTCAGCACCCAGCCCAGGCAGCTCAGAACCCTTGGAAACTCCACTCCCAGGGGATCGGATGCCTTCTGGTGTCTACATGCATCTGCACTCTTGGTGCATATAAAAGCACAGAGATACACATGCATACACATAATTAAAGATAAATCTTAAGACAGGAATTTAAGAACAATACGTACATTTGGATCTTTAGCAACAGCAATTAAATTAGCTTCAAGAAGCCCTTGTATACATGGACCATGGATTGCGTAGCTAGTGCACCAGTCGGCCTTATTCCCATTCTGTCCAGAGGCTGAGCTTCTGCAAGCTGTGTGCCTTACCCAAGACCATGACAGTAGTCATAGTAGACAGAGGAAGGCAAGGCAGGTCTGTTCTACCCAAAGCCAATGTCATTTGTCTTTCAGTTTATTTCATTTCTGACCTTGGTTATCTCTGTAAAGGATCGAATGAGATTTTAAGAAATTAAATGAATGTCATTTCTGAAGGGAAATGTACATAAATGTTTTACATTTTTAGATTAGTTAAGACTTGTAATTGCTATGAAATTGTATTCTAAATTTTAATCCTTAATTATAAATGTTTCATCTTCATTTTATTTACATTTATAATTTGCTGTATGTTATGGGTCATTTATGTGAACTGGGCTAAGAGGATGCTGGACAGGGACAGTGCGGCAGGAATGGAGGTTATGGCTCTGTGGCTCCCGCCCCCTCATTTGTCCTCAGAGTTATTTCTTCCTCTCTCTCTAAGCATATCCGGAGCAGTTAATAGTTGCATTTCTCTTCTGGAAATCTGATAACGATGGCAAAATCATTGTAAGACCCTAATGTCTTATCTAAATTTCTCTTTGCCTTAGCATGGTAGTGGATTCATTCACTTAATCTTGGTGCTTTTGTTGCCTTGATGTAGAAAATCTCATCGTACTTTGATGGTAATATATTTTGTCAAGATACATTCCTTAAATGTTTTTCCCTTGAAAGTTTGCCTGAAGAAACACAGTTCTCGAGATTCAAATGAATTAATGCTCTGCTGAGGTATGCATAAGCACGTGTTCAGACTGCTGTGTGCTGTGAGACTTAAGATGGGGCTAGCATGCACCATGCGGGGCGTTGTGTTAGTCAGAGTCCAGGCTGCCTGAACATCCTCCACTGTGCCTATTATCTTTGAATACTTTGAACCCCATATGTACGCAAGCTCAAGACGATAACTTAATGAACTTTTAAATACCATTAAACATTCTGAAGGCTCTGCATTAAATATGTATCATTCCTTTCCAAGAGACGAACTTGTAAAGTGAAAAGACAGGTAAGCAGAGTTCCTTTGGAGACGCTGTGCTTTCTCAGAGTAAAACTTTGTCAGAGAGCTGTATGCCATGGCCTTATCACCATCATCATTATGATGGCCTGGCACGGTCTTCTTCCCCCAGGACTCGCGCTCAGCACAGTTCTGTGTCTCCATCACATTAGAGTGAGAATGTAGAAGGGACGGAGCTCCTCATGTTCTGAGGAGGATGTGGAAACACCAAATGGTCACATGGCAGAGCTGGTATCTGGGCCCAGCAGGCTGAAGCCAGGACCCAAGTCTTCACTGTGGAGTTCCCTGTTGTTTATGTTTTATTGACTCCATAATTATTCAGCATAATTTAAGGATTTCCTCATGACTTGAGGGTTCCTTAGGATTATTTATTTTCAGATTGTTGTTATGTGATTTTGTATTATTTTCTGTTACTGATAGGTTTTAGTAAGTGATCTTAAGACTTTAATCATATGATCTACACACACACACACACTCACACTCACACTCACACTCTCTCACACACTCACACACACACATACATTGCTACCATTGCCACCACCACCTCAATCACTACCACCACCACCATCACCATACTTCTTACTGAGTGCATCTCTCTCATTATTTAAATAGTGGGACCCAAATGAAATGAAAGGCCTAAAGTGTAATCCAATACTTTCATAGCACTCAGTAAATATTAGCCATCGTGTCTTTTTTGCTAACCTTCCATACTGACATTTAATGTTCTAAGACAATACTTTTCAAAAATTCGATTTCATGATGATTTGCATTTTTAAAGTTTATGAAAAGCTTGGAGAGATGGCTCAGCAGGTAAGAGTGTTTTCTTTGCAGTCAAGAAGACCAAAGTATGGGTCTCAGCACCTGTATAACAAGACCTATATCTTTAAATGCCTACATCTCCAGTTATCAGGGATCTGATATCCTCTTCTGGCCTTTGTTACAAAGATGTAGATCCCTGTACACACAAGTACACATCCTCTCGCAGATACATACACATGTACACCATATAAGTAAAATAAATCTTTCATATTATTGATAAAGAGCTATAAAACGTTTTAAAATGTTATCCCCAAGTATTGACCATATTAAACTTTAGAGAAATGCTTTAAATATTTATTAATTCATATATAATAATTATAGAAAATCTATTTTATGTTTAAAAATTAGTGAGAGGAACTAAGTTTGCTTTATATTTTCTGTGCATTTCTCTACTCTTATTCTTGACTGAATGACTGAGGTGGTGGCAGTGTGTGTGTGTGTGTTTTAAGATTATTACTAAAACCTATCAGTAACAGAAACCAATACAAAAAAAAATCACACCACAACAGTCTGAGAATAAATAATCCTATGGAGCCCTCAAGTCATGAGGAAATCCTTAAACTGTGCTCAGAAGAAAATTGGACACTCTTACCTGCTTTTGCATTTAGTTTGTTTGAATTTATGGTTTTACCTGGTATATATGGGAAAAAATTGGCCTTTCGTGTATATGTGCACTGCAAAAGGAAAATAGCATTTTAGAAAATTGTAGCTATCCTTCTTTTATTTTGAAAATCTATTGTTTCTTCTTTATGCACTGTGTCTGTGTGCTGGGGTGTGAATGGGCATGCGGTGCCTATAGAGGGCAGAAGAGGCATTAGATCACCTGGACCTGGGGACTCAGGCAGCTGTGAGCTGGGATGTGAGTGTTTGGAACTGAACTCAAGTCCTCTGCAAGGGCACCAAATGCTTTCACTTCTGAGCAGTAGCTCCATCCCCTGCCATTATCCTTTGATGGTGTTCCAGGAGCCGTGATGTTTTCCTAAAGGTGAGGTAGAATATGCAGCCAGGAACTCCAGAGTATTTCATAAACACTCTTTATAGTAACACCTAGTTGTTTGTCATGATTTCTATTTTTGTTTTTTACCCAAGCATACTTTTATATTACTTTGGACACTTGAAAATTTGGATATTGACAAAATTAATACTTATACTTATTTATGCAATTAAAATAGTACTTGCTAATAGTATCTAAGACTTATCAAAAACCCTCTTATATATGGGATGCTATCAAGCTCAGGGTGGCAGATATTGGCTCTAAAGTTCTAATTTTCATTTGAAAGCGCTAGTTTCCTTACTGGTAACTACGGTTAGCTATTTTACTTGAAGAGGTGTTTGTCTTTCATATAATCAGGAATTCATAATCATAGTTTGAATTTGAGTCATATTTTTAGATATGCACATTAAAACTTGGCTAGTTCAGCTTGCAGTTCAAAAGTAGTAGGTTTCCTTGATCCCTTCACCAAGGTCTTTTTTCCTTTATGTGACACTGCAATAAAAAGACAAGAACTAAAAGGAAGATTTTTAAAGGCCTTTTAACCACTCCATCAGGAACTTTTGAGCCATCCACAGTACCTGCATTTGGTGGCTGAGACTGAATGCACTGTGAGCTTGCATCCAGCTTGAGCTGAACAACAAGGCTCCAAGGTGAAACTGATTTCAAAAAACCCAACAGAGACCAATCTAAAAGAAAAGAAACAGAGTTAAAGTGATTTAAAGAGTGGGGAGTTAAGCTGTTATCTGTGTTAGAGGAGCTGGAAGTATTTCTAGTCAAGTCATCCTTCCTTTAATCCCCACAATACAGATACTCCCCAACCCCATTAAGTTAATAGAATTGGAGATATGGTCAAAGCAGATGGGAGCTGGGATGGGGAGAGAGCACAGTGGTATGCATTCTTGCTTTGCATGCTCAGTGCCTAGCACTGCCAAAACAGAATTATTATTTTTGACATTAGAATCTTAGTGGAAACTAAACGGCTAGGTTAAAAAAATCCTTTTATGCTTCACTTAATTATAGAACTTAATTATTTTAGTACATTGGCTGTATATGTGCAGATGCACATATACAGTACATACCTGGAATGTGGTGTTCAAAGAACAACTTGTGATGGTCTCTTCTTCATGCTGGTCCCAGGGATTGAACTCAGGTCATCAGGCTTGGTGGCAAGTACCCTTCTTTTCCTGTCGAGCTATCTCACAGGACCCAGAACTTAATGGCTTTAAAGAGTAAACTTTAAGTTTTTTGTATAACAGCAATGAAAAGAGTTTTGTTTTATTTATTTATTTATTTATTTTTAAAACATTATTTTACTTTATTATTTCAGTAGCATTTTAATGTTATAGCTATTGTTAGTATTTTACTAGTTAGAAAATAGATTGGGAAGTAGATAGCTTTCTTTTTTTTATTAGGTATTTTCCTCATTTACATTTCCAATGCTATCCCAAAAGTCCCCCATACCCTCCCCCCTACTCCCCTACCCACCCACTCCCACTTTTTGGCCCTGGCATCCCTGTACTGGGGCATATAAAGTTTGCAAGTCCAATGGGCCTCTCTTTCCAGTGATGGCCGACTAGGCCATCTTTTGATACATATGCAGCTAGAGACACGAGCTTCGGGGTACTGGTTAGTTCATATTGCTGTTCCACCTATAGGGTTGCAGTTCCCTTTAGCTCCTTGGGTACTTTCTCTAGCTCCTCCATTGGGAGCCCTGTGATCCATCCACTAACTGACTGTGAGCATCCACTTCTGTGTTTGCTAGGTGCCGGCATAGTCTCACAAGAGAGAGCTGTATCTGGGTCCTTTCAGCAAAATCTTGCTAGTGTGTGCAATGGTATCAGCGTTTGGAAGCTGATTATGGGATGGATCCCCAGATATGGCAGTCTCTAGATGGTCCATCCTGAAAAGAGTTTTAAACACAGTTGGGACTCTTCAAACTTCAGTTTCTTCTTCATAAAGATCACTCAGTGCTTTATACAAATGTTATGAAACTGGGGGGTGGGGGGAAGTCCCAATGTTCTCACTTGAGAGGCCTTTAAAAGATTCAGAACATTAATTGATTTATATAGTCAGATGGAGTACTTTGCAGTGTGCTTGAGCACACAGTTTTGTTTAGTGTACCTAGTAAATGGATTTTTAATAAATATATTTTTTTTGTAATTTCAGGAATGAATAAAATCATTGTAGCTGCAGTTTTGAGTGAAAACTAAAATGTTATGAAATAGTATAAGTGGTGAAGTGGCCATTCCTTTGGATTAATTAACACTGTATAGATGCCGCCTCTACAGTCTTGTACGTGATGCTGTCGATAAGTCCTAATCAGCACTGCGTGCGCCGGGTGGATCAGTGATTATCTGTATAGACTTTACTAAATACCAGAACGGAAAAGTCAAGAGTCTTACATACTCTTTAACTCATTTCCTGCTCTAGGCTTTAAGTGTCCTTTGCCTTCCATCTTGAGCTTTGTAGCTGGTAATTTCTCCTTTTTCTAGCACGGGGGAGTGTGATGAGAAATAGGCCGTGGAAACTCAGCACTCAGACCTAATGGGAGCAGGTGCAGAGTCTTTCCATCTCCCCCACTCAGAACGACTCCTTGAATTTTCTCGTCTGTCAAGTCTCTCAGCCCAAGGCAGTTAGAATCTATTTTAACAATATCTGTAAATTAGAGGTTCTAGACCTCTGTCCACTCTGCTCTTAAGAATTTATCGCTGTGAAAGAAAGATATCCCTCTCAGTAGTTGGGTGAACTAAGCTGCTTGGAGTAATTTCACAGTTAATCTTAAGTAACGTGTTTTACTTATATTTAACATTGTGACTGGGGAAAGAAATTTGTCACTTCCTGCCCCCCAACACTGCCTAGTGTCACATAATCTGATGGTTAATGGGAATCTGAATGGATGGTCTCAGACAACATGTGAAACTGTGCTGTGTGTGGCAGTGCTATCTTTCCATGGACCTGCATCCCATCTGTTTGTATCTCAGAACATTCAGAAAGTATACATTCCCTTTGCCTAGAAATGTCTCACCAGTGAACATTCAACTCAATCTCTTTAATTAGATTTAAAAATAAGGATCTCCCCTTTTGATTTCTGTTGAAAAAATTATTGCCTATCCCAGAATACTTAAAGAATATTCTCTATGTTTTCTTCTGGAAGATTCAGTGTTTAAAGCTTTAAATTAAGATCTGATGTTGCCTGTGCCCTAGACACTCCCTGCTGCCCCTGCCTGCCCTTGGGGGTTGGAGGTGAGGTGGCTCAGAGTCAAAGACCCAGACTCTGGGAGCAGGTGAGAAATGGCAAAGGAAGCCCACCTGAGCACTGCTGCCAGCTCCTTTACTGCCCTCCACCCACACCCCATTGGTCTCAAGAAAGCATCTCTTTTAGATCCTCTGCACCACAATCCTTGGTCTCTCAGGCAGTCCTCAATTAGGCCCTCCTGCTGGAGATGCTTTCTGTGGCAACACAGGTTCCCGGTATTTGCATAGAGGTGTTGCTGGTATTCCTGCCACAATCCTTAATTCATTTAAATTGATGTTTGTACAAGGTATAATATAGACATCTAATTTAATTCCTCTGTAGGTTGGTATCCAGTTTTGTCAGCACCATTTGTTGAATCTTTTTATTACAACATGTGTTTTTGTCCATTTTGTCAAAAGTAAGGTGTTGTCTGCCAGTATCAGCCTGCCTTTATCACTATAGCTTTGCAGTGTAGTTTGAGGCTGGGTATTGTAAAATGTCCTGCAGTGTTCTTATTCCTTAGAATTACTTGGTTGTTTGTGGTATTTTGTGGTTTTGTTTGCATTTGTTAATCAGTTTTTAATCTGTGAAATATGACACTGGAATTATGATAGGTGATGAATTAAATCTGTAGATAAATTTCGATAATACAGTCATTTTAATAATATTTGCCAATTCGGGATCATAGGACGTCTTCCCGTTGTATGGTATATCCTCTGATTTCCCTCTTCCTTGTCATTGAACTTTTATGGTGTGGAGGTCTTTCTCTTTGTTCAGATATGTTTATAGTTATTTTTTGAAGTTATTTTTATGAGAGTGCATTGTTGGTATATTTTAAGACTAATGATTGTTTTAGATACTGATATTTTATCTCACAATGCTACTATGTTTATTAGATCAAGAGTCTTTTAAAGTAAATAATCATCAAAGACAGAACATTCTGAAACTATTTCCCATATATTCCAGCACTCTTGAAATTCACCCAAATTGTATTAATATTGTGTTCCTTTTTTATTACTAAGGAATGATCCATGTTATGGCTATATCTCTTGATGGGAATTTTGTTTCCAGTATTATTGCTCTTATAGATAAAGTTGCTACTGTGAGCAGTTATGTAGAGTGTTTTTGAATGTAGATTGTTGTTGTTGCTGTTATGTTTTTGTTGTTGGGAGAGATTTCCATTGCATATCCTACGCTGTTCTTGAGTTATAATCCTCCTGCTGCAGCGTCTTGTATTATAGACATGTACCATTCTCACTATGTCTAGCCTTCAGCTTAGGATTTTGAAACTGAATGATGCTTACGAGGTTGTATGGTTAGTGCATGCATAATTCCCCCCAGAAACTACCAGTTTATCTGTCAGTGAGTATGTAGGTTTTTTCCACATCCTCCCTAATATAGGAAGTATAATGGATATTTTTATGCTTTTAACTGACTCTTCTTAGTGGTGCCGAACACCGTTCTGTGCCTGTTTTCCAGTCCTACCTCTTATTTAGTGAGATGTTTCTGCTTTTAATCATTTTCAAATGACTTGTTAGTTTCCTGATATTTTGTATCCTTGTCCTGTCAGATGTGTCCTTGACTCCCTCCATTCTAGTTTAATCAATGCTGTCACTGCCTGGAAGATGTAGAGGACTTACCATCTTTCAACCTATTTTATCCCATCCTGCCCTTCGTGGAACTGCATGCTCCGCATCTCCATAGATATTCCAGACTCTACAGGTGTATATTGTTTGCTGTTCTGAGTAATTGGTATTGATTCACTCACATTTTAAACCTTGTTTACTATTCTTTAACTGTTGCGGCCTGCCCGCAGTCCACAACACGAACGGTTCAACAGAGAATGGCAGTTCGAGCTGAAGAGAGAGGAATCTAGACGGGGCAGAAGAAAGAATGGGGCCAAGACGATTTCATGTTCAAAGCCCGCCTTTTTAATTCCAACATTCAGTTATAAAGGAAGGGGGAGGGAACCCAATTTCCCACCAAGTAACTCGGGATCCAGTAGCAGGACGAACACGTGTGTGCCTCCAAGCAGCTAAGCCGACAGGGTCCAGCAGTGGGCGTGGCAGCACGAATGAGCAGGAAACTCCACCCTTGAGCAAGCAGGTTCAAGCAGGTGGGGGAAGGGAGACCACATTTAACCATGGACCTTCTACATTTTGGACCTACTCTCTTAAGATTAGGTTCTTTCTGTCCCCACATTTATTGTTTTGTTTTGTTTTCTTTTTCCCCCCCTCCAAATCTAAATCAACAGGTAAGTATGCATACATGTGTTCTGAAAACAATCACTTTTTATGCCCTGTTTGTTAGGTTTTTATTATTTATTATTTGCTTATTTATGTAGCGACAGAGTCCCTTGACTCCTGATCCTCCTGTCTGTCTTTTGTTACTATTTCAGGAGTGTGCAGTCCTCTGGCTTATGTCTTAGGTTTTAGTCACTCTGTTCATCTGTGGTTCAAGAAAGGGGTTTCTCTTCTTTGGTGACAAGTTCAGGTTTTCTCTGCCTTGGATGACAGCAATGTCACTGTGATGTGCTGTAGTCAGGAGTAGTGGATAGATGGCAGTGGTCTCTGCTTTCGTATAGTCCTCTCCTTCATCGTGTGCTCTGGCTGCTGCTCTGCTTCTCATTGTTAGAGCATGCTAGAATTCCTGCTCTGCTTTCTTCTTATAGTTGAATATGCTGTGCTTTGTAAAAAAGGAAAAGAGCCAAGGATTTGTTTGGCAGAGGCACAGTATGGTGAGGAGGAAGAAGGTGCCTCTGTGGGCCCTTGCAGAGGCATCCCTTCCTCCTGAGGGACCAGCCATAAGAATAGAGTTTATTTAGGGCATGGAAAGGGGAGTTGAGGAGGGAGCGGAGACAGGGAAAGGCATGGGGTGGGGGGAGAAGAGGAGATAAAAAGAGAAAGAGGAAAGGCTGGCCAAGAACATGTGGAGGGGGAAGGGGTTTGGAGAGTGAGAGAGCAAGGACATGGAGAGAAGGGGCAGAGTAAGAGAATACAAGGGTAGGAGAGCAAGGAGGGGTCAAACAGCCCCTTTTGTTACCTGGCTGTTGCCAGGAAACTGTGAGGTAGAGCCTAGAAGGAGTGCTAACATTCATCTGTTTTGGTTTAATTAAAAAAGGAAAACCTACAATAGTAGACAGGCACCAGGCAATAAAAAATACAATGAAATACTTCTAGTTTTGTACCTCATACTAGAAAATTTTATTAATTCTTTTAGAATTTCATGCAAAATATTTTGATCATAATCAATCACAAGTTTCTGAACTCATTCCAGATCCATAACCATTCCCTCCTCATCCTGCTTTGTGTATTTGATATATTACAAGTCTGTTTAATCTTGTCTGTGCTTAGACAGAGGAGATGGTGAGACAGGAATAGAGTCCGTTGTGAATTTTAGCTACTTCCTTCTGACTTTGGGGCGATGTGTCTCTGGGAAACCCAAGAAATGGGAATGAGGATGTTGGTCCAGTCTTAGGAGACTTGGCTGTTTCCTTGTGTCCAGGGTCTGTGGAACCAAGTGTGGGCAGGAAGGAGCCAGTCCAGTAGAAGCATCTGTGTCTGTGAGAGTCAATTGAGCATCTGTGGGTTGCTTCTCTGGAGCTGTTCTGGATGTAGATTTTGAGTAAACACCTAGATTTGACAAGATGCTGAAACACACACACACACACACACATATACACACACACTAAAGTTTAGTATGCTTGGGAGAATACATATTTTCTCTTAGGTGTACATTTGAAATCCTTAGGTCTTGGTGGTTGTGTTTTTCTCCTAAGAATATACATTTTCAAATTTAAAAACAAGTCATTTGATGGTATAACTAAATTACAGTTTTAAGGCTGTTTTAAGTAGATAACTGTGGTACTCCATTTAGATGAAACTTCAGGAACAGGCAAGAAACCAGGGAAGTCCCCAGCTTCATTAGGTTCTTAAGAGATAACTTCACATTGCAGTGGTGCTTGTTCTCCAAAGACTTTAGTCTTTCAGCGCCCTTGACCCTGGTTCTCTAACATGAGAGCTTGTACTTCAGTGTTAATTTCTTATAGTGAGACCATCTATTCCTGGAATTGGGTTTGTTCACTCTGGCTTACTGTAGCTGAAGTCCAAATATTTTTCCCTATGCAAACATACCATAGGCATTAGGTCCTAGTGTGTGGGATCTTCAGCCTGTCACAAGTTTTATTATGCCATCTGCTTCAACCTGAGCAGCGTGTCTTCTGCCAGCAGACTTCCCTGAAGTTGCCATGGCTGGGGGAAAAAAAAACAAAAAACAAAAAAAACCAAAAACAAAAAAAACAGTCTTGGCAAAAGAAGCTTGCTTTTGAAAAATAATAATTGATCATGCCTGCTGTGGATTGTAAAATAAGCATTTGATAGAATTCCCAGAAGCTTCCTCCCTCTTTTTCATGGGTGACTAAAGATAGGTAATATAATGGCACAATTTTCGTAGCTTTGGTGGCTAAGTACATTTTCTGCTTTATTTTTAAGGATAGGTGTACACAAACTCGTGTGTATAGATTAGGGACACTGTATAGAATATTTTCACAGAGTTCATCATTGGATGCTCCTCACCTCTTGTTTTTATCCTGGAGTGGTACTTCAAGTGATTGTGTCCTGTGCAGCACACAGAAGTGACAGCGGCATGATGACAAAGCATCTTGGTCACACAGTGTTATTAGTCATTGGACTTTGTCTGACCCATCATCTATGAATTGTAGCTGAATCTAGTGGAGGATTTGTGGGGAGAAATGTTTGTTCTGCAAATATATATTGAAGGCCTGCTCTGGGCCAGGCATTCCTCTAAAGGACAGAGACAGTCACTTGAAGGAAACAGAATGGCTGGACCCTTCCACTGGCCAGTTTTACATTTTAGTTACCCCCCAGTGGCTAGAAGGGAAATGCTGTGACAGTGAGTGTATATCAACAGCATGGACTTGATGTCCTGGTTAGCATTACGTGCCAGTTTGACACAGCTGAGCATCCACTGAAAGGGGAGTCTCCATTGAGCACTCGTCCTTATTGTTTGCCTGTGGGAATGTCTCCATTTTCCTGATTGGTAATTTATGTAGAAGAGGCCAGACCCCTGAAGGAAGTACCATCCCGTGGGCTGGTGTTCTGAGCTGTAAAGGAAAGCTAGCTAAGCATGAACCTGGGAAAGACTGAGCTAGAGACCAAACTGCCATGTTGTTCTCTTCCATGGTCCCTGCCTCCATGCTCCTGCCTGGAACTGCTGCCCCTCTTTCCTTTAGGGGTGGGTACTGATGTAAGCCACAGAACCCTTTTTTCTCTCCACGTTGTGCTTGTTCAGAGTGTTTTATTATCACAGGAACAGTATAGAACTAGAATAGGGGCTGTGAAGAGAAGGGACAAGGGCTGCCAGTAGAGCACCTGTTCCATGTGGGATAGGTTGTCATGGATAGGTTGGATAGGCACGGGTGAAGTAAAGAACGGGATGTGAGTGTCTTTACCTGGCTGGTAGTGTGGAGCACCTTACTGCAGTGTCAGGTACCGTGAGGAGGTCAGCATAGCTAAAGCCAAGGGAGTGAGGAACAGGGCAGAGCTATTTTGAACATAACACTGATGCATCATCCTGACACAGAGTTGTAGACAAAACTGCAGAAGTGCCCTGTTAGGACTGACTTCTTACACTGCACAGTAAGGATTGACTGTCTGTATTGCACAGGTAGGATTTACAGCCTACACCTCTTAGTTAGGAATGGCCACTTACACTGCTCAGTAAGGATTAACCATCCACACTACACAGTTAGCATTGACTGTCTACAGTGCTTTTTTTACTTGGAGCCATGTAATGTTCTGCTTTGCAAAATGAAATGATCTGTTTTTGGTGTTGTTATTGCAGATATAGCAGGAGCTGGTCAGATTGGCAGGTTAATGTTTTGAGAATCCTAATCCTAAAGTTAAAGAGGAAAGTGGCTGCAAAGCCACTCTCACTTCTCCCATCACTGCTGGACCACTGCCGATGACGGAAACACACTAGAATCATTGCTAATGATCTCTGCATCCTCCTAGGTAAACATTGCTACTTTGGCAACTGCAACTGCTGACCATGCCCACACTCCTCAGTTCTGCTCTGCTATCATTTCTAACCTGCAAAGTGAGTCACTTTTGCTGTCTCCAAATCATGGGAACCTGGAAGCCCTTCCTGGACCTGGTGTTCCAGCTGTCATGGATGGCAAGCCTGCCTGTGACGAACTTGATCAGCTCATCAAAAATATGGCCCAGGTAATAGTGTTCCTCCCTGTGAGTTAGCACCGGATGGATTTAAAAAGGTCTTCAAGTCCTGGATAATTTGAGGAATGCATTAGTAGTTATAACAGCTGAACAGGTTTATAATGAAAGAGTTTTATGGAAGTTTGTCTAGTTCAGATGTTTCTATTACATATTTTATTTTATTTAATTTTTAAGATTATAGTACATCATTTCACCCTTCCCTTCCTCCTGCCAAATGCTTTCAATTGAATGGTTTCCCTTTTTTATTAATTACATAATGCACATGCACACTCACGTACACATGTACACATGTTGGGTAAAGGAATAAAATGTGAATACCTGGCTGGTAGTGTGAGTACCTGGCTGTATGAGGTACAATGGAGGCAGCATAGCTGGAGGTAAGGGGATGAGAGACTTTTCTAGGGATAGGGTGATTGGGACAAAACAGTCAAGAATCTTGTTGACACATAATTCCCCTGTGTGAGCGCATGCACGCACGCACGTGTGTGTGTGTGTGTGTGTGTGTGTGTATTCGTAAGTACATAAATAAAACCTACTCAGTCTGTATAATGTTCCTTACATGTTTATATTTTCAAGACTAATCATTTGGGAAAATGGTTACATTTTAAATTGAGTATTTTGTGCTATAATCCAGAAATACTCTTCTGGAGAAATGAAATGTTATATTTTAAGTGACAAGTACTAAACTAACTGATCTTTCTCTAGTTCCTTCTTTTTAATAATCAAAGTAATACCCCAAGGAGACAACTGCCACAAGAAATAATGTTTCTTGTTTAGTTTAGTTCCTTTCCTATGTAGCCCAGGCTTGCCCACAATTCTCTTATTCTCCTCTCTCGGTCTCAAGAGCTGAAATTAAAAATATACATCATTGCCACCAGCTAGTAATTGGCTCTTGATTCTGTTTTCTATTGTGTTTCCTGAACAGGGTCGCCATGTGGAAATATTTGAGCTCCTCAAACCTCCGTGTGGAGGCCTCGGCTTTAGTGTTGTTGGGCTCAGAAGTGAAAACAGGGGCGAGCTGGGGATATTTGTCCAGGAGATTCAGGAGGGCAGTGTGGCTCACAGGTGAGATTGCCACAGTGACTCCTTTGTTCTAAATGTACACACAGAAGGGTTTTGATCACTGCAGGAGGAAATGTATGTAGAGAAGAAGCTGAAATAGTCAGACATTAGCCAGGTTTTAGAAGCTGTCATACTTTGAAAGTATAAAACAAGTCTATTCAAGTGAGAGTCACAGGGTGAGTGAGATGCTGGAGTTCTGGCTGTGCAAGTGTGAGGACTTGAATCTGGATCCCCAAGACTCTCATAAGAAAGCCAGATGAGGAAGCACACATCTCTAACCCAGTACTGGGCTAGCACAGATAGGCATATGCCAGAGTTTGTTGGACTACCAGGGTTGCCAAAAAATAAATGAGAGACTGTCTGAAAAAATGGGGTACAGAGCAGTAGAGGAAGACACTCAGTGTCTACCTGTGGCCTTCCTACACAGGTGCATATACAGTCACGCACATGCATGCATATGCCACACACATGAGAGTAGCTTTTAAATAGTCATAAACTAATTATATTTTAGTAAGTTAAGAAACAAATGTAATCATATTTTCATTGTATTTTTATTAGATATTTTCTTCAGTAAATGATTTTACTATAGTCTTTTAACAGTTTCCTGTGTAGATGCTGATGGGTCTTTGTTGTTTTTTAATATTTATTCTATGTATATGTATACACTGTAGCTGTCTTCAGACACACCAGAAGAGAGCATCGGATCTCAATACATGGTTGTGAGCCACCATGTGGTTGCTGGGATTTGAACTCAGGACCTTCAGAAGAGCAGTCAGTGCTCTTAACCACTGAGCCATCTCTGCAGGCCCATTTTCATTGTTATTATTGGACTTCATTTTGAATAAAAATCACAAGACCTGTCTCATTATAGTTTGAATTGTGTTTTATTAATGTAGCCAGAGTAGGAAGAAATACATAATTTCATTTTTAACATAAAAGACCATCTGTTATTGAGTGAGTTATCAGTGGTTGATGAAAAGAGTCCTTTGTCAGTGGTTCAGATAGCATGGAATGGCCACAAGCACAGGAGCCAAATCATGCACTTTTAAAAGTAGAGTTTCAGGTGCAAGTTATAAAACTATGTGTATTCTACACTAGGATTTAAGTGGCCTGAACACTTCAGGGCACAGGAACTGTCGTTTTCTTGAGAACATTCCCATCTTTCATCACTCCATTTCCTCCCTCGATAGAGATGGCAGACTTAAGGAGACTGACCAGATCCTCGCCATCAATGGCCAGGTCCTAGATCAGACCATCACACACCAGCAGGCCATTAGCATCCTGCAGAAGGCCAAAGACACCGTGCAGCTTGTGATTGCCAGGGGATCTTTGCCGCTGGTCTCCAGCCCACGGATTTCCCGCTCTCCATCCGCAGCCAGCACCATTTCAGCCCACTCGAATCCAGTGAGTAGCCGAGGATCAGGATCGGAAGGCGCCACCTCTGGTCTTTTCAGCTGTGCCCACCTCTAATGTCTGCCGCTTCCCCAGAGCTCCTGCTGGTTTGCTTGCTTTAAGGTTTTAGGACTTTTTATACTTATTCTTTTATGTAGTCCTACTTGGTGTCTATTTCTGATAACTTCAAGAAGGGTCAGATTGATAGTGGTAACAGTCTGTTAAATGGGAAGTATACTAAATGAAAAGCCTGATTTGGTTAGTGCTCACGGTTCTGTATGAACTCAGTATTTAATACAGACCATTCACTCACCACAAAACTTTCCTTCTAGATGCACTGGCAGCATGTGGAGACCATAGAACTGGTAAACGATGGGTCCGGCCTGGGGTTTGGCATCGTAGGAGGAAAGGCAACTGGTGTCATAGTGAAGACAATCTTACCTGGAGGAGTAGCCGACCAGGTGAGCCATTACAGATCCGTTCTGTTGTTGTTAACCCGGAATTAGGGCTTCATCATAGAGATTTTCTGTTTAATAAAAGGAAAATTTGATCAATTAAGACCCCTTCATTTTATTGGACTGGCTTTTAAGTACTCTCCTATACTTGGAAGAGAATACTTTGAACATAGACATGGATTTTGCTAGAATACAATTGTAGGCAATGCACTGCATACCCAGAAGAACCACAGTCGGAACCAGGCTGATGGCTCCAGTCCCTGGAGAAACATCTACCCTTTGTTTGGTAGTTATATATTTGTGAACCTTGCAGCTGTTCAAAAAGCACATTATGTAAACAGTGCATTATTACTGAGGTAAAACCTACCATGTTGCTCCTTTAGTGCTGGGTCTCTGGTGCATCTTTGTACATGACACATAGCCCATTTTTCATTTAGTTTGTTGACATGTTGTTGCTTATAAGGTGTGCCATTTTTTTGTGTGTAGGAATTTGATGTGTTTTTTAATCTGTGTTTAATATTTTTAATCTTTTAGGGTTATAAGGCTATTGCTTTCACTAATAGATTTGAACTTAAATTTGGAAGTTGAGTTCATCATATATCCTCATGTTTATGAATGAAAGCTTAGTTAAACAACAACTCTGTAGTGATATTAACAGTAAAATAACATTTAGGTATCCGATGACCTCTAGCAATAGCAAGTGAACTTCCCGTGCTTGAGAGAAAAGGACGAACCATATATATTTCACTAGGAACTAGAAAATACAAGTACATTCAGCTTTAAATCCAAAATTAAATGAAATGTCAAAGGTAATTCTTAATTGGACCAGCCACTGCCAGGTATTCCTCAGTCACATGACACTAGTAACTGCTGTGATGTACAGTGTAGAGCAGTCTGTCATTTCAGGTTTTTTTTTTTTTTTAATATTGTTCATATCACTCTCTTCTATCTTCATTTTCCTTTCACTAGAATATTGTCTGGAAATTCATTCTTTGCAGTATTTATAATTGAAATGGCAAGATAGAAACTCTTGTAGAAATTCCTGTATTTTCTTGTGTTCTATAGCACATTCTAATTAATATGAGCTGTATTTGCACAATGATGTCATACTTTATCTATGCTTAAAGAAATTTTTTTCTTGTTCCTCAAAACCAAAAATCACAAAAACCATCCTTTATTTTCATGTGAATTTTAACTAGAAGTCAAACTGGGAAAAAAAAAAACCTAGCTATTGACTTAACAAATTATCTGTAAGTTTCATTTGCTTTTACAACATTGGATGTCAGAGGACAGTTAATAGTAAAATTTAATATTTAACTTTATATGATTGACATGTTCTATTACTGGCATTTGTATTATTGTCTTTAGATCATTAACACCTTTCAACTGCAGTTATAATAGGAGTGCCTAATTATTTGAATGCTTTTTTTAAAATCAGCATGGGCGATTATGCAGTGGAGACCACATTCTAAAGATTGGTGACACTGACCTAGCAGGAATGAGCAGTGAGCAAGTAGCACAAGTCCTTAGGCAGTGTGGAAATAGAGTTAAGCTGATGATTGCCAGAGGTGCTGTAGAAGAAACGCCAGCATCTTCCTCTTTGGGCATCACCCTCTCCTCTTCCACGTCTTCTACTTCAGAGATGCGAGTAAGTAGTTGAAAACCATTGATGTAAAAGAGTAAATGCATATTTTGTTCACCAGATGTAATTGTTGTCTCTGAAGATTACTGCGGAATAAGTTCACCCTTTCTAGTTCTTTCTGAACTTTGGCTGACTGGTTCAACTCAGCTGTTCTGCTCAAACTACTCCTACCCTCTAAGCTGATTCAATCTGGCTTCTCTCAGCCTCTCATTGAATCCCTGTGCTTGGCCTTAAACTAACTCTCCCAATTTGTTCTAACCTGGCTCCTTATTCTCTGATTTTAACTGCTTCTACTGACCTTCATAAACTCAGGAATAAACTCAAATCCACTGCACTGCACTCCCTGCACTGACTCCAGCTGACTGACTCTCTTTCTCCACACTGCTCTTAAATAGCATCACTGTTTTGTGGTATTCTATTGAGAGTTGGATGTATCCCATCTCTGATTCATTCTGTCAAATCATTCTGATTTATCACGTTGTCTGCCCCTCAATTAGTCTTCATGTTCAAACATAGCTGCTTCCATACACCAAGTAACCTTACCTACATTGTTTGGGATTAAAGGTGTGTACTAAGGACATGTCTGCATTTTATCAAGATCATACTGTAATACAGAAGGTCTTTGGATATGAACCCTTGCCTGAGCAGCCATGTTGCTGGATTAAAATTCCTCTACATAAAGGTCTAAGCAAACAGCATTCAGATGTTTATTTAAAAGTTAGATTTACTGATACCTGTATGTATTAAAAGAATTGAACAAAAAGCATGTGTAGAGATGCTAGTGTTCTATTTATTGAGAATTCCTCACTTAAAGATTCTAGGAGGTCATTTCACACTTTCTGTAAGCAACCATTTTATAAGGATATTTTGAAGCACATATGAAATTTTAGTGTTGTACTGTTCAACTGCCTATAATATTTAAGTCTATCTTTGTCTTACTTAGAAGCCTCTTTGTAAACTGGGCCATCATTCTAATCATGAAAGTTAATCTTTCATTAACTTCTCTGTAAATAGTTTCTTATGTGGCAGATGGGGATTGGGAGCCATGATGGTGGGAATGGATGAGGCTTACGAACATCCCTGTGTCATTTCTTTAATCTGTGTAAGCTATGGACTATTAACAGAACTATGATGAGTGACTGTCATTGTAAATACTTGTTTAAAACAGTAGCCATGTTTTGCCATGGCACATTACCCATGATTTATCAGTGTACTGTCCCATATTTGCCCTAAATTTGACATGAAAAGAAGTTGGACATTTTCAAAATTCTTGAATGTTAAAATTTATATCAGGAAAAATAACAGAAAAAAAGTAGTATCAGTTGGTTTAAGGTCAGAAGACTACAATGGATAAAATAAAACAAACACACCCAAAAGTGTCTTAATCATTTTAGAAGCAAATTCTACCCATTTCTAGATAAATTTTCCAACAAATTCCAATCCTGTATCCATTTTTCATATGTGTAAAATATCCACATTTTCTTTTATTAAAATTGCTCTAATCAGTTGGTGTAAATTCTTTTGTTAATAAGCTAACCTCCTCCATAAACCCTTTAAAGCTTTATTAGCCTTCTTGAGATTTTCATGAGTCTGTTGTTTTTAGGACTGGATTTGGTTGCTATTTTTACAGAGAGAAGAAAGCGAGCTTGTTTAGGGAAGTGTTTAAATGCCATTCTTTTGTGGAAAACAAAACCTTTTATTCAGCAATATATAAATGAATGCAGTACCAGAAACTACTTGATGTAATGAAAGCTTAGGACAGTGTCTATTCTCTGTGTATCATCATTTCTGAAGCTTGTGCCCCGTTTAAAACCATTCGATAGTCAAATTGCCACCCTCTAAAATAGCACTCGGATAACTTATTAAAAATAGAAAACACATTTGTTTCAATTGAAGCAGATTTTATCCTGTCATTTTCTTGTAATTATCTAAACTTTAAACTTTTGCGAAGTTTGCACAGATAATTATGTGCAATGAAAAATAAATCCAACTTTACTTGTAAAATTATACTTCATTTAGGTGGTCTGTCAGTGAGATAACTGTTTACATAAATCAGGAAATGTCAATGATCAGTCCCAAGCTGCAAGGCCATTACATTAAAGCCCATTGCCTTGAGGTTTTTGTAGGGTTGACTGGAAGGTCTGCTGACATCACACCAATGTATAGGACCAGTGGCTTATTGATAACATCATGTGTCAGCTCACTAATGTTTAATTGAGGGAGTCTTCTTTACCTGTGGTCCAACATGCAATTAATTGTAACTATATTAGTATATATTAAAGAAGGCTTAGATCCAAGAAAGCTCTTCTCAGATACCATTCCAGAATGGGAGGGTGCCAGTGTTGAAAGGCACCCTTTCTTCATGAGTATCTTCAATTTGCAAAACAATGTAAAAGGGCAATGTAAAAACCATCCCTGATGCCATTTACTTTTTTGAAAAAATAAGTCACCAGCTTAGTTATAACATGGCTGCAGGATAGACTCACTCATATTCATGGTGTTAGGATAAAGTAAAAATTGTAGGTAACAGTGCGAACTCTCTTGTGGAAGCTGAGGCCCTATGTTGTATACTCTTACATACTATACATCATTTATGAACAGGATCCCTTCAACCACAATGTTGGAATTTGAGCTCTGTCTCCCAAGATGTTTGTCCTTGGAAACATTTATATGCCTTCTTCCTCTGGGGAAAGATCGATAAAATTGGACATCTTACTGGCCTACACATGATGTAGGGAATTCTAGATTGTTAGAAGGAGTAAGAAATAAAGAAATTCCGAGTATATTTCAAGACACTGTTCAATAAATGGCAGCTGGTCATTACTGGTGGCTGTCTAGAAAGTGATGTTTAGAAGGATTTAAGTGGTAACACTAAATCAAAGTTTTGATATCCATTTAAAACATGACTTATTTGAACATTAAACATCCCAGCTCCTTTAGAAATAGATATATCTGAAAATACTTTATTAACAGGAAGCTATTTAATCTTTAACATTTTGTCTATATAGTAAGTTTGTCTGATGAGGGAAGGCTCAGCTTTCTTTTCTACATTCTTTTCTGAATGAAGATGCAGTGTTCTGTCTGTATTGTCAGGTTGCACAGCACAGTTAGAGATGCCTTAGTGAAATGGAGTCTTTGACTTTAAAATTCGACCTTAGTCTTTCTTACATGTTGATTTATTTAAAGATATATTTATTGATACTTCTTTAGGTTGATGCTTCTACTCAGAAAAATGATGAAAGTGAGACGTTTGATGTGGAACTCACTAAAAATGTCCAAGGACTAGGAATTACCATTGCTGGTTATATTGGAGATAAAAAATTAGGTAATATTAAATCCTAAATATTTTCTAAGTGTTGCAATTTTCTCTTAATATCTGTCTTATGAGATATTCAATCATTATATACTTTCTGTTGTTGAACAAAGTTGTTGACAGCTTTCTTAGAAATAATTTGGTGTAGGTGATTCTGATATGATAGGCTGAATAATTGCCTTATTCTTTGTCCTAAATGTCTGTGTGGCTCGTCACTAAATACTTAGTCATAATTAGGATTTTTATGTAGAAGGCAGAAGATGGCTTTTCTTTGTGTGTGCTTTATAAATAGTGAAAAAATTACTTATTTCTAATCTTAGAGCCTTCAGGAATCTTTGTAAAGAGCATTACAAAAAGCAGTGCTGTGGAGCATGATGGAAGAATCCAAATTGGAGACCAAATTATAGCAGTAAGTTACACACTTAATAATAGTTTTTGCAGTTTTCGTGATTAAGAGTTGTGTTCTCAGAGATTGGAAAGATGGCTTCATGGTTAAGAACCTGAATACTCTTCCACAGGACCTGAGTTTGGTTCCTAGAACCTGTGTTGAACAACCAAGAGCCACATCCACACATATGCATGTAGATCATAAAATCTTGTGATGAAGAAATAATTTGTTATCTATGTATCTATATCTGTCTGTCTGTCTGTCTATCTATCTATCTATCTATCTATCTATCTATCTATCTATCTATATCTGTCTGCCTGTCTGTCTATCTATCTATCTGGGTATATATGGTATGCATGCATTTGTATGTGTGGGTACAGTGCATGTGTGCCAGAGGCCAGGGGTCAATGTTTGGTGCATTTCTCTATAGTTTTCTATGTTTATTTATTGGGACAGTGATTCTCACAGAGCTTGGAGCTCATTGGTTGGCTAGACTAGCAGGCAAGTGAGTTCCATGGCATGGCTCTGGCTCTGGCTCCTCCTTGTTGATGTTAAAGACTACACAGCCGTGCCTGGGTTTTATGTGGGTACTAAGGATCTGAACTCAGCTCCTCATGCTTGAGACTCAGTTTACCTACTGAGCTGTGAACCCAGCATTCTGATTTTACTTAGTAAAGAACTGCATTCATTGACATTTTTTGTTTGTATTTGTGGTGTGTGTGTGTGTGTGTGTGTGTGTGTATGTGTATGTGTGTATGCACACAGGTGTGTCTGTCTGCTGGTGTTTGCACATATGGAGGCCAGAGGTTGACACTGTGTGTTTTCTTCTTTCCTCTAGCCTTATTTTTGAGACAGGGTCACCAATTTTCTAGACTGACTGAGCCCAGGGATTTTTTTCCCCATTAATGTATTTATTCACTTTATATCCTGATTACAGTCCCCCTCCAGTCCCATTCATACAATCCCCCACCCCCCATTATTTAAGCCCTCCTTGGGTACCACACCTCCTTATGGCCCAGGGACCTTCACATCTCTGTCTCCTAGCAATAGGATCATAGACGTGTACCACCATACCCAATCTTTTCACATGGGTACTCTGATCCCAACATAGGTCCTTAAACTTGTACAGCAAGCACTCTACCTGATGAGCCATCTCCCCAACTCCAGATCCATGCATTTAATCTAGTTTTAGTGGCTTGAGATTGTCTTTATAATTCACTAATTTATTATTTTGAAATTAAATGGAACATTGGATAGAAGCTTTACTTTCCTTAAGTCAGAAATAGAAATGTGTTTCAATATAATTTCTGATGTATTTCAATTATGGCCATAATGAATTTGTTACACTAAAATTACAGTATATCTTCCTGTGTATATTCTGAAGGAAGACCTGGTGTTTACTATAGCCGGATTTCCAGTTACAGGTATTTTTTTTAAACCTTGCAGAATGACACTGTCATGTAGGTCAGCTCCTTTTAGTTCTACAAGGATTTAGGAGTGAAATAAATCCAGAAGTCTTTGATCTGTTCATTATGGTATTGTAGTGAAGTCAGTGCTTTAAGTATATGGCCAGTTTAGGTAGTTAAGAGAAAAGTAGCCCGCTCTTCAGTGGATAATAGCTTCTTCAAACTGCTCTGTGATGTAGAAACTAATTTAGGTTAACCACACAGGGAAACCTGAAGATGATATGATTTCGTAGGATTTCCAGTTCACATAGGAAAACTAAAGACTGTTAGATGCCCTGCCAGTAGGAAACCTGTTTGTTTACTCTCTCTGTCTAAACTTCTGTAACTAGAAGATCTTTCTCATTGCCAGTGTTTATTTTAATATCATTTTGAAGACATTGGTGGCAAATGCTGACTGATTAAAGATTCCTTTGTCACAACACTGTTTGTCACATAGCACAAGCCAAAGAATAGCCCAGATCCTGTTGGTAGACAGCAGGCTAAACAAAAAAGGTAGTATAAAGATGGAATGTCTTGATTTTTGACCTGCTAAACAAGGAAATTCTGTCACATGCTACAATTTTAGTCAGTCTTGAGGACAGTGTGCTAACTTAAATAAACGAGGTTTGGAGACAAATGTGTCATCCCATCCCAATGTCAGGATCCAAACTTGTCAGAGAAATGCAGGTGGGAGTGGTGGCTCTGGGGCTGTGGAGTCAGATGGTGAGAATTGTCATTCAGTATGACACTGATTCGTGGACACGATGAAAAACCCTAAAGGTTGCTACAAACCAGTCGGAAACATTTACCACTAGGAATTTGATGATTAGAAGAAGCTAAATTGGTAAGTTTTTGTTGTTGTTGTTGCTGTTGTTGCATATTTTCTATGACAGTTTAGGGAAAAAAGGATTAAGGAGTATTACCTCTGACCTTGGAAAGTCTATATAGTATGTCTCCCAGAGCGTTCCTGGCATTACAGCTGGGAATTCTTAACTGTATCTATCTTTTGAAGTCCAATTGAAAGATTAAGTTGAGCTTCCCACCTACTTGGGTAATAGCTGTGAAGACTTTCTCAGTGCATCTCTATCTCACCACAAGTGGAAATGAGCCACTGCCCCGTTTTCATTTTGAGAGTGATGGAGAGAATGAAGAGACAGCATGGATCCCTGTACAGTTATCCCAGTTAAGGTTACCGTTGCTACTGAGAAACCACCGTGACTAAAAGCAGCGTGGGAAGTGTTTACCACTCTAAAGGTGGTAGGACCTGGGAGAAATGAGGCAGACTAAAGTCTCATGCAATAGTGAGATTTATTCAGAGCATCAGACAGTTTGTACTCTGAGAATTTTTTTGTTTGTTTGTTTGTTTGTTTGTTTGTTTGAGACAGGGTTTCTCTGTATAGCTCTGGCTGTCCTGGAACTCACTCTGTAGACCAGGCTGGCCTCGAATTCAGTAATCCACCTGCCTCTGCCTCCCAGTGGTACCAAACTTTGTACTCTGAGAATTAAGAGAGGCCTCCTGAGTAAAGTTGTTAAGAGTTCAAGCTGTATACAACACAAGGACAAACTATATGTGGCAAAAACAGTTTTATCCAGAGGCATATACAGTGGTAGTGTAAACATTTAATTGAATAACAAGAGCAAGCAATAATGAGTATCTGCAGTTAAACTTACTCCTATTGGCGATGCTGGGGAGGAGCAGGAAAACATATTCTAAGGACGATTCAATGTTTTTAAGAAACTGAGGTCAGAAGACTTCTGTTTGGATTTCTTGGAGAGTTCTCATAGGTGCTAAGACTTCTCACACGACTCCATTCTTGGACCGCATTCTGACAGGAGAGGAAAGGGTTCCCTTGGCTTACCTTTCTACAGCATAGTCTTATCATTGAAGGAAGTCAGGACAGAGCCTCAGACATTAAGAACCTGGAGAGAGGAGCTGATGCTGAGGCTGGGGAAGAGTGCTGCTTATTGGCTTCCTTATTCCTCGTGACTTGCTCAGCATTCTTACAGAATCCAGGACCACCAGCTCGGGATGGGCCCTCCCCCATAATTCATTAATTTATAAAATGCTCTACTGAATTGCCTACAGTGCCATCTTCTGGAGGCATTTTCTCACTGAGGTTCCTTCCTTTCAGATGACTACAGCTTGGGACAAGTTGGCATAAAACTATGAAGCACAATAATCTTCAGTTTAAAATACACACTTTCTTTCTACTATGTCACTTCAATTAGATAGTGTTTCAAATAAGCATTATGATAAGTAATTTATATATTCTATAACTTATACCTTTAAATTGTACAATTCGGTGACTATTCATATATTTCCCATGTTGGACAATCAGCACTGCATTCAGTTGTAGAAGACTTTCATTACTGTATTCCTTGCTCCCTACTTTCTCTATCTTCTTATAGAGTCTGGGGTCTACATTCTGTCTTTGTACTTTTCCTGGGACATTTCCTATTAAGAACAACAACATAGGATTTGGTCCATTGTAATTAACTGCTTTATTTAGCATACAGTTTTTCAAGGTTCATCTATGTAGTAGAGTCAGTTTCCATTTTCTTTCATTGCACACACTTACCTTCTCGTCAGTGCAGCCATAGTGGTATTTTCATTTGTTGTCTCTTAGAGATAACACTCCTGTGAACATTCACACACACGGTTTTATGAGGATGTGTTTGCACTCTCTTCCCCTTCCTTCTTTCACTAAAGCGTCTCATAAACCTGCCCTTGTCTCCTTTAAATTCATGCATTTTTAAACTAAATATCAATGCAAGCACATATGTACATATATTCATATTCCTCACTAGAATCTGTTTAGTTTGTACAGTGCTGCCTAGGCACCTATGCACATTTGCAGGGCTGGCCATTTGGAACTGGGCAGCCAGTCTGTGTGCTCTTCCCTGTGGAAGGCGTTCCCATTCACAGCTTTCCTCAGTTCCCTACAGTTCTTTGAGTAGGATTGAGATTCATGGATTTTTCTGTCTGTTTTGGCCTATCCATTGGTCCACCTTTAGCAAGCTTCTTGATTCAAGTGCATTACCTTAGGATGAAATATAACATCCCTTGAAGTACTCTTCAGAGAACCACATGAGACCCTCCCAGATGCTGATACAGGTCTGGCTGTATTAGTATATTCTACTAGAAAAATGTTTACTGATGAAGTAGATTTATTTCAGATTTCTAAGTGTCACAGTAGCTTCCCTCCAGGTTGTCACTGTTTTTGTTCCTATGAAAATGATCCTCAAAGATGACTTCCTCTTAGCCAAGTAGGTGATTAAAGAAATGTCCTCACAAAGGGGAGGTGTACTTTCCCTAAGTCTTCTCTTGCTTTTAATGAGAATGTCTTCACTGTCACCTATATTCTAATTACTTTCTAATTTAGAAATGCCTTCACCCCAGGGAAGCATTATGGGAGCTCTTGACCATGTGCTCCTTTTATGCAAAGCATCATCTTCTTGTGGCTTTCCCATTGGCCATGTGTTCATTCTGTGCCAAGCATCACCCTCTGGTGGCCTTCCTATAAATTGGTAATATTTCCTTCACTCCTAGTTGCAGTTTTACAATTATAGACTTTATTTGTTCTGGCTTTGTTTTGACAGCAGATATTGAAGCTATGATCTATTTTTAATTTTTTTTTTTTTTTTTTTTTTGTTTTTTCGAGACAGGGTTTCTCTGTGTAGCCCTGGCTGTCCTGGAACTCACTTTGTAGACCAGGCTGGCCTCGAACTCAGAAATCCGCCTGCCTCTGCCTCCCGAGTGCTGGGATTAAAGGCGTGCGCCACCACGCCCGACTTATTTTTAATTTGTATTTATTGAGGTGCTGAGAAGATTAAGAATTATATACTATTTTGAGTAAGCATTTATTTTGTAATTTTTTAGCTACTTTGGTCTTCCTTTACAGACTGTCTTCTGTGGACCTCTAGCGTTTTCTTTGTACAGTACAAGGATAGGAAATTGCCAGTGGACCCCACCACCCCCACCAAACTCTTCCATATTGGCATTCTTTGTGACAATCATTTGATAAAGGGGCTCTTTTTCTCTTAAAATGCTAGGTACTCTTGTCAACAGACAAAATCATAATCCCTATTAGTTATTTAGTGACACACTGTTGCAAGCAGCATAGAATTGTGATTGATAATGAGAAATGTCAGATGCTGTCTTTAATACTCTGTGACAGAAATAGATTCTCAGTTTCTTGTCAGTAGATAGAGGTTGTTGGAGGGTGGTTTGGCAAGCCACATGGGGTATGTGAGGGAAGCAGGTTTTCTCAGCTGCGTGACTTCTGTTTCTTCTCCATGAGTTCTCTGGCTGGTTGTGGCACCTGCATTACATGTTAACAGAGCAGTGCTTGTGTTTCCCTGATCAGCAGAGGCTGTTCAACTTTGCACCTACTTGTGTCACTCTCTTCTGTGGTACCGCTGAGTCGAAGCTGACACCATAGCTTTTCTGTCATCAAGCCTGGTCATAGTTAAATACAGATTCTGGACTGGTGTTTTCCCTGCCTGGACTTGTTATGTAATCAGGCTGTAAGTTGTTTATTTCTATGAAACTTTGGGATTTCAAGTTAATTACCTTTCATGCTCTATTAATAATAATACTAGCCTCCATGTACCCTAGTACAAAGCATCGTGAACTGGAGCTCTTGGGAAGCAGGTGCCTTCTTTCCATGTTGTGATGACATTATTAAGAATCTTAGTAGAAGTATAGTTTAAAATCTAGTTTGTTTAAGCAGATTTTCTTTGCTGGTACCCATCTTGTGGCATTGGGTAATAAATATATTTTAAAACTTAATTTGCCATGATTTGAAAACAGAAGCAAATGCATTTTTATATACATGCTTAAACAGAATTCTTTGTACAAAGTTTTTCTTGGTGAAACTTCTTTTTAAAAGAGAGATAGAAAATGATTTTAGAAGAACCACTTGCTGTATAAAGTTTTGTGCATTTGAAGAATTGGGGGGGGGGGTGTTTCAGTGTTCAGAGTTGGGCTGTTTTGTTTTGTGTTTAAAGTTGTCTAAGACACTGTCTCACTTTATAGCCTATGCTATTCTGACACTAAATAGTCCAGAATATCCCTGAACTCATGGTGATCTTCCTCCCTGCCTTCATGTGCTGGGATTTAAAAGATTGTACTACCATGCCTGCCTCCCATTTTGATTTTTTTATTACTATGATAACAGACATATTATAGCATGTCTGTCTGTTTTAGCAAAACTTGTCTTTGAAGCTTAAAGAGCATATAATGTGATCAGAGTTAAATAACTACCTAACAAAATACAAAACCAACCAACAAAACAAAACAAGGTTTGGTGGTGTAGAGACAGGCAGATCTCTGTGCTTTTGAGGTTAGCCTGGTCTAGAGGCCAGAAAGAGCAGTGCTAGCAACTGCGAATGTGAAAGTGCTCAGTAGTAGAGATTACTCTTCTTGTGCACTGGAGTTCAGTCTCAGCACCTATGTCACATCACATGGCTACAAATGACAGTAACTCCAAGCATCAAGAGATCCAATACCCTCTTCTGGGCTCCACGGGCATAACACACACACACACACAAATTTTCATGTATCTATGTTTAAGTATTATTGTTGTCTATTTGGTATCCTATGTACCATTAGTCCACCTCCACTGTGTGTGTGTGTACATGTGTGTGTGTGTGTGAGACTCTGAGATTTTGTATGTATGTGTGTGCATTTGTGTGTAGAATGCCCATAAATGTGGAGACGTTGCTCTCATGTCTTCCACAATTGGGATCTTCACGACCATCTTCAGTCTCTGTTACTAAACCTGGGACTTGCTGATTGATCCTCTCTGTGCCTTTCCTGTGCCATGGTAAGCAGGGGTCAGAGCACAACTTGCTGGACCCCATTCTCTTCTTTCACTAAATGGGTCTTGATGATCCAACCTAGGATGTCAGAGTTGACAGAAAGCATCCTTATCTGCTGACCCATCACTTCAGTCCTGTCCTAGCTCTTGTGCATGGGTTCTAGGGGATTGAGTTTATGTTCTCATACTTTCTCAGCAAATGTTTTACCAAGTAAGCCATCTCCTGAGCCAGGGACCACCTCTTTTTAATGAGAGAACATGGTTTTATTTTTATTAACACTTCTTCTTTGACCAGATGAGCACATGAAAATTAGGCCTTTGTTTCTAGACCAGATTTAGAAGTTCCTTCAGTTACTGGTATAGGAACTTTTCCCCCTTGCTTATGACTCTGTTGCAGTCTTTTCTCTGTTATTCTAATTTGTTAATCTTTGCAAAAGGAAATCAGAAGATCTGTTATGGGGAAGAATAGAGAAGAATAGAGTCAGGTGCCAGTGTTCCCATTGCCATGTAACTTAGCAGGACTGTACGAAAGTCCAGTAGCCAGCATGTGAGACTGTCTTTCACAGGCCAGGTCTCTAGATCTTTGCCTGACTATTCCCACCAGTAAAAATAATTTAAGTATTCATTTCCTCTCTGGTTCTTCTGTATATCCAGATGTCATATACTGTTCCATTTGTTATATGTAGACTGTAGATGTGTCTTCATATTTATATACATATGTACAGATAATTAAAACATTATTTTCAAATGATTAATTTGAAGTTTTAGTATTTCCTTTTCATAACAGTTATAGTTAGGCTGCACTGTGGTAGAGAATGGTAGTCTGGATCTCACAGCATTTTATTCATCTGCTGAGTCTATGAGTTTTAAAGTTTTCACCTTTCTTGTTTGCAGGCAATGTAAAGTACCGTAAGTACACAACAGTGTCTTGGGGGAGTGTTTTCCTCACTGCCTTCTGCCCTTGATCCCCCAAGGTACTCATTTCCAAGTTTGACTGTGCATCGGGATCACCTATGGAGTTAGAGAAATGACCTTAATAGTCACACCCTGAGCCTATACCACAGAATCTGTAGAAAGCAGTGCAACCCTTGGGATAGTCTTGAGAAAACCATCATTACTCCTGGACACAGTGTGTGTTAGGCTGTTGTGGCCATTTCCCAGTGAGAGAAATATTCATTCCCTGATCATTACTCACTGCTAAGTGATAAATACACATTTTGCATTAGCAATGCAAAAATGCTTTTGATTTTTAATATATCTTGTTATTACAGGTCGATGGCACCAACCTTCAGGGTTTTACCAACCAACAAGCAGTAGAGGTGTTACGTCACACAGGGCAGACAGTGCGTCTGACATTGATGAGGAAGGGAGCAAGTCAGGAAGCAGAGCTTACGTCAAGAGAAGATACCGCAAAAGATGTGGACTTCCCAGCTGGTAAAGACCTTTGTATTTTCTTAACATTGTCTTCTAACTCTAAAGTGCTTTTTGTAGAAAAGTTGTAGAAAAATATTTTGGTATTAGTTGGAACCATGGGTTTACTCATTTGCTTTAGATTGGGCTCCTGAGTAAAACAGGCATACTGTTATTGTTTTTCAATTGGAGATAGGCTCTTCTTTCTTTCTGTCCTGACTTTAATTTGGGTGTCATCAAGACTTTCTCTTCAGGGTGGGGATACAGTTGTGTTTGATGCCTTTAGGATCTCTGGGGAGGCATATGAGGGCTGTGTGTGTGTGTGTGTGTATGTGTCCGAGCACCTGCATTTGTATATAAGCAAGCATGCACAGTGATGTGTGCAAGTGTGAGGATAGCTTCCCGTGCACTTCAGGTGCCAGTCTGCCCTAATTGAAATGGACTTCTTTGTTGTTTTACACGGTATATGGCTGATCTAGCTGACCACAAGGTTCTGGTGATTCTCCAGGAGTGTCCCTGCAAACGATGGAAACACTCAGCAGTGAGAGGCTGTTACCTGGAAGGTGTTTTATTGCTAACACTGTGAGCTTTGTGCTTCCCACTGTGTCAAGCATTCGTAGCAGATGGGCAGACAGGTTTCCAGAAAGTCCTAGCCCACTTACAGGAAGACATTAAGTTCATACGGTTACTGTGGAGGTGGTCTCTTCAAAATTAACTCTAATTGGTGGTTCAGACAAGTAACATGGGTTTAGAAAAATTCAAATGGTTTTATTTTCTATTTTATTAGATAATATTTAACTATTTAATTTATTTAACTTAAAATACTTTTATATTTAAGAAAATTGTGAAAAGGATGAAGAATCTTTATCATTGAAGAGAAATGCCAGCATATTACCAATTGAAGAAGAAGGTAACACTTAGAACCAGGCTCAGGATTTCATTATGTTTTAGACAGAATGCTTGCAAAGAGATTAAGTCTTTATGATAGTCTAAGTTACTAAGACCATTATAAATATGCTACTAACTTCTTGGGAAAGAGGAGGTTGATAAATTTGTATTTATCAATAGAACCAAGTGCTTTTTAAGGTTAAAATAATTAATTTATTTGTTGTTTGTTAATTTTCATGCAGAATCAGTTTGTTCTCTGACATATGCACACACATGCACACATACACACACACACACACACACACACACACTCACACACACACTCACACTCACTCACACACCAGACTTACTCTTGAGATATCATTTGGTAATATGTGTAGTTTTAACTTACTGTTTATGTATACTTGACAGTTGAACACCCAACTGTGAAACAATAGTAAAATATGAAGTATTTAAAAACAAACACAGAAACTCTTAGAATTTTTAGGAATGGAAACATGCGGTGTTTTTGTTTGTTTGTTTGTTTGGGAATTTTGATTCTGTCCATTGTTTGTTTTCTGAGGCAAGGTCTTGCTTGCTACGTGGCCCAGGCTGGCTCCTGAGTGATGGATTTCAGGATACACTACCACTTCTTCCTGAAACTGGGCTTGATAACAGTTTTACAGAGAATTGTTCAGGCCATCTAAGAATTCTCACTGTAGGTTTGCTAGGATGCAGTGTTTTATCATAGTTCACACCAAATTTGCCCTCTTTTTATGCCTTGTCTCCTGCCTCTTTCCCTGGTCTTCTTGCTGGGTATTTGGTGACTTAAAGCCATTGAACAAGCGGGAAACTGTTCCTGTCTGCTAGAATGGATTCCGCTGTTCAGAAGCATCTTTACTCTGTCTGTGGCCTCATTATTATTTCCTCTGCTGTGGAAAGTTTTAGTTTACTTTTATTATTTAAAGACATTTTGTATATGTTATGATATCCTGGAAGGAAAATGTGTAGTGTTCATACATATTAATTACATTCTGCCATTTTTTACACTAATTAGTAAAGAAAATACTTGGGCTAAAGTAAATATCAAGAGTTGGGGAGGTGATAAAAATACTTAGAACATGACTTTAAATAGGAAGTGAGGATGAGCATGAGGGGTTATGTGGAAGATGCAGAAACATCGATTTTGTTGCAGAAAGGCAGCTAATGAGAAACTTGCATATGTGTGTGGAGGGATATCTGCACCTTCAGGCTTACAGTCAACAGTTCTTGAGCTATTTAAAATAAATAAGTAAATAAAGAACCCTGGAGGTGGTTCTAATGTACCTGGTGTGTCCATCCTGGCAGGGGGGGATGCCACTGCCTTTCTAGAGGATGGTGATGCTTCAGGATCATCACTTGCCTCAGCGCCAGTGTTGGAGAAGATGGCGCTCTGGCTTTTTGTTTGTGTTTTCAAAGTTCTGAAATGTAGTCTGGAGGCAGGTGGAAGATAAGAATGGCATGGCGTGGGCTGGGTGGATGAATGTGAATCTCAGATGGTGTCATCTGATTGCCTGCATTCCATTTATAATCCCCCATTATATTCCTGTCAAGCTGTGTGAACACACACACACACACAAACACACACATACAGTTGAAGGTGAACTGGGGGAAATGATCTCTGCTCCCAGAAGTAGGGTTAAAGATCCCTTATGCACCCAGCTCACTGTTGGTTGTTACCCCTCACAACTAAATTTTAATTTGGACAGAAAACACAGGGATTTCACAGGGATACTTTCCAGTCCTGTTTGGCTTTTTTCTCTAAGCTAGACATTGAACCTAGGACTTTGCATATGACCAGACCTTTAAAAATAGTTATCAACTTTGTCCAGTTTTTTGAGACAAGTTCAGAATCATTAACTAAAGTATGATGAGCCTGAAATGAGAGACAAGGTAACTGGTAAAAATCAGAACTCTCAAATATTCCTTAAAGTAATGTAAAGACTGTAAAGGAATAGAGGTTTTAAAGAGAAAGCATTTATGAGTAAGCACCAAGTGACATTGTATATGTTGGAGGGCTACTGGTGTGTGATGTAGGGTTAGTTGTATGTGCTGTAGGGTCAGTTGTACATGCTGTAGGGCTGGTTGCATCTATTGTAGGGCTAGTTGTGCACGTTGTAGGGCTAGGGCTATAGCTCAGTAGCAGAGATGCTCCTCAGTCAGGGCCAGCTTTCAGCTCCACATTCTGTAGTCACGAATATGTATGTCGCTTCCTTGTTGCCTTTCTTACTGGCTTGAGGGCTTTTTTTTTTTTTCTTTTTTCCTTTTTTTTTTTTTTTTTTTTGGCTGACTAGTGAGATTCTGACTACAGGTTTTTATCTTGATACACATTCTCATTTCTTCATTTTTTCATACTTTTATATATATTTTCCTGGTGATAGGGTTGTCTGTTATAATTTATTTGGTATGTCTGTGAAGTGATATCATAGTCTCCTTTTCTCCTAACCACAGTTTTACTGCAATCCTTATTCTTTTAAAGAACATTAGAAAATGTATGGAGATTTGAATGGAAAGTCTAGATAAGCTTAAAAGCTGTCCATTAAAAAGGAATACTGTTGCGCATGCAAACATTAGTCTAAATTAGAAAATTAAAATTCAATAAAATATGAGGGAACCTATGAAGAGTCTGATAAAGTACAATAGGAAGGATTTGCCCCACCTTCCTGGTGGAGAAGGTGAGTCTTGTGTGCTGGTACTGACTTTAGGACTTCGACTGTTTCAGGGTTTCCACTGTTGTCAGCTGAGCTGGAAGAAGCTGAAGATGTGCAGCAAGAGGCTGCCCTGCTGACCAAGTGGCAGAGGATTATGGGAATTAACTATGAAATAGTGGTAGGTTGGCTTGCTCTTCCTGTTTTCTCACTTCGACCTGTGTCTGTGCAGGAAATTCTTGGGGAAAATAATGATACTCATTGAGAAGAGGCCTGGGGAGAGGTCAGAGGTCAGAGTTTCTCAAAGCTGTCGTGTTGCTAAGGGACTGAAATACATGGTTTGCAAGGTTGAGAACTCAGGTGTCATCCTTCATGCCTCAGGATTTCTGAGAGTGGTGGGAGTAATATTCACACAGGAAAGGGTTTCCTGATTCTACACATGGGGTTTATAGAAAGAACCAGCCTAGAATGACACCTTACTTCAAATAAGTTAAAGCTTGCCATGAGCTATGACTGAGCGGTAGGCTTTTCCTCCTCCCTCCCTCTTTCCTCACCTACCTTCCTTCCTTCTTTCCTTGTTAAAAAGAGTCACTTCAGGCAAGGCATCACGTAGCCCAGGCTGGCCTCAGGTTCTCTGCATAGACAAAGGACCACGCATTCCTGACCCCTCTACTTTCCTTTCCCTAGTGCTGCACATACAGGTGTGCACCATGCTCTACCCGACATTGCCTTTATCATTCTTATTCATTTAGCTTTTGTGATACTGTGATTCTACCTCGCTTTCATATCACTTATGGCAGTGTTGGATATTTATTTGCTATTATTAAAGGTAGCAAAGTTGACACACATCATTGAAATGTCAGGAAATTCAAAAGCAAAAGTAAAACACTACATGCAGTATAATTTTCATATTTATAGTAATTCCCGCATGCCTCTGGGTTAGAAGAGGTAAAAGAAAACAGGTGATATATAGTACAGATATCTCGGGCTTTCACTGCTAAGTAGAATTGCCAATGTTGCACTTCATTTTCATATCAGTCTTTGTTTGTAAAGACTCCAGGTAAGTAACAGTCAAATAAGAAATGAGTAAGTACAGCCAGGAGCATTTTAACTCTTAAGTTGAGGAGGAATACAGTAGGACCGTTGAAGAGTACTTCATTTAGCACTACTTCATGGGTGGGGTTAATGTGACTGGTATGGACAGCATCATTTGCTGTTTAGGGGGTAACTAAATGAGAGGTGGGCCCTCCACAAGCCATTTCATCTATATCAGAGCCCCTTGTGTACCTGTTGTCTGCATATGTCCTGTCCTCTCCTAAGAGCAGAAGCGTGCTGCACGACAGGACCACATCATTTGTGATCTGTACTCAGGTAAATGGGAGTAGCCCCGCCTTCTCCTCACCTACGGTGTACTTGGCAGCATTAATATAATTATAGAGGGGGTGTGGAACAGAGATAGCTGGCGACTTCAGTGGGAGCCTGGCCTTTTCTTAGAGGAATTGAGCTCTAATTTGGGTTTTCAGGGTTGAGAAGAATTCTTCTCAGCATCACAGCTCAGAGTCTCGTGACTTCACTCTCATACTGACCTTTCACCAACCACCTTAAGATGTGAGAGGTCTTGTTTGGTAAAGTTATTATTTGTGGGAAATGGCACATGGCACCCCATGGTGTGCATAGCAACAAGTCCCAGGTATGCAGTCTCCAGGCTGTTAGCTGTGCTCAGGTCTATAGGAATTATTGTGGAGAATGCTCTCAGGTGCTTGAGGCTAGACATATCCCTTTAATCTTGGTCTGTGAAGCCATTTGACGTAAATAATTTTCACTGGTAGCACTACAATAAGATTTTTTTAAGTTTTTTTTTTTTTTTTTTTTACTTTTTTTGGATGAACTTAATATTTACATGACTAGGAAAAAAAACCCCAGAAAAATGTTAGAGTTGTGATGATTTTTCTCATTTCAGGTGGCTCATGTGAGCAAGTTTAGTGAGAATAGTGGGCTGGGGATAAGTCTGGAGGCAACAGTAGGCCACCACTTCATCCGGTCTGTGCTACCAGAAGGCCCTGTGGGACACAGCGGGAAGTTCTTCAGTGGAGATGAGCTCTTGGAAGTAAGAAATTCTGATTTCCTTCTTTCTACTGATGCAAGTTGGGAAAGGCTGCTGGAGAATTAATAGTGATGAATATATCATAAAGTCAGTCCAAAGCAGAGATACTGTGTGTGTATTCCAACCTGCAGATCCAGTTCCCTGTGTTCTCGTTTGGTGCTTTTTGTTCTGTTGTGTTTTATGCTATTTTAGCCTTCAGAGACTATGAAACTTCCATGACTATTTTTCAAGTATATATTCAGTTCTTAGAATAGTCGACACCTTTGTATCCTTCCATAGAGAATAACGACAAACAGCAAACACATCCTGTCTGTCCCCACTCACTCAATTCTTGTCGCTCAGTAGCTATCTACTGGTATTTGTTTCTCTGCAATCTGTCAATGGTTTTTTAAATGCAGAGATAAAAAAATAGAAAAAAATGTTTCCAGTTTTAAAAACATTTTACCATACTATATATGCCATTTCTAGTCTTTCTTAGTAAAATTATTAAATGCTAATTCTTTGTAGCCTTCTCTCCTGCATCCACTAGGAATATTTGTATTCTCTCTTCCTACCCTACATTCACAGATGAAACCTAGAGAGATGCTGAGGGTTTTACCATGGTACTTAGGAAGCTCTAGGTACAGAGAGACACTGAGCTCACATTCAGATCCTGTTTGGAAGTGCTTGCACAGGTCTAACTGCAGGTCTCAGCAAGGCAGAACCACAGCCATTACCATAAAGAAATGTATGTTGTGGGAAAATGGTGCGCCCCCACAGACCTTTGTACTATAAAACTTATTTTGTGCGGACCTGTCTTTCTGCAGGTGAATGGTATAAATTTGCTTGGAGAAAACCATCAAGATGTGGTCAATATTTTAAAAGAGTTGCCTATAGATGTGACAATGGTGTGCTGCCGTCGGACTGTGCCACCCACTGCCCTGTCAGAAATGGATAGCCTGGACATAAATGATCTTGAACTCGCAGAAAAGGTATGAGACTTACAGAAGGAAGGCTGATTTGATGCTTAACACTGTTAGAATGTTAAGGTATTTTTATTTTCTGCAAGACGATTTTTTTTTAAGAGTCTATGCTTATACAATAGATCTAGAACCCAAATAGCTTGGGCTTGAGTTCAATCAGAATTGATGCTTACCCTGAACAAGGCACCTCTCCTTTGTAAACCTCAGTTGTTTTTGTCTTCTGTAAAATGTAGGTTAGGATGCTGCCCATCTCATGGACAGTCTCTCTGTAGGTGAAAACAGTTACAACAGATAACACTGCACACTGTGAACTTGACAGTAGGTACTCCCAACAGCATGCCTTGCACTTGACAGGAGGTACCACTGCACCATGTGTATTTGGAGTGCCTTCATGAACTAGCTCAACCCCAATCGGCAGAAGTATGCAAGTAGTATACAGATGGAAAAGCATATCTTTACTTACCCACCCTGCCACATCTGGTTTGTAGTTAACCATTTAATGAATAGCTAAAATATAGAAAGATGTGTTTTAGTGTATGTTTGGGTTTTAATTCACTTGTACATTTTAGTGTGAGATCATAAGTTAACGCACAATTCACATCAAATAATTTTCTATGGTGTGTATTTTTTTTTATATGCGTATTCTTATCTGTTTGAATCACAATATCCAAGAACAGAGCGAATCACCTTTTTGGACGGTGCTGCAACATAGACCCCTGGTCAGATATTGTGAAGCAGGGATTTCTTTTACCTTATGCTGAAGGAATCAATACAATGGAATAATTTTGTAACTTAAAGGGTAAAGTACAGAGTTTATCATTCATATGGGTGATCATAACAGGAAAGAACAAGAAACATGATTCCAGCCTGTGTGCCAGTCTAAGGTTGCACCATGGCCCTGCCTGAACATGTTCATTTGGAGTGAGTGGGGTGGTCACAGGAGAGCAGAGGAGGAGGTTTGCGTCCATGGCTCTAGGCAGTGCAATAGAATATCAAAGCAAAGGCAGCACACAAACTAGACAAACACACCTTTCTTAGATTTGACATGCTCATGCAGATAAGTGGGGTTGGCTTAACCTGGTTTTAGGTTTGTTGTTGTTGTCATATGTTTTGTTTTGTTTTGTTCTGAGAGAGAAGTTAACATTATCCCTGCTTAATCTATATATTTTATGCACTGTAGAGACCTTATTTGCATATAATACAAAACTTTACACACACCAACTTTCTCTTGAATTCACCTTAGGTTATATGCTTTGTTTTTAGTTAATATCAATATCACACTTCTTTTTATTTTTCATGTAGAGATGACTCAAATGTACACAAGATGTGAAAGTCACACATAAGCTGTGTAGTAGATGCATAACTGCTAAATAAGCTTATAGAAAATTCTAGCTTATATTTTGAATGCCTTTATGACTTAGGATTTTGAGCGTGTTTTGGTTGACTCAGACAGAGGAACCCGGTTTTCTTGCAATATGTCATTGCTATTCCCTCTGATACAAGAGATGACTGGTCTGTTGTTCAGCCTCATATAGATCTAGGAGAGTTCATTGGGTCCTCAGAGACAGAGGATCCCATGCTGGCGATGTCTGATGTGGATCAGAATGCAGAGGAGATTCAAACACCACTGGCCATATGGGAGGCAGGCGTTCAGTCCATCGAGCTGGAGAAAGGGGGCAGAGGCCTCGGCTTCAGCATTTTAGACTATCAGGTAAATATCTCCCATTTTTCCTAATTGCCATAAGGAAGCCATATTCTAAAAGTAAATTGTTACTCGCAGATAAAAGACAATAAAATTTTACAGTTAGTAATAGCATTTTCTTGTTCAAATTAATTGCTCAGGATAGTAATGTAGTCAATGTTTGTTTTAGCATTATATTTATTGAACTGTTTTATGTTTTAGCTTGAAAAATTGCAGAGTATTAGGAGCATCATAATATTCTCTGTCATTTGGGGAATATTTTTATTTCTATGCTCTTAATTTACAGCTTACACTTTAGCACTAATCCATAAAGTATTAGCTATTTCTTTCTTCTGTATAATAAGGAAGATGAATTTATACTTGGACATATCACAAATTCTAACCATTCCAATCATTTTATTAAATTTATGATTGTTTACAAATTGGTTCAGTGCAGTCTACACCCTTCCCCGGATTGTTTTGTGCTGGGCAAAGAGGAAATGCTAAGCACTGTCTGATAGAACACAGGTGTTCCTCGTAATAGTCTTGACCTCAAGCTTTCTCTGAGCATGGCTTCCTTTTGTAGTTCTTCCTTTGTAAAGGACAAGACCTTCCTCAGAGTATATCCATCCACTATACTGTTGTTACTCATGCCCTTGACATCCAGCTTCAAGCGGTAACTTAAACACTTGACCGTTTCCCCCAGATTCAAATTTCATCTTAAAGTTATCTAGCATTAATCCAGGGGTCAAGTTCATGACAGTAGCAAATGAAGCTCCCATTGCTTCTGGTGAACTCCTCTGGTCTTTCCAAAATGAGGTAGACATTAGTTTGTTCTAGGTGCTCATTAGAACCTCATATGAAAACTGTAAGACACTTGAAACAAAGTACATTTGTAAAAGAGACTTCCGACGCCTGAATGAGCTGACTGCTTTTCACCCTCCTGCCCTGTTAGGACCCGATCGATCCAGCAAACACAGTAATTGTCATTCGTTCCCTGGTGCCTGGTGGCATAGCTGAAAAGGATGGACGGCTTTTTCCAGGAGACAGGCTCATGTTTGTCAATGACATTAATCTGGAAAACAGCACTCTTGAAGAGGCTGTGGAAGCCCTGAAGGGAGCGCCCTCAGGGATGGTGCGGATAGGAGTGGCCAAGCCTTTGCCTGTAAGAACTTGAATTTTATTGATTTCTTGTGTATATGCAAGGGGAATGGCTGAGGAGAGCAGAATAGTTATTTAGAAGCATAGCCTTTTTTCTTTTGCTAGTTCAAGACAGTATTTGATGTTTCATAATCTGTTGGCACTGAAGCATATGATGAATATTCCTGCCACTTTAAGTGGGACTTAATGAATAGGAAATATAAATTTGGGGGCACATAAAGCTTCATAGTAACCCTAAGAGGAAGAAAAGAGGAAGAGCATCCCTCTGTAGAGAAGCCAACTGAGACTGGGAGGGGTCAGTTCAAGGTCACATAGGTAAGGGACATAGCTAATGCTTTCCTGGCAACCCGTACTTTATATTCTGGGATTGGACATTTTATTAAAACCTTTGCTAAGAATGAATTCTGTTGACTATTGAGATTAAACACTTGATTACTATTTAAAAAAAAAAAGAAAAAGAAAAATGCTTTTCCTTTAAAAGTTGTACATGGGTTACTGACAGCCGGTGATGTGGAAAGACAATTAGTATTTTCCTTTTTATTAGAAAGTACAGTACACATATAGAGCTCTTTGTGGCTTAGAATGGCAGCCTGAGTTTAGTAGAGGAATTCAAGTATATGGTAGCCCTGACACTTTAGTTTCTCTTGGTCCTATGAGCCATGCTGGATTTAAGGCCCCAAGTTGTCCGCCTGGATTGTAGGGGCCCAGCTTTAAGTGTCTTCAGAGTTTCTTCAGCTATTCTAATGATGCCTGGGGAGATGTGCTCTCCGCTGCGTTCCAGAGAGGTTGGATGAGTTCACCATGCCCTCAGAACCATTCTTTGTCAAGTAAATTGCATTCTTTATGATAACACTTGTGAGAGAGAGAGAACGAGAACACACAGCATTGATTTTCTTTAATGCTTTATTCTACAGCTTTTATATCTTAATACTTAAAAAGATTCCCTTGAATTATTTAGCCAGAGTATTTAGCAGATAAATAATGACGAGACAGTTATAATAAAATTATTCATTTTATTGTCATTTGTAAGAAGAAGAGAAAGGGGTTCTCATGTAGTCGTTGGTGGGCATGCTAGGAAAACAGGCTTCTGTCTCCTTTCAGACAAGATGGTTATGATCAGTATTTATCTAACTACAAAGCTTTCTTACTATGTTGAGGTCACATGTTACCACTTGGAGACTCATCATTCCTTCATTCTTCTTCCTCTTAAATCCCTTCCCACTTTCTGCCCTCTTTGCTGTTCTTTCTTTCCCACAATCCCCTTCTCCACACCAATGTTCTGCAGCTGTCACCAGAAGAAGGGTATGTTTCAGCCAAGGAAGACGCCTTTCTCTGCTCACCTCACACCTGCAAGGAGTCAGGCCTATCCGACAAAGCCCTCTTCAGGGCTGACTTGGCTCTGGTTAGTGGCCACAACTGATCCAAGTCTTCTTTTAATTTCTTTTAAATCTTACTTTTAAAAATTATTTTGCCACAGTTTTTATTGAATTGCTTGTTCAGTGTATGAAGAAGCTCGATGTGCACATATTTTTTTAAACTAGAGAGTGCAAATTAGGTCTTTGACATTATATATTATTGCCAATACTAATTTGGAGGGGAGATAATTATGTTCGTTGGTGTTTTTACATTACAAGTTTTTGATTAGCTATTTCAGAAGGTATTGATATATTTATAGTAACTATAGTATAGAGGTGACTTTGGCTCTCTCTGGGGGCATTATAATTTAGAGTACTATGGACTCTGTGAAGTGCTATGATGTTGTCATACCTTAACATAGCAAATTCATTTGAAAACATGAAAGGGCACAAAGATAGCATTCATTCATTCCTTTTTTCTTTCATTTTTCTTTTCTGAGACAGGGGCTCACTGTGTTGCCATGGCTTGTCTGCAACTGACAGTCAGCCATCCACCTACCTCTGCCTCTGCCTCCTGAGTGCTGGGATTCGAGCCATATGCAGTCATACCCAACTCTTAGTCTTAATGCAGATCAAGAGACCACATCCTCTTCTAGGGTTTGGTCGGCATCTTTGTACCCCTTTAAATGAATGCCAGTTGAGAAGATCACTTCCATTCGCATGGAAGCCCAATGCATTGTAACAGTCCCAGCATCCCCAGTCTTTTTGGCGAGCTCTGTCTGCTTGAACTGGTCACTCAGCTTCCGGCTGACCTTATGATTCATCTCTACAGTAACTGAATTTTAGAGTCTCTTGAGATTTAAAGGCATCAGTGATAGCTGTACAAATTCTATTTGAGTATTCTTTTTGGTAGTACTTTAAGACAAGCTTTTATCTATTATAATGTGGCATACGGCTCAGTTAATATTGTTTAGATTGTACCAAGTATTTTTTATCCAAATTGTTTTACATAGTGTGCATTTGTAGATGATAACCTCTGCATAGTAACTTTCTAGTGAATTTGAACAAATATTTAAAATATGTTATCAGCCTGTGAATGATATTCTAAGAGACTAACTTTGAAATGTTTCAGCAGTATTTTAACAGCTGTTTCTTTTGATATGTCCTGCTAATGTTAAAATGTGTCTTACTTAATGCTCTGGAAACTAGTTCAGAATCTGGCTACTTCAAAGTTAGTGTGACTCCAGCCTAATCGACAGTCACATAACTGCCTTTATGAATATTAGTTTATTAGTTGAATATGATGAATGATAACCTAGTTCTTTTCATCATAAAACATTACTAGGTATTTTCCGTACTTATATAACTAAACTTGAAGTTGATTGATTCATTTGTTAATTGCTCCTATTAGCTCTTAAGTTGGTGGAATAGGATGAAATAGTGTCTGTCTGGCCTCTTCTGTGGGTGGTCTCATCTTTGTGCTGCTGTATCAGTGCTGTTTTCAAGTGGTTGAGAGTGGGGAAGGCACATGCAGAAAACAGGACAGACACGGGCATAACTGTGTCTTTTAGCTCAAGTGGTGACAGTGACGTGTGGTAGGGTACGGTAACCAGCTGGTCTTACTTTATTCCTAGATAGATACACCTGATGCTGAGTCCATAGCTGAATCACGATTTGAATCTCAGTTCTCTCCTGATAACGACAGTGTCTACTCTACACAAGCCTCCATCTTATCTCTTCATGATGGTGCTTGTAGTGATGGCATGAACTATGGCCCCTCTCTTCCATCATCTCCTCCCAAGGTACAACAGTATGCCACTTTATTTTGGAGAAATGTCTGTGTATAACCTTTTGGAGATCAGAATTTCTGGGAATTTTAGGATTAGTGTGTCTTAGTTATTGTTCTCCTTCTGTGAAGAGACATTATGACCAAGGTGACTTGAAAGAGAAAGCGTTTAAGTGGGGACATGCTTACAGTGTCAGAGGATTAGCTCATGATCATGGCAGAGAGCAGTGTGGCAGGCAAGCAGGCATGCCTCCACTATACCTCATAGGCATTCCACTATGGAGTGTTAGCTAAGAGCTTATATTGCATCCACAAACAAGAAGCAGGTAGGTAGTGAGGCTGAGACTGGCATGGGCTTTTGAAATTTCAGAGCCCACTCCCAGTGACACACCTCCTCCAACAAGGCCATATCTCCTAATCCTTCTAAGCAGTCCACCAACTGGGAACCAAACATTCAAATCTATGAGTCTGTGGGGACCTCTCTCATTCAAGCCACCACATTGAATATTAATGATGTCAGATTTCTCCAGTCACAGGCTCCCATCAGATCAGAGTCAAATTTCACTATGTTGTTGATTGTTTAGACTTCTACTGACTAGTTCTAATGTGTGTGAGACAGGCTGATAGAAATAAAAGTTCAAAGATTTTTTTTTTAATATTTTCACAATATATTTCTCAAATTATGCTTTTAGCAATTAGGAAAATTTAGAATGACTTTTTAAGTTTCTTTTTAAATAACTTTTATGCAAAAGATAGAGTAAAAGGTGTTTTTTATTGTAATTTGACAATCACTAGCTAATTTATACTTAGTGCTGTTACTAATGTGATGTGTTATCAATGAATATTCTACATAAAGACTATGGTGGAAGGCAGTGTGTGTTTATATCAATAGACATGAGTGGAGAGAATAGTCATTATGACACATCTGCTGTCCATACCTTAGACATGGGTTATCAATATGAACGCTAATACTCTATTAATTTTCTTGGTGACTCTATAATGTTTAAAAGTGGTATTTTAAACTGGACAAAATTTTAAGTGTAAACAAACATCTTGATAATGTGTTTTACTTTGATCATCTGATTGTTAGAGATTGTTTCCTCTATGTTTTTGACACTGTTTTTCACTTATTGTCGATTTGCACATCTATTTCAGTCATGTTTTTTTGTATTGAGTACTATTTCTGTTTATTCAAGAGAATCTCTGAGAAGTGATTTAAAACGCAGTTATACACAAATACTGTAAATATCTGTGTATATTAGAGAGAAACTTAAAGTGTGTGACTCTGGCACTTCCTACATGTTATTTTGAAGAAAACCAGGCCGTACGGGATTGCTGCTCTATCCGATTTCTCTGTTGTGTGCAATGGTGACTGGGTACAGAACCAGGTGTCTAGGCAGACAGTTCATGTATGGATATAATGTCTGTGTTGGAAATATACAGTAAATGAACATGAAGACAAAGAGGATGGACAGCATTTTCTCTTAAGGTGATACTGTTTCCTCATACATTGAATTCAGTGCGAGAGCCCCATTAATGAGGAGGTTGGGAAGCAAGGTGCCTTAGGTGTGTCTGTGTGTTCTTCCTTTCCAGCACAGCATTTTGTGTTATGTCTGATGTGTGCCTATTCCTTTTGCCCATGCCACCAGGCACCATCCCGGACTTTGTTTGCAAGTTAAGGTCTTAAGTGAGCAGCCTCTCCTTACCTGCACACCTGAGGTCCCTGGCTACAGACTGTGTGGACTGTGTTCAGTTTTGATCAGCCTCAGGACTGGAAGCTGGTTTTATCTCCTGGTGGGATCCCTGAAACCATAGCGTTGCACACTTCTTCTTGCCAGTGGGACAGATTGCTTTGTTTACTGTGGTAATTGTTACTTCAAGGGATTCCACAGTCTGCAGACCGAGAAGCATACATTTTACAGGGCAAACACTGGCTCCGTGCAGCACAACATACTGACTTGCTGAAGTCGGTTTGCCTCGTTTTTTGTCTAAGCAGCTTACTCTTTTGTTGAATCAAAGTTTGGCAAGCCGACCTGACAACTGAAATATTTAAACTGAAAAGCAAAAATAAGCCATTAATGAGGCTGTTTAAACGTCCTGTGGGCTTTCAGCTTCCTTAGTAAAACAGTGCAACCCTGGTGTTTTCTTGTGTTGTGGTTTTGTTTGTTTCTGTCTCTGAATTTTTGTACTTAGATATCTTCTAGGGAAAAATTATAAAAGCTGAATAAATTACATGATTATCCTCCCTGTTTGCACTAAGTTCATCATACAGGGTTTGTTAAGGAATTCATAATCGAACTTGATAAAAGCTCGATAAGCTTGCCTCTAGACTTTGAAATTAATTAAATGCAAATCAAATTAATAGCATCTATGACTATTTAAGAATATGTGGTAATGTGTACTATATAACCATATAATATGTCTGGGTAATGAAGAAAACCAGATGCTTGTGTATAGATTTCTGACTTCAAGACCAGCCTGCTCTACAAAGTGAGTTCCAGGACAGCCAGAGCTATACAGAGAAACCCTGTCTCGAAAAACCAAAAAGAAAAAAAAAAAAAGAAAAGAAATATAGCTTTTCACATATATATGTATATACATATACACACACATACATATATCTATACCTATATCTATATCTACATATACATATACACATAAAGCCTTTTAATTTCTCATCTATCCCCATTTTTCATGAGGTCAAGAATATGCCAAATATTTTGAAGTACTTCACTTAGAATATTAAGAAGCATGGGAGAGCTGGGCATGGTGGCGCACACCTTTAATCCCAGCACTTGGGAGGCAGAGGCAGGCAGATTTCTGAATTCGAGGCCAGCCTGGTCTACAGAGTGAGTTCCAGGACAGTCAGGGCTATACAGAGAAACCCTGTCTTGAAAAAACAAACAAACAAAAACAAAAGAAAAAAAAGAAGCATGGGAAACTAGAAGAGTTTTAGACATTCGTCTAGAGGAAAGAAGATGTTTTACTTCAACTCATTACACTTGAACATAACAAACAGTAGGGTATTCAGCACCTCTAAGCTTCTGAAGCAGGCGTGCATCATCTGGCTTGTTGATTAGCTATTCCCTTTCAGTGTGTCTGTACTACTTTCCATGAATAATGCATGGACATTTCTGTCCTACAATTTCCAGTAAGCCCTAGCTAACAAGGGCGGATAGACCGCTTTTACTGATGAAAAGCAGATTTGATGATGTTTCTTTGAGGCATGAGTGAGATGATTTTCTGCTAATTATTATAATTAATTTAATAATTCCAAAACTTAGCAATCCTTTGGTAAGCAGGTTGTGATTTGTAAGAATAAGATAACTGAAATTGGAAAGCAGAGCCAACAGTTTCTCTAGATTGTGGGATGTGGCAGCAGCTACTTTCTATCCTTGTTCCTAATAATACTAAAGATGTTAAATACGTCTGTGAGAGACCACTATGTGTGCTTAAAGTATTTTATAATTCAGAACAGTGAAAACATATTAAAGACCAGGACATAAAATAGATCATTTTGAAATTGTTACCTTCATGACAAAAAGGGCTAGACCTACATCCTGTCTCACAACTGAAGTAGATCCTAGATGGCTGAAATGTAAAAACAGTTATGTGTAAAGTAGACGATAAATACTAGAGAGTGCCACCCTTCTTCTGTGGGAATTGTGTGTAGATGAAGCCCAGAATCCCCCAAATTACAAATTTGGTTATGACAAGAACTTAATCGTGGGAACATATTACATATGCAAACTTAGAACCCTGGTAAGCTCTCACTAGAATTCATATTCTGAAAAGAAAAGGTGAATGGTACCCAGTAAAAAGAGCCAGAAGGTGTAGAGTAGAGGGTGTTCACACAAGATACAATAAGAATAGTTCATGTGCACCCCACTGTCTGCTCCTGTGAGAGAACACTGAAATGGCTGAAGAGCTGTACCACTATTGCAGGCTTGGTTTGGTTGTAAACATTGCCTACTATAGATAGCTGTAGTAACTAAGGTCTGCCGGGCCTTTCCTATGATGTCAAGCCTGTTTTCAGCTCTTCATGTCTCCCTCAGAAGTCCTTTACTAGGATCTGTTGTTTTCCCCATGAAACAGGTGAGAGGAGCAGAGGAGAGAGGTGAGAATTGTGAACTTGGCCAAAGCTTAAGCTAATTGTGAGCCAGTACTGGAACTGAGGCTTCAAGAATGCAGGTCCACCATTGCCTTTCCATAACTGTGCTCCTAGGGAGGGTAAAGTGGACTTTAAACACTGACATCAAGATACAAGACTGGAGAAAAGCAAGTGAAAGTACTAAATGGTGGTTCTGTTTAGATTTTAAGATATTAGCCTTATGTGCAAGTATATAAAGATAGTCGCATGAATATTATGCAAATTCATAAAATGGGGAGATCACTAGCTAACTGATCCGGACATATGTCCTGGGGAAGTTGATGGACAGAGGAGCCACGTGCAGTCTTTTATTATATTCTCTGGATTTTTCTTAAGACTTTTGCACTTTAAAAGAGCTGAGAGTGCTGTAGCTGTTGTTCTATGGTATAATGCTCCCATAGTGTATAAAACGTCCCGAGTTCAGTCCCCAGCATCATAGGAAATCAAAAATGTAGATAAGAGGATCTAAGGAAAACCAACTTCTGCATAGCTGTCTGTAAAGCAGCTACATTGTCCCAAGGATGCAAGTGCTACAGTGTGTCTGCTGTGAGAAGTATGCAGCCGTATAGGACTGTAGGATTTTAAGCTTTCAAGGAATTGTAGAAATTTTCTAGTATGTAGCTATCAAGACAGATTCTTTGATATACAGATTGCTAATAAGAAAAAGTAGATTAGAACAGGTTTCTGTGGCTCTCTGATTTACTATTGCTTGTTAGAGCTTACAGAACATGCAGGTTTTCCGTAGCAATCTGAATTTCAAGCATTTCTGTTCTTCTGTATGATCAGATATCTGAACAATTTGCTCCTGGAGGTTGCTGGGATTCCAAAGCCATGGCTCTCGTACTTGGTCCTCTCAGTAGAGAGCAGCTTCTAGCAAGTGTGATTTGGGAATATGAGTTGCTTGCTTCTCTGTCTATCTTTAACTTGGAGTTGTTAGCTTGTAGCTAGAACTAAATATTGTATCTAAAGTTATCTTTTATCTGGCCTATCCTATAACTCACTAGAACATGAGATAGAAGATTTATAAGAAACATATATGAAATTAAAAATATGCAGGAGGAAAACATGTTCAGCAAAGAATGCATGTGTTAGAAGGCTTTAAAAATAAAAAAAAGTGTGGGTTTTTTTTTCCAGTAAATAGTAATTCAGTAAAATGTGACATATAGTATGTTGATATAACTCTAGTCTCAGTTTTGACTTGTGGCTTTGTCTGTTCATCATCAGGATGTGACCAACAGTTCTGACCTAGTGCTTGGTCTGCATTTGTCCCTGGAAGAACTCTACACACAGAACCTCATTCAGAGACAGCATGCTGGCTCTCCTCCCACAGACATGAGCCCAGCACCCACCTCTGGTTTCCCCATCAGTGACTACACAACTACAAATGCTGTTGAACAAAAATATGAATGTGCAAACCCAGTAGCGTGGACTCACTCGCAGTTACCAAGTAGCCTAAGCACCACCGAGCTTGCTCCTGCACTGCCTGCTGTGGCTCAGAAGGTACCATCCTGCGGCTAGGACCTGGTGTCTTGACTAGGGAGATGATGGGAAGTGGAGAGAGAGGCTTTGCATCCCAAGGCCCTCCTAGTGTGGGATGAGTGCTTGTCTGACTGAGAGGTGACCTACGAACTTGATTGATTGTGGGTTCTTGCTAAATCACAACTCGGGAGGGAGCATGTGTAATGTTGAAATGACTGCTCCAAAGTCTAATTTTCTTCCCATGTGACTTTCTCTTTTCTTTCTTCTGGGGTTCTAAGTATTTAACTGACCAGAGCTCTTTGGCGTCTGATGCTGAGTCTGTCAACTTGCAGACTATGTCCCAGGAAGCTTTTGAGAGAACCGTTACTATAGCAAAAGGCAGCTCCAGCCTAGGTAAGTTCCCCACCTTCCACACAGCACTACTCTTCAGTCTGAGAGAGGACAGGGGGCTTCACCTTCCACAGTGTTGCTCCTTAGTCCATGAGAGGACACAGAGTGTCAGCACCATTTTTAGCTGCAGAGAAAAGATGCTAGAAGTGTTCTTGTTTCTTTTTATGCACACATATTTTTTTCCCTTGAAGTGGGAACAGGTTTATTTATTTATTTCATACCAGCATACATCCCTTATTCTCTTATTTCTGGGTTTTCAAAAACTTCACTTACATTCAAGTAAAAGTTATATGAATTTTGTGTGTGGGTGTGTGTGTGTGGGGGGGGGGGGTAAAGTAGCAAATCAGAAAAGGAATTCTTAGAAAATGAGAAGTTGTCAATTGGGACTCTAAGTTCTTTGGAAAAGTAAATTACTACTTTCTTTGAATAATGTTAGTTATGTGAGAGTCAGATTATATTTACTCTTTCATTCACTGGAGGTGTTAGGAAGACTAACACCTGCCAGGTGTGCCACTACATAAATGCAGGTTTTCATTGTCTGCATTTGTCCCTGAAAGAACTCTACACACAGAACCCCTGCAGAGATAGTCCTCTGCCATTCATAACAGGCTTTGGCTGGTTCATAATCACAAACCACTTTCTGAGGAGGGAGCCCTGATGGCAGTAGGTACAGCCGCTGGGACAGAGCCTTAACCATTGCCACGCTGAGCAGAGCAAGGCAGCCTCTCTACTACTTCTGACTGATGGAAGATGATCCATTAGAGCCTCAGAATGCCCACATGTAAACCAATTGTTAGTTCATATCAAAGACTGTCTTCCTGCAATGACCAACCAAGGAACACCCTTTACACTAGTATCCTGGGCGTGGGCCTGGTTTCTTGTTGAACTTGAAACTCAGAAGAGACATTCCCCGAACCCCAGACTCTCCTACATGCTGTTCTGTTTGGTGGTGGCTGGATACTACCCATACCCACCAAAAAGAGAATTGTAGGATAGGATGCAGTGGTGGTTTGAATATGCTTAGCTCATGGGAAGCAACATTATTTGGCGGTTTGGCCTTGGAGTAGGTGTGGCCTTGTTTGAGGAAGTGTGTCACTGTAGGGGTGAGCTTGGATGTCCTACATTCAAGCTCCATTCAGGACAGAAGAGAGTGCCTTCCCCGAGTCTTCCCTGGCTTGCCTTGGGATCACTATGCAGAACTCTTGGCTCCTCCAGGACCACGTCTGCGTGCATGCTGCTGTGCTTCTTACAACAATGGTAAAGGAATAAACAAGCCCCTGGAACTATAAGCCAGTCCCAATTAAAGGTTGTCCTTTAGAAGGGTTGCCCTGGACGTTATGGCTCTGCACAACTATAAAACCCTAAGACAGACATGTACTGCTGTAACTATACATAATTGCACATTCAAAGAAGAAAAAATATTTCATAAATCATATAATTCTGTTTATCTTAGCCATAAAGTACGTGTAATATTGGATAGTTATATAAACCATATACCAAACACATATACTATATAATATATAAATATAATCAATATTCACATCAATTTATTTATATTACATATGCAATATATAATATTTATTAAATTCATGGATCTTAAGACAAGGTTTGTAGCATCTCTGCAGCTCCATGCACTGCCCAGCAGTGTCCGTTGCAGCTGCCCGGTGGAGCTCCCAGAGCCAGGTTGCTCTGTGCTCACTTTGTCCAGGATTAGTGAGGATTCTCAGTAAGTTCTATGCCTCCTGCTTTGGGATTTGGCAGATGTAAGATTCCCCATTCATGCAGCAGATTCAGATGGTGCTGTGTATTGTGGGACTCTGAGGAGGGATAGTGGAATGTATGTAGCATGTTGACTTTTACAGAGATGTATAGGGCTGTACATTGTCAGACAACTCACAGTTCACAGTAGAAGAATGCCATTTAGAAAACTCAATGGAAATGTTTCTATTCCAGCACCAAACAATTGCTGTGCTCTTCTCTGGGGCTCATTGCACAGAGACAACATAGTACACCTCCTTCCCTCCACACTCAGAGGGGATGATCTGTCCCTGTTAACCTTCATGTTCTGTGTATGAGGAGCATCGCAGGTGTAATGTTTCCGTGCTTTTAGTATGTTATATGGCGATTGGCCTCCTCTCATAGGTTTATGTTTTTGCTCTAGTTACTACAAGTAAGTGGGATCATATCGGACTTAACTTTTTGCAACTATTTATATAGCAGAATGTCTTTAAATCTCCTGTAGAACACATCCGAAATTTCCTTCTTTTTAGAATAAATACTATTCTATTGTAAGTGAATGCTACCTTTTCTTATCTGCTGATAGACATTTGAAGTGCTTTCATGCAAGTGTTTACGTTTTGAGTTAGTTAAGATCTTGTAAAAACAGTAAGGGTTAAAAGTATTCTTTATCATATCTGGAAAACTATTAAAACTTCAGTAGCTTGATTTTAAAATTAAAATACAAAATATCCCTCAATTATGAATGTGAGAGCAGTGTTGATGGAAGAAATCACAGCTTGTGCCACGATTTCTGAGTGTTGGTGCCTTTCCGTTGAGCTAGAATTTATTTATTCCATTATTGATTTTGCTTCATTTTCAGAATTAGTCTATATACCTACTGTATCTTTATAAACTTAGACCCTGGTTGTTGGATACTTTTGTACTCAGCAAGGTTCCTCATACGGCTGTGCTCATCCTAAGACCTGTGAGTCACACTTGGCTCTATGCAGCTGTGAACAGGATCACAGCGCAGTGCAGAAGTGTCAAGTTCCTTCAACAGTGTGAGATATTCCACTGCACCTTTTTGACCTGAAGGTTTTGTTCTTGAGTGTGAGCTCTGTTCAAGATTTTGAACATGCCTCCTACCTTCTCAGAGATAACATCTATCTTATTGAGAAAATTTCTCTTAATATTTCATTTAACTGAGATAGTCAGTGTTCAGATTTCTGCATACAAACATGTAAAGAAACCTTGGAAAAGGCCATTTAGAGAAAATCTCTGTTAACATAAATATTAAATTAATTCAGTATGTATAAGTAAGATTTAATATGGAAAGGTGCTTTCACTAAAACCTAAAGCAACAAAAAGCATGATACTAAAATAAAAAATCTCATGTTGATATTCTTCTGGTCAGTGGACAGTCATCATTTGCAGTCTGTCCTCAGCCTGTCTGAGGTGTGCAGTCTTTCTTTTCTGAGACAACAGAAACAAATCATTAATAAATGACAAGTTCCTGTAAAGGCTCTCACCACCAATTAATTTCGCTTTCATGAAACATTTTTTGTTGTTGCAGTTTTTGATATTGTTGTTTGGGGACAGGGTCTAAGTATGTTTCTCACGCTGCCCTCAAATAAATGATTGGAATTGCAAGAATGTGCCACCATGCCCAGCAGGGTTGTCCTTTAGCCTTTTAGAGTTTACAGTGTGTGTGTGTGTGTGTGTGTGTGTGTGTGTGTGTGTGTGTGCGTGTGATTTTTGGTAGATCATAAGCTGATTTGCTAACTTTGTTGTATTTGGGCTTGAAATAAAAAAGCAAACAGTTTAAGGGACTGAAAATGAAAGGAAGATGCTGTATTCCCTTCATTGGCAAGTTATTGAAACATAGACTCCTAGATTTGTCTAGTAGTATTCAGCAATTAAGATCTGGAGTCAGGACTAGGGTCTTCCTGTTGCTTGCTCTTACAAACAGGGCTTTCAGCGTAACAGCATTATGACTGCTGCAGTAAAAATCTGCTTTGGAAGCTAAGCTACGATTTGGGCTTGTTTTGGAGAGCAGTGTTCTTTGGCTTGAATAGAGGTACATTGTAAATCTATCTTATGTGGTGTTTTTGGAGACAGGATATTGCTTCGTAATTCAGGCTGTCCTGGGACTGCCCAGACTGGCCTCAGATCTGCATCCATCTTCCCTTCTTAGTCTTTCATGTGCTGAGACAACAGGCATAAGTCACCACTTTGAGCATTGTCCATCTGTCTGTCTGTCTGTCTGCCTGCCTGTCTGTTGGCTGTCTTTTTGTATTACATTTATTTTCTAATTCAATAGACATTTCTTTCTTGTTACTTTTTCCTTTATTATTATGTCACACATGTACACAGGACCCTATCAGTCTGTCACTTCCTCCCCTGCATGCCCTTCACTGTGTCTCCTTTCCAGTACATGCTGCTGCTATTGCTGCTGGCACCTCCTCCTCTTCTTCTCACTGAGTTCAGTTAGTGCTGCCACTATGTCCCCGGTGTAGGGTTAGCCACTGAATCATGGGGAACCTACCAGTGGGAACACCAGCAAAGAAGAATTGATCCTCATTTCCCAGATGCTGGCAGTTGCTAGCAGCTCCACATTAAGAGGTAAGGCTTTGTGAAGACCATCCCCATCTATCCCAGGATTTTGGCTGTCTGGCTGGACTTACACAGGTAGCCACAACTGCTGTGAGCTCACACGTGGCATGTCATGGCATGTCCATAAGACAGCATTTCATAGTGTTCCTCTGTAGCTTTCAGCTCTTGAATTATGTCTGCTTCCTCTTCTGCCAACTCTGAGACTGGATGGCAGGAGCGGTTGACAAAGATGCTGAACACTGAGTCTCTTTCTCATCATTTACCCAGCTAAGCATCTCTGAATTAACTAATGCCCCCTGCCAAAAGAAGCTTCTCTGACAAAGATGGAGAATAGCCAAGGTCTGAGCATGAATCTAAATATTAAGAAGGCAATGTAAAATCATGACCTTTGAGGAAAATAACAATACAGGTTCTTTCCTGGGCCCATGCCTTCCCCATGGCTTCTGACCAAGTTTACAGTACCAGTCATGAAATCCACCCCACTCCACCCCAAAACATGCCACTATTATACCAGTTGGCATATTGCTTGACAGGGTGGTATTGTAGCACGAAGGGTCTGCTGCTGGTACAATGAAAGCTTGCCAGCAGAGAAGTACTGGTCAGTTTGATATTGTTTTCTATGTGTCCTTCAGCAGAAGTGTGTGTTGTCTTCACCAATAGGGTCTTACTATGTAACTATAGTGGGTAACCAAGGTCTATGTCAATAGCTTATGCTGTCTTAGAGACTTCTGGGGTCTGTCTGAGCAGTAACTGGTAGGAAAGTATCTCATTACTTGCACTGTACTTACCTTTAATAACGCATATCTTCTGATACAAGTATTGTCCACTCATGCAGGGCAATTCCTTTAGCACTTTAGCTATATTTTGAAATTAGTTTTCTATCTCGTGAGCTTCTCTAAGACCTGCTGATGCCCGTGGTTTGGCTAAATCCACATACTACCAGCTTTGTGGCTGGTAGCGCTTGTTTTATGAAATTGGGTGTATATATGTTTAGAACTATGATGTCCTCTTGATGGGTTGTTGTTCTGATTATGAAGTAACCTTCCTTATTTCTTCTGACTAGCTTTTGTTTTGAATTCTATTTTATCAGATATTGAAATAGTTAACACCTGTTTGCTTCTTGGTTATATTTGTTAGGAATAACTTTTTCCATCTTTTTATTCAAAGGTGATATAAATATTTAGAGTTGAGCTATGTTCTTGAAGGCAGAAGAAAAAATAAATTCTGCTCTATTTTCTAATCTAATTCAATAATCTATACTTTTGTTATTGGGAAAATTGAGACTATTAGTGTTTAGACTTGATATTGAAAGAACTGTTTCAGTGACCATCTGCTCTGGGGCGTTTACTTAGCTCCCCTTTTATTAACTGTCCAGGTATTGTTTATTTATTCCTTTTGGCATCTTTGATGTTTATTCTTCTCTTGAGATGGAAATTTTCCTTCCAGCATCCCCATTAGAGCTGGGTTCATGTTCTTAAATTCCTTCGTGTATCTCTGTCATGGAAAGTTTTTGTTTATCTTTCAATTTTAATAGGTAGGTTTTTTTTTCTGAGTATAATGGTCTGTGTTAGCAGGTAATAGTTTTGCAGAGCTTGAAATATATATTTCCAGATTCTTCTGGCTTTAACTATTTCTTTCAGATGATCTGGCGTTACCTTATTATGTTTGCATTTATAAATGACTTGACCCTTCTCTCTTGCAGTTTTCAATACCCTCTGTTGTCTGGTCTTAGCATTTTCACTATAAGATACTAGATTGCTCCTATCCAGGCCTGTCTGTGGTATTGGGATACAAATATTACTGGGAACATTCTCAAAATTGTTTTAAAAATATATGAATTAGTATAGGTGAAACTCATATTTAGATAGATATTAAAATGATATAATGAATAATGATAAAAATAAAATAATGAATTTTGTACTTTTGTCAAGGTTTGTGTATAAAAAACTCATTATGGTGTGATTTATACCTATAATTGCAGTGCTTGGGAGACAGAGGCAAGAGTATTACAGCAAATTCAAGGTTAGCTTACTTAGAGAGTTCTATATAGAAAATTTCTGGCTACTCAGGATTGTCTCTGTCTAAACACAACACAACACAACACAACAAAACAAAACAAAACAAAACAAAACAAAACAAAACAAAAACCAGGCAGGAGGTGGCACATATCTTTAATCCTACCACTTCAGAGACAGAGGCAGCAGGATCTGAGTTCTAGGCCAGCTTGGTCTACAGGCCAATATCCATTACAGTCAGGGCTACATAGAGAAATCTTGTCTAGAAAACAGCCAGAACAAGGACAAGCACCAGGTATTGTGGCTCCTGCCTTTAATCCCATCATGCTAATCCCAGTACTTGGGAGGCAAAGGCAATAAGACCTGAGTTTGAAGCCAGCTTATTCTGCTCAGTGATTTTGAGGCCTGCCACAGCTGCATAGTGAAACCTTGAAATAGCAGCAATAACAACAACAACAAAACCAAAACCACAAATTAAAACACAACAATAACAACAACAACAAAAACCTCAACAAGAAAAAAAAGGAACAAGAAAAAACCGTGATAGCTTTATATCTCTTCATGTTGTGTTTATTCATATAATCTTATTGGGAAAGAAAATATTACACTGCCCCTAGAAGCACTGAGGTGTGGCTGCTGTGTCCCATGTGCATCAGGAAGCAGCAGAGAGGAGAGAGACTGGGTCTACACTCAGTGTCCTGACCTATGAACATCTGAAAGATTACTAGTCTAACAGTCTCTGAAAACAGCAAGCCTGAGATGACCTCACGTCCTGAGCCAGGCTGGCCCAGGCTGGGTCTCAGGACAAGTAGCACACCAGAGCCTAGAAGAACCCTTTCTGGGACCATGAGTGGGATTGGAGGTACATGGTGTGAAATTTATAAGGAACCAGTAGAAAGGTTTTTTTAAGTTACAAATTTGCTTAAGTGAAATATGCTATATTGAAATATTTTTAAATATAAATTTACAGGTTTAATGTGTAAATAGGGTGCTGGATAAGCTGTGAAGGTAACAATAATTCAAACAGCTTATATTGAATGGCTGCTTTGGAGAAAGTGATGCCAAAACATAAGAATGTATAAGTTGTGTTAGAGCATATTCCAGATAGAGTATCAGGTAAAGTGAAAAAGGGGAGAAAATCATTGTGTTATGAAAGAAGGCAGCAATAGCTGGAACTCAAGGGCCAAGGAGTATGCAATTAAAAAGAAAGGGCCTAAGTTTCATGGAGTGCTGGTCTACTATGTTCTCTGTACTGGACCTGAGAGATATGCTGTATATTAGAAAAGTGTTGAGGGTTTCCATGTAAAGGTCACGTAGGATATGATTTGTCTCATTTGAATTGCCTTTCTACTGAGTATAGTGAATTACAGGGCACCATATCAGAAGGCAAGCGAACAGTTACAGGGCTGCAAAATTATAAGCAAAGGATGCTGTAGGCTTGGTCCAGGCTTTATTTAGAAGTGGAGAAGAGCAAGCAGATTGCAGGTAATGTTTAAAGATAGAAATGATAGGTCTTGGTAATGTGTTAAATCTAGGGGAGACATGTCTGATAGTAGCCAAATAGTTTCAGGACTGGGGAGATGGTTCAACTGCTGAAACGCTGAAAGACTGACCAGTCAAGTGGGAGGGACTGAAGTGAGATCGTTAGGACCTATATTAAAAGCCAGATTGGGTGTGACACAGTTTAATCCAAGCTATGATGAGATGGAAGATGGAAATGAGCAGGCTTCTGCCCGTTATAGCCAGCTAGCCTATTTCCAGACCAAGGAGCGCCTTGTCTCAATCAAAATGTAGAAGATGCCTGAGGAACATCACTCGAGTTGCCCTCTAACATCCACACACACTTGTATAGACATGCACCCAGAGTTACACACACACACACACACACACACACAATGACGCCAGTGTGTTTCTCTTTGAACAAAGGAGGGTACTATGATAGGATGGTAATGTCTTTTTATCGAGAAGGGGAATACTGTTGAAATTCAAGGAAGTGAATAACTAAAAGTCATATAACATTACAATAATGGAGATTCCATCTTTTGTCTGATATGAAGTCCAGGGAACTTGTAAAGAAGGTATCAGATGCCCATATTTGGAACTGATTAGAGTTCAGAAACAGAAACGGTAATAGGTGAGAATTACACTTCTGTTGATTTGAGTCAGTGGACAACATTCAAATGTCGTGTGTGCTCTGCTCTGGGGGTCAAGACTTTATCACACATTGCAGGCTCTTAGGAGTTCTGTTCTCTATGCTGTGCATCTTAAGCAACCGGTGTTAAGATTTAGCACATAGCAGCTCCCTGCTGTAGCGATAGAGATGAATGAGGTGCCTAGACATGAAGTAGTAACTGCCATCTTAGGGTATCCATTTGAAGTCCTGTTAATTTGATACATGTGTAAGACATGAACTGCTGTTAGAGAACTCCTCTGATAATATATGGTATTTTCTTCTTAAAAATGAATTTATTTTTATTTATATACATTGGTGGTTTTTCCTGCATGTGTATCTGTGTGAGGCTGTCAGATCTTGGAGTTGGACAGTTGTGAGCTGCCAGGTGGGTGCTGAGAATGAAACCTGGGTCCTCAGGAAAAACAATCAGCGCTCTAACCACTGAGCTATTCCTCTGGCCTTATATGGTAGTTTAAGAGAGCTTATATCTTGAAAGGTGGACCACATCAAATGAACTAAATTATATTTATTTTACAGAGTCAAGTGTTTTAATCTGCTATGTATTAAATATGGAATATTTAACCTTTACACTATTTGACAGAGGTCTTAAATCTCTTAAAAAGATTTTATTGTGGGCCAGACAGATGACTGACCATGTAAAAATGTCTGCCCTGCAAGCTCGATGACCTAAGTTCAGTGCCCAGAGCCATGCTGGAGAAAGAGAAATGGACAAAACTGTGGTCTTCTGGAGTCCACACGTGCTCCATGGCACATTCACGCATATACCACACAGGCACAGCTATGACTGACAATAAATGTCAAGTATTTCCTTAGAAAGACGACTTTGTAACTTTTTGTAAAAGCAAAATTTATACAGATCTATAAGTAGATGTTGAAGTGCAGAGGGTTTGACACGCTATCTGTGGTCCTTGTCAGCATCCCTTTGTCCCCGTAGGTATGACAGTAAGTGCCAATAAAGATGGCCTGGGAGTGATTGTGCGGAGCATCATTCATGGGGGCGCCATTAGTCGTGATGGCCGGATTGCTGTGGGTGACTGCATTTTGTCCATTAATGAAGAATCCACCATCAGTCTAACCAATGCCCAGGCACGGGCCATGCTCAGAAGACATTCTCTAATTGGACCTGATATCAAGTAAGTGTTACCTGGACCAGTTTGTCTTCGGAAATTCATGAGTTTTACCTCCTTAATAAGAATATTTTTCTTTTTTTCCCTATGTAAATTATTCCATGCTTTATTTCTGGTTAGTTCTTGATCCTGGATAAAGTTTGTGACACTTGAATTTTGCTAGCAGTACATTGTCATGTTTGATCTGGTGCTTCCCTAAGAACCCTGGCTGTGAGAGACATCCTGTGTTCCAGACATCTTATAATCTCACACAGTCTCATGGTGGCTACATCCCTCAGTATAAAGAGTCATGTACCCCCCTATGAGTCCTAGAACCACAGGAGTTCTCTGAAGTGCCAGGTGTGAAGAAGGCTAAAGAGCACAAGGCCTGCCTGAACTACACTTACCTATCAGGAGCTCCCTTGTGCCCTATGGAGCACTGATCTCAGTGTTCATTTCTGATTATAGGCCCTGGAGCTTATTTTTCCAGAAAGTGCTTGAATTTTTGTATAAGTCTATAAAGTTCCTAACATATCCACACATATGTATGTGATGTGTGTGTGTGTGTGTGTGTGTGTGTGTGTGTGTGTGTGTGTGTGTGATGTGTGTATGTGTGTGTGTGCTAACATAAATTGCAGCTCAGGCTTTATCACACTCACCAATGTGGATATCTCCTTTGATATTCATCATTGATTATTTGTGCTTATTGTACAAGGGATCAACACATAAATCAGAGCTCAGCAAGATTGCTTACCTTACATTGGTAGTGATTACTAGTATGGGGTTTTATTTCTATAATATTTTGCACATGGCGTTCCTTTGCAGAATATGCACTCAGAGCATTCTGACCACATGGCTTCTATGCTGCCATTCATAAGCAGTGAGCGTGTCTGTTGTGAGCGACTCCTGCTGTCAGACACAGAAGGGCTGTTGTTGCTCAGGTAGAAACTTCATGCACACTGTCCTAGTCCACATGCCATTTTGACTCTATAGTAGATCAGGTCTTCAGATCATAGAGACATTTCTTAATTATCTTTTAATAAGAGTACAGGGGAACATCATTTTAAAATTTCGTCCTTGTACTTCACAAATGGAACAGCTTTTCAGTTCATTTCTTCTTGGTTGTGGCCAGCCCTCCTTTTGCCTAGAGGTACAGATCACATGGAAATAGTTTGTGGCAGGATATTTAGCTTACATGATTGGGTGTGTTACGAAATGCAGATGGCCTGGTGATTGAACACTCAGTTGTTGTTCACTCAGTGTCTTGGGCACTTGAAGCATCAGCATCCATACCCCATCCCCACCAATGATTGTAGAAATTCAGCAGTATCTCCACAGTGTAGGTCCTGCATGGAGTTAATTTCAGAGAAGGTTTGAGTGGATCTAAAGTCAGAACATCTCTTCTCATATTTCTTAATTATTTGTATTGTGTCTCTACTTTTCCTCTTCACTTTGCCAATCAAACCAGAAACCCCAAACCCCGAGAGAGGATCAATTGCCTTATAACTCTGAAAGATAACTAGAGGGCTAACATGCTAAGCATGGCTGTCACATCTTAGAAGCCAAAGCACATTGTGACATTTACATGTAAAACAGAGGGAAGAAAAAGCTGCCTTCTTCTGAAATTAACTAGTCAACTTTACACACACACACACACACACACACACACAAAATCAGTGTTCCTCACATACACATTAGTTTGTCTTTCTCATACACATACAAACAAAATCAGTATTTGTTGTGCACTAGTCAGTTTTACACATACACATATCTGTCTTTCATATACACATACTAGTCAGTCTTTCTCACACATCCATGACAGTCTTTCATACAGATATAATAGTCTCTATGCACATGAGAGTAAGTCTTTTTTTTTTTTTTTTTTTTTTTTTGGAGACAGGGTTTCTCTGTATAGCCTTGGCTGTCCTGGAATTCACTTTGTAGACCAGGCTGGCCTCGAACTCAGAAATCTGCCTGCCTCTGTCTCCCAAGTGCTGGGATTAAAGACGTGCGCCACCACACTCGGCTGAGAGAATAAGTCATTTACACACATACATACACACATACACACATACACACACACACACACACACACACCAGCATACACATAAAAAACACCAGTTTTTCTTAAAGGCCCACTAAAGCTGATTCAGGTATCTGTAAATGGACTTACTGAGAAAAGGGTTGGAATTTAGTTTATTTTCCCACAGTCCTTTTTTCAGAAGCAGAACACGTTATATAAACCACATTTAGTGGTGCTGCCGAGCAATGCTTTCTGGGTTTTCTCTGAAGTATTTTTGGCCATATCCCCTTTCTGTCACTTCCATTTCATAAAGCAGAGGTTTAGAATTGCCCTGAGGTCACTGTTGTCATTCTTCCAGAGGGAAGTGCAGCTAGACCTTTATTCTGAATAAAACCATACCACCGCCCCTGACCAATTCAGCTCTGTACTTATGGCTTGGCTCTAAGTTCTATCCAGTCACTTTTCCTATATTGCTTATTAACGGGGAGTGCTGGAAGCTATTAAAAAAAAATTCCTCACAGATTCTGACTCAGCTACGGAACTGATTGGCCATAGGGAAGGGATTGCTTGTTGAGACGGTATGTGTGTGTGCTCCTTTCTCTGCCATTCAGGATAGACAGCTGTGAAAGTTGTGTGCATTCGTGCATGCCTAAGGGATGGATTGAGTCTGCAGAGTTCAAGAACAGCCAGTTAAGTTCCAGGCCTCCTTGTTTCCTGTGCAAAGCCAGATGTGAGCCCTCAACAGAATGCACTCTGTCCTTTTCACTGTACCTTGCCAGGAGCTAGTACATATTACTGTAATAATAGCCAGGGTTTTGTGCTTAGCAGCAGCTGCTTATAACATCTGCCAGATAATTACTGAGCTGAATCAGAATTCACCTGCCTTAACCCAACGTGTGGGATGAATTCCTGATCAAGGAATAAAAGATTGATTGCAGTTACATTTTCCCAGGCTTGTTAATAATCACCGCTATAGACACCAGGAAAGAGCAGATGCTTTTCTGGGGGAGGTGTAGATGCGAGGGAGGTGGAAAGGGGGAAAATATCCAGGAGCACCCACTTTTAACTACATATGTATGCGTCTCACATTCAGCATAAGACATTGACATTTGTTAACACCATTGTAAAAAGACGCTGCGGCGTATGCTTCCCATTCTAGATTCTCTGCAGCACCTGCTGACGATCGGGCCCCCTTTTATGTGTGAGTATTGGTGACTCAAAAGCTCATTATGGTGGTGTGTTACAACTTGTCTGTGAAAACCATTTCATGCTTTTGTAACATCCCAGATCCAGATTAGATTCAGTGTGTACAGTTTGGCTGTTTTCTTCATTTATAAGAATGCCATTCCCAGCAGAGCTATGCAGTTGCTACATTTTCGCATTGCAGTAATGGTTGAGAACTCATTTGGAAATCCTTTTTTGCCAGCCACTAAGCTTCCAGGCTCCTTTGTGAGACTGATCCTGTGTGCATGTTCAGGCGTGACCCCTGGATTAGCAGCTGTTATCACATGTCAGCATCACTAAAGTGAATCTCTTTTCTTCCACTCCGTGTGTAACCAAAGGTTAGATTACATAGAAGGTTTTGATGCAGTTTCCAGATAATCTGCTTCCCCGTGCTTCTGCAGCTTGTCGTTCAGCTTTGGTGGTTTCTGCCTCATACAGAGGTTCTATGGGCTGTGTGATTGGCCATGGGCTGCAACTGCTCTGCATGTGCTGTTGCATTGTGGGACACCTCTTCTGATGACCACTGTCAATGTTGGTTGGGACAAATACCATGGAAGCATCTTTCTTTGTTTTTTTCCCTGGCCAACAAAATATCAAACAAATATTTATAAAGCCTTCATTTATTATCCTCTGATAGAAGTAAATCAGCAAGTACAGACAACTCATGAATCCTGGTTGGGGTTTTTCAAGATGGCTAATAAAACAGGCGAGACGTTTTATTAGTATTATTGCATTCCTGCCCTACTTTGTCTATATATTTTCTCTTAGTTTTAACTCAAGGGTTGATTAATATGAGTTCCCTCAAATTTAGTTTTTCTAAAGATTTTTCAAAAATTATGTTTTCTAAAATCCTGTTAACTTTTTAGATTTTATATTCATTTTTATATCTTAGTATTATATAGAAATATATAATTACATGATTTGACTCATGAAATTTGAATGGATAACAGCAAATCTACTATTCAGTATTTTTGTAACACATTAAAGGTTTTACTTGTTTGTTTGTTTTTTTTAATAAATGAATACATTAAGCTGGGCCAGTGAAAGAAATGCTTTCACTCTGCCTAGTGAAATTTCTATAACCACTGTTTTCTGCTCAAAGTTTGGTCCTGGAGGTAGAATTGTCTCAAGGAGATTCCCGGGGGGTGGAGTGGTTTTTTGGTGGGCTCCTGTACTGCAGCCAGCTGTGTTCTGAGAGAATCCTGCCTGCCTCACTGTCTGGTGTCGTGTAGCTAATGACTGCCTAATAAATGATGACACGCTTGTGGTTGAAACATTCAAGGTTCAGCAGGGTTGTCTTGCCTCAGAGCACCTCAAGCCCATGAGGTTGCACTTAGAAGACATGAAAGACTGAATGCCTCTGACTCAATGTCAGGATCTTTTGAACTCATCTTAGTGGATGTATTATATTTTAAGAGTCTTTGTGATTGCTATATTGAGCATGTTGTGTGCATCCTCTCTTGACTAGTTGCACAAACATGTCTTCTATTCTACTGATGTCAAGAATTGTATTTCCCTGAGTATTTACTAATTTGAGGATATTGACCAACCTATTAATAAATGTTATCAGTGGTACAACTAGCCTTCCAGAATAGCAGTAAGTAGGAGCTTTGCTGCATTGATTTCTAAGCTCATGGCTGTATTCCATGTCCAGTGTAATGGCTCCCACATAGTGAACACTCAGTTGCTACTTATTGAAGTTACTAGTCTTATTTCAAGTGTAAACAGCTTTCTATGAGGAAAATAAAAGTAAAATAAGTTGCTACACATTAGTGAATCTTTCCTTAAACTTTAGGATTTTAGCAACATTGTTAACAACAAAAGTTCCAGATATTTAGTGTTTAATAAAGTACATGTAATTTATTTCTACTAGGGAATCTAAATATTTTATGACTAAATATTATTAAAATGGATATTTATTTACGTACATTTTATTTACTTACATATTCGTTTTGTGGTACTAGTGACAAACCTAGTCCCCAGGCATGGTAAGAAAACATTCTGCAATTGAGGTATAACCTTAGTCTCATTCATTCATTCATTCAGTCAGTCACTCAACTTCCTTCATTCACTCATCCAGCCATTTATCATTATAGTAAAAAAGAACAAACCCAGAACTTTTCCATGTAAGAACTCTGCTAGTCAACTGCCTCTCCAGCTCTCCTACTGAATTTTAGCACCTCCAAATCTCAAAAATATTACAGTAACTTACTTGTTTGGAGAAACAAATGATTCGACTTCCCCATTAGTAGTTTCCTAGTAGCATTTACAATTTTTATTTCAAGTTGTTGTGTTTGCCCATAGAGTATTTTGTCTTGAAATTTGGATTGTATGTTGAATATGCTCATTCTCCATACCATAAGAAGTGCAGACATGAGTGGGCAGACACTAGTGGGCAGACATGAGTGGGCAGACACTAGTGGCAGACATGAGTGGGCAGACTTGAGTGGGCAGTAGGAACTTACTGTGTTTGAGGGGCTTTCCTGACAGACAGACTCTCTTCGCTTTGTTGTCATGGACTATGTTTATTCCCAGAATTACTTACGTGCCTGCAGAACATTTGGAAGAGTTCAGAGTAAGTTTTGGTCAACAAGCTGGAGGAATAATGGCGCTGGATATTTTTTCTTCATACACTGGCAGGTGAGTCGATAAGTTCATAAATGATATAGAATATTATAAAAACTAAGTCTCCCCTTGTCTCAGTTACTCAAGTAATTATTTGGAATTGAAAATTTGTGATATATATAAATATTCAGTTCAATAAATTAAAATAATCTTTCATCCACCTTCTCTATAGTACTTTTAACATTAAGATTTTATAATTCTCCCCAGTTATTATTATTATTTCATTAATTACCTAGACAGCACATTTTCCATGGTTATATATAGTATTTTTACTTTTCCTAGAAATATCAAACAATCCAATCAGAAACCTTTTTAACAAATCTATTTATTCTCTTTGGAGACTCATAGGTTCAGAATCTTGGAAGATAGGGATGCTAGGAAATGGTGCTTACTTTTTAAGCCTCTTTCAGTAGTGTATATTAAGAACATCTAAATAATAGAGTTTTCTTTACTCTTACAAAAAGAGAGAATTAGGGTTTGGTGGTGCTACTGGTTGAGTTCACAGCAGGAAAGAAATGTCAGAACGCTTTCTCTGGGTTGTTTCTCTGGAAGGGTTTTCTGTGGGTTGCTGTTTGCAGTTACACTGACAGTTGGATACCAGATTTCTCTTAAGCTTACTGTAGAACATAGAGTCTCACAAACACGTGGCAGCTTTCTCAGAAGAGTCCTACCTTCACAGAGATTGTCAGAACACCCTGGTTCCCAGTGGCCCTGAAGGCATTAGGACAGAGCACCATTGCTTCCTCTGCAAATTATGCAAGGCCCACAGTGTGCAGAGAGCACTTGAGAATGTAAAGACATAATCTGTGTTTAGAAAGAAAAAGAATATTCCAGTACTTTGTGACTCAGGATATTTATGGTAGGAGTATGTCACTCTGTGCAAAAGTTGGCCCAGGTGCACTCCAGAATTCCTGTCTCGGGCTTCATAGTGTGGGCTGACTGTAGTGTCCCAGTGTTTTTGTCAAAATGGGAAAAGCTCTCTCTCTTCTGTCTAAATGGAGGACCAGTTAACATCTCAGTACGTGCATGGACCTTAAAACATTGAAAAGTTTTAGGAAGAGCGAGCTACTTTTATTGCTGTTCTCTACTCTCAGCACAGAGAAGGGAATGCCATTAGTTTTTCAGCGTAGGGATTAGCTGTTTCATTGCAAAGAGAGCATGTTTGTTTTTATCAGCAGGATGCTTGCAAAAAGCAGTCTACATCTTACAGAGGAGGAACCTGCAGCAGCAAGAGCTTAACTTCCCGCAGCCCCCACCCCCAGCTAGTTTCAAAGCCATGCTTAGGATGTAATCAGGCAGACTCTTAAAACCTTGACCCTTGACTCCAAAGGAAGTCCCTAAACCAAAGAGGCAGTCTTTATAGCACAGAGTCTTAACATGTTAAGGTAGAGAGTAAGTACTGGCATATTTAGAAGAGCATCTAGTGAAAAGACCACTCAGTGTGGTAGAGTCATTTGAAGAAACTGGGGTCTGTGTATCAAAGGATTAAGACTGTCTTCTCAGCTCAGATGTCAGGTTTGCAGTAGAAGACTACTTATGCATAATTTATGCATAGATCTCCCAGCCCAGGATTAGTGCAGAGAACCTACCCTCCCTAATGGCTATCAGTAGATGTTACAGCAGCTGCTCACATTTGCACTCTGACTCCTAAACCTACTATTTTTCTTCATCTCTTTTCATGCCTTTGGCTTATATTCTGAGTAAGGGCATCATTTGGACTGTTTGTTTCTCATTAAGCTGTTTGACATCACTTTTATAATACACCTCTTGGAACGGCTCATAACCACTCTGGACCATTGTCAGGTTTAGACTCCAGAAAGCTCAGCTCTTCCCAGATCTGTCCTGTTTAGTTTATGTAAAAGGAAACATCAAGTATAGAACAGCTGGTAGGGCCTGTAGCAGGTAAATTTTATTTTAACAATGTTTAAGCAACATCTGACCATTCAGGTCAAAGAAAAAGGATATTCATAGAGAGCCTGGACATTGGCTTCTTAGCACTGGCAACCATGTTGAAGTGCTGAAGCCACCTGAGTTCTGTCCTTACATCTGACGATCACATACCTTGAACCAGTTCAGAATTTCTATCAGTGAAGAATAGCTACAATTTAAATACATGTTTTCTTTAGACTTTTCAGTTCTATAAAATCAACTGATGCTGAATTCATTTAAGGCAGAGAATGATTTGCTGGAAAGTTCTCCTTTAGAATTACAGGATCTGTTGCAATTCCCCATTCCTTTCCTTTACTGTCCTTTATTCCACATCTCATCAGCAAATGTACCAGGCAAGACTTTGTGAGCAGCCGTTTCTCCAGACTTCTGGGTACAACTGGCTCTAGAGTAAGGTTGTTTGGTTACCTTCTCCTTTTATTGTGCTGGGATTTGTTATAAACTTGTAGGTCAAGTACAATGGAAATCCAGACAGCTCTACTGTTTGAGCTTAACTAAGAGTTAAGTACATTCGAGGCAGTGTTGCTCCAAATTCTCACTTGTGTGTTTCTTTAACCAGAGACATTCCGGAACTCCCAGAGCGAGAAGAAGGAGAAGGGGAAGAAAGTGAACTGCAGAATGCTGCCTACAGCAGCTGGAGCCAGCCCCGGAGGTAAGGACCACCTCTGTGTTTACCCATTGAGTGAGGGTATATGGAGAATGGAAGGAAGGGAGAGGGAGGGGTGAGGGAAAGAAAGGGAAAATGAGAGAGAGGGAGAGATGGAGAAAGGGGGGAGAGACACAGAGATGGAGAGGGAGAGGTTGAGGGAAGGGGAGATGGAGAGAAAGGAGGTTGTGGGGGAGAGAGATGGTCTAAAGGACTGGCCTATAACTTGCTTCTTACAGCATCACTTTTTTTTTCATATGTACTATAGAAAGTAATGTTTATCATACAGGGTTAAAACTAACACATGCAAGGATCTATAGCAGACACTGAAGACAATTATCTAGAGAAAAGTGTGCAAAGGTAGTTGGAATAAATAAGTTCTGAAGAGTTTTAGGTATAGCACGTAGTTTGTTAACATTTTAACATTATATTTATATGTTTAACATGCTTATATTTAAAATTGTATGTATTTTAACCAATGTGTGTGTGGGGAGAGAGACAGAGAGACAGAGAGACAGAGAGACTTAAATGTGAGCAAGGAACTTTGCTGTCACAGGCTGAGCTTGTTCAAAGCCTTATTCTTGCTGGCACTGGTTCCTATTCAGCAAAACAGACTGACCTGACTATGTTCAGTCAAATCACTGTAGCTTGTGGACAACTACCATGCTCCTGCTGAGTCAAGTCAGCTTCTGCTTAATGGAAATCACTAAGTCTTGGGTTTGGACCCAGGAACAAAGCTGATAATTTATTGAGTAACCAGGAAGTGACTCTAAGACATAAATTCTGTTTCCAAGGAAGACAGACTGTCCTTGGTCAGGCAAGACCTAGAGATACGAGAATCAAGGAACAATGTGAGATATCAAGTATCAGAAATCATGGTCCAGCCTCTTCAAGCTGCTCTGAACGTAGCCATCTTGCATTGTGATGTTGCCTGTTCACAGAGAGCTTTAGCCTGCAGCAGTATTCTTTTAAATATAGATACTAAAATATAAATTTTAAAATATGTCATTTTTCAGAGTATGTAAGCATCTCAAGTTATCTAAAAGAAATTTTCAGTTTGGATTTCTTCTATAACCAGTCAGCTTGGTTTTTCTCTACAGCTTCATCCAAACCGAGAATAGGCTATATATGAAAGATCTTTGACAGATAATTAGAAGGTGTTACATGTTTTATTTTTGTAATAATAGATTGAGAAAGAAGTTAGATAAAATTATTCTACAGCAGGTTGTTATAGATAAAGTTTGTTGGAAAATGGTAGTAACAATAGGAAAAATAAGTTTGCTTAATTTTAAACACACACTAACATGAAAAATCGTTTTGACATTTTGCACATGTTGGAGGCAGTTTTTTGAGTCCCTTTTGCTACTTGTGTACAAGTTTCTTAATATCTAATGCTCTTCACTTGTATAAGGGGGTAAGTCATGCAGTCTTTTGAATTTGGAGGAGGAATCAGTAAGTTCTGCCTTTAAGCAGCCCCAACATGGCAGTCCTCAGTAAGTACCTGACCCAGTCTGTGTGTCAGTCACAAGTAGCTAAACAAGGAAGGTGTGTGCACAGGGGTTGTTACAGAAAGGGAAGCACATATCCTTGGGCCTGGAGAATTTCTATGCTTTGCCCCTGAGTTCTGTCTTCACATTAGCCTAAGAATCCCCTCTGGGGTAGGGATTTACACAGAAAGTGCATGAAGCCACCACGGCAGCCTCTCAGTATCAGTGTGGAGGATTACTAAACCATTCCTGGGAGTGTTTGTAGATGAGGCGGAAGAAGCAGCAGGGCACAGCCAGTACTTTCTGGAAACGAAGGTCCACTTTCCAGTACTAGGAACATAAACTCAATGAAGGCTTGTGCTGAAATAGAAGATACTCTTGGTTACGTGTTACGGACTGTAAGATGGGGCTCACGAAAGGGTTCAATGGTTAAGGTGTTTGCCTCTCAAGCCAAGTTGACCTGATTGATCTGAGTTCAATCCGCAGAACCTCCAGAAGAGGTACACCTCCACAAAGTTGTCCTGTAACTTCCACATGCACCTCATGGCACATGTGCCTCTGGACATATATCATATACACACATCGTAATTTTACTCTGATTATAAAATAAACATACATAGATGAGATTTTTGCTAGTGATATCTACATGTATTATTTTCCCAGCTTGCTTACACTTTCATCTTGTGTTTTGGAGACATATGTCATACTTAAGCATCCGATTCAGGCCATAGCTGATATTTGAGTGACTAACAGCACTGTTATACTAACTCTGTACAGAAAATGTGTATTTTCTTTGTATGTGCATGACATCTTATCTAGGGTACTTATGAATGTATCCAGAAGTAGAATCAGTAGCTTATAGACTTAGAGTTTATTTGAGTTATCTTGTTTCTTTTTATGGTGATCATTGTAGCTTGCACTTCTATTTCAATACATGATGTTGTTTCCATCAAATGACATGTGCAACCTTTTTAAAAGTGTTCTGTCAATAGTTGGAAAATGACGTCTTGTCTTTACAAATTATGAAGGCATGATGGGGTGGGTATACAATTGCTTAGTTGTCATGTGCGTGGAATAGCACACTTCTCATTCCTATGGAAATCCCCACCATCATCATAGAATTGTTTGTTGCTCATCCTGTGCCAAAGCTTTCATTTCGCAATTATATGTATTAAGTAGTTAAGACTATCTTATTAGAGATTCTTACTGGCTCCACTTCACAGCTGGGATAAGTAAGACAGAGAGACTAAGTAGGTTGCCTGGTGTCATGTGATTAAGTAGCAGAAGACCAGGGCTGGCATCCATGGACTCTGATCACACAGCCCAGTTGTCTGCTCCCAGAGCCAGCACGTGCTCTACAGAGTGTTTCTTGAGAGATGTTCTTCTTTCCCAGACACCGTGTTGTTTCTGATCAACCTAGCCCTTTACCTCTGGGATCACTTGGCTTCCCTCCGCATTGTGTAAGGATTCACAGACCAAGCGTCATGGTAGTATGATTAAACTTTGCAGTCCATTAGGGTCCGAAGTGCTGTTTGCTGAAGTTCCTGATCTGTGATTCTTTCTTTGCTGGTGAATATAGGCCTAAATCATAAGGACTGAGTAAATAGTAATAATAATAATATATAATATATTATTATTATTATTCAGCTCCCTTGAAGAGGGGTTGGGTCACCCAAACCTAACTATAATTTGCTACTTGTATCACTCCAGAAATCATTTCTAACTCACAGTTACCAATAAACAGTCTTAGGAGACATTTCCCATCATTCCTTTTTAAATATTTTCTTAAGAACTAAAGGGTCAACGGGAAAAAAAAAAGAACTGAAAAGTCCTACCTACCTTCTAAAACACGTACATACATTAGCTAAACTTCTTTCTTTTACCAATTTACTAGAAAAGCTATTTCAAGAAATGGCAAAGAGGAGCTGAGTACCCTCTCTTGCCCTCTGCATGGGCACAGGCATGCACAGCTGCACATACATACGTGTTCATTCCCACTCACCCATACACACAAGCACACACATAAATACAATAAATATTTTTAAACATAGAAAAGGATGTTGGTTTCTTTGCTTTTATAGACTTCCTAGAGAGAAAATGTTGAATAATATTTTAGCTTTTTTATCCACCAGGATTATTGTCCAATTCCCTCCAACTAAACAGATCAACTTCCTAGGATTATATATTTTCAGTTAAGAGAAAAAAAAAAATGTCATGACTAAAGGGGGAGCTGTTCATGCTGTGCATCTCGTCTGTCCCAGCCCCGTCCAAACAGTAGCCTTTTCTGCCACTCGTTCCACGTGACAACAGTCCAACGTTCCCAGATGTCAGTGTTGCAGACACACTTGACCATGCTGTCTTCTTGTCATCAATGTCTACATCATTGTCTTCCACGAGGCCTGAGATAGATGCAGGGCCTTCTCAGCACTCTGAGGCTCTTCCTCACTGGAAGCCACCTCACACTTGCATCCTCCCCTTTCCCACAGTGGTCCTGTAAATTCACATGCATTTCCTTTTGTAACTTTTGCTGCCCTTGAGATCAAACCCAGGTCTGTACACACACTGAACAGTCGTCACCTTACTGGTTAGATCCTGTGACTCCATCCTTCAACCTTAGCTATAGCAGTTATCCCATGAGTTCTGTATTTTTGGTGTGGGTAAAGAGAAACTAGAGATAAATTGATAAGGCCCCAAGGTAGTAGCATATGAAGTAAACTTAGAGAGCAGTGAGGAGGTGCTATGCTTGCTGGAGTGGGGGGTACAAAGCAGCTCAGGGTTTCTCAGGAGTGATAGAAGGATCATTTCATGTAGAATATTTTCACCAACTATCCTTCATGCCCTGACTGTTAATGATCAGGTCTGCTCTGGCAAGATAGATTCCTACAGAGGCAAGCTTCTGATTAACGTGTGCAGAATTGTTCTTTCCCTGGATTTGGCTGCTAAACCTAGGAGGTGCCATCTGTTCAGTGGTAGCTGAATCTCCTGATCATTTAATGACTGTATTAACAATCCTGAAAAATGGCACTTCTTCACTGGCTTGCACTTTAACCTAGAATGTGAGTCCTATATTAATACCAACAAAACACATAATTTGGCGACTACTTAAATTAATCGTTTATGACTAGAATTCCATTATGATTAGACATGTATTTGTTAGTGTGCAATTTGGAGCCTTTAAGAACCTTCACTATAAATATAGTGCCATCATCTACAGAAGACTCTCATCTTATGAAACTAAGACTGTGTCTGCTGAACAGCAGCTCCCCATCCACGTCCCAGGAGGGCAAGCTTTGCTCTATGGCCTGTCTCTGAGTATGTTTCCTCTGGACCTCTTGTGAGTGCAACCATAGGCATTTGGCCAACTTCACATTACATAGTATACTCAGACTTTGTGTGCATTGAAACTTATTTTCAGCAGTTTCTTTTTTTTCTTTTTTTTTTTTTAAGGTAGAATAAAGTTCCAACTAAGCTATGTATCGTTTGCTGTTTCGTTTTTAGATGTAAAATGTTTTTATCCTTGTATATGTGCATGAGTGCAGGTGCATGTGGAGGGTGGAGAACAGCATCTGGAAGTTGGTCTTTGAGGCAAGGTCACTCCAGTCTCTACTGCTCAGTATACACTAGGCCAGCTGCCTCTGCACTTCTGGGCAGTCCTCCTCTCTCTGCCTGTGTTTAAGGGAGTGCTGGGATTACAGATGGGAGCCAACACAGTGGGCTTTTGTGGGCTCTGGAAATCAAACTTAGGGATCTGGAATGTATAGATAGCACTTTGATGTACCAAGCCACCACGACTGCCCGTGTCCATTCATTTCTAATAGACATAAGGGTCTCAGATACTTCTTAGCTGCTGTGGATAAGGCTTTTCTGATGTAGATGTTCAAAATATCTCTTTATGTTACCAATTCTTTTGTTTATGTTCCCATATGGTAGTTGTATTTTTAATTTTCATTGTGCCTGTAACCTGTCAACATTCCTACCAGCAATACACAGAACTCCAGCTTCTCTCTGTTCTCATAGACACTAGTCATTTTCTGTTTTCATTAATAATTTCAGTCCTAATGGGTGTAAGGTAAAAGTATCATTAGGTACTGATTGTGTCTCTGTAGATGTTAATCATTGTTTCATGTGTTTATAAAACATGTATAAACCTGTAGCTTAAGCCCTTGCTTAAATTTTAATCCATTTAGTTGGAGGTTTTGTAAATGGATTATAGAAAGTTCATTCTTACATTCTGGATGTTAATTCCTTATTGGATGTGTGATTCCCAAATGCCATTTTCCCTCTGTGAGTTGTCTTTTACCCCCCTCTCATTTTAATGAAGTCCAGTTTGCACACGCACGCTCGTACACACACACAATTTATTTCCTATATCCTTGGTGTCTCTACTAGCTAGTTTTAGGTCAACTTGACACAATTTAGAGTCATTAGAGAGGCAGGAGTGTCAATTGTGAAAATGTCTCTATAAGATCCAGCTATAAAATTTATTTAGTGATCAGTGGGAGTGGGCCTAGTGCATTGTGGGTGGTGATATCCCTAGGTTGGTTGTACTCAGCCTGAGTAAGCCGGGAGGAGCAAGCCAGTAAGCAGCACCCCTTCATGGCCTCTGCATTGGCTCCTGCCCATATGTTCCTGATCTGTGTGAGTTTCTGCCCTGATTTCCTTCAGTTGTGAATATTGATGTGGAAGTGTAAGCTTCACCAAGTTGCTTTTGGTCATGGTGTTTTATCACAGCAACCCTATGTAAGAACAGCATCATCTAAAGGAAATTCTAAAATCCAGGGAGCTTGCCTTTATGTTTTTCTCAAGGAGTTTACAATTTTATTTTTATAGGGTGGAACTTTGGAGAGAACCAAGCAAGTCCTTGGGCATCAGCATTGTTGGTGGTCGAGGGATGGGGAGCCGGCTGAGCAATGGTGAGGTGATGAGGGGCATTTTCATCAAACATGTTCTTGAAGACAGTCCAGCTGGCAAAAATGGAACTCTGAAGCCAGGAGACAGAATAATTGAGGTAAGCTCCAGTGAGCTTTCTGTTCAAACTTGTGCCCTTGCCCACCTTACCAAGGGAGTTGCAATCCTTATCACTCTTTACCACAGTGATAGAGTCAAGTGTTTGCCATTCAAGTATTTTCTCATTCTCATCCAGGGTTTTTGTATGCATGTGGTGGCAAGATTATGTATTTGAGGTTAAAACTTGTATTTGGAGATACAGACAACCAATTTTAAAAGTACTGGTCCTAAAAATATCAATTTTAAAAAAGGAAATTTTCTTAGGGGAAAATTAAAATACTTAATATCATATGAACACAGGGAAAAACCATACAAATCATAGTTAGGTTTTCCAGTAAAATATTATTTCAAAAAATACTTTATTATAGTCCTTGCAATATTAATAAATGTTTTGAGTGAGGGTTTTTGTAAGTGAGTCTTTTCTCCAAAGATTTTCAATTTTGAGAATGTAATTATTTTTTTAAAATGAATGTTTCACAAAAGCTAGGAGCCTTCTCCTCAGTTATATCCCCTCACCCCAGAATGCTCTGTGTATGTACATGCAATGCATATACTTTACTACATGTAAGAGAGAAACATACCGTGAAATCAGATATCATCCCTAATTAAAATTTAATACCTTATGCAGAGTCCTCAGGTGCAGTAGAGCCACACATGCCTTTACTGACATGTGTCACAAGAGCAGCTGGTAAGTTTCTGGTGCTGGGCCAGGAGCTAGTGTCCACAGTAGACAAGACACTGTACCTGGCCACAAGGAAACAGATCAGAGAGGTCACCAAAACACCACTGAACAATACAATAAGTCATCTAATCAGATTAGGCACAGTTAGACTTAAAATGTTGAGAAGAGGGAGTCTGACCTCATGTTCCTAACTTAGAATAAAAGGAAAGGAGAGACTGTTAAGACATTTGTGAATGTAATGGACATTTTGTTTACCTTAAACGAGTGCTTGTCTCATTTTCTCAGTCCATAGACTTGACATTAAATTGCCTTCCTGGTTCACAAGGTTCTCTAGGGCATGGCAGCCACTCTAGAATAAGTCTCTTGGCTTGCTAGTTAGCTGAGTGCCTGGGTACTCACCACACGTGCATGCAAGGCCCTGGGTTTAACTCCATAGATATGTAAAGTGAAAAGAAAATGTTTTATGATGGATTGCTCATTCATTCATTTATCCACTCATTCTCTGGGCCTGAGAAATGAGAGACTGACATTTGAGAGGAAACAGGAACCCGTGCCTTCCTTTTTTCTCCTGTGACCGTCTATGAGAACAAATGACAGGACCCCTGGCCTATTTTCATTAAATGAAATATTAGTCCCCTGAATGGAATTCTTTCTCATAAGTAGAGCTCCATCTAAAGGCTTCAATTTAAGTTGTGACTAGTGTGTTTCTATTTTATAGTTTTAACTATGAAATATTTTTTGCCTAAAGAGGAAAATATGAATTATTTGCAGTTATCTTTAAACATGATTGGTCATTGTTTGCTCCCAAATGGCTTTTAAAACAATTAAAATATTAATTAAATTTAGTAGATAATAAGGTATATTAATTAAAATTTCCCTTTTAAATGGAAAAGAAAGGCTGTTTTGGTGTATGTTCTAAAATACTTGCATGTGGGTTCTTCAGTATATTACATGCAGGATTTCTCCAAGCAATAGGAAGCCTGGCCCTTGTAGTACTAGGCATGCTATCACAGGCCTGGGCTACTGTGCTTGATTTAGCCTTGAATAGCAATGTTTAGTTGACATATAGTAGGCATGACTATTGACTTGTTAGAAACATTGAAGACCATTTTAGTATGAATTGAAAAATATTGTTATATCAGCAAAGTATCCGTCTGAGAGAGGCTTCTAACTAAATGTATAGAATTCTGTGCCAGGACTTAATGATTGCTTTTCTTCCACAGACCTGTGTGCACTCTGAGCGGTACTTAGTAATTGCGATTGGAAACATCTGCAATTATCTGGCAGCAGTATCACTGACCCTTTCTCTACGTTTTCTCCTGGACATCTAGTGCATAAGCTTAGCTGATCATCACCCACAAAACATTATAAAATGACTTTCATTTTCAAGCTATTTATATAAGAAACTAACAAACAAGCACAATTTCTTGGCTTCCAACTTCTGCCATATTTACTGCAGACTTTTGTGCAAAACTAACCTTACAGTCTTCTTGACTTTTCTGAATTTCTATATTCTGTTTATTCTTTAAATTTCTCTAAGAGAAACCCATGAAGACTCACCCCCCCCCACACACACACAAGTAACCACTTGATGAAAAATTAGCAGTACAGCACTGGCTTTGATAAAGGGGTCCCTAAATGCATCTCCCTAAATTTTTTTCTTTAATGAACTGATTCATACATATAACAGAGCAGCTAGTGCAGTGCTGGAAGGAATGCAGAAGCAGAGCCCTCATCCGAACTGGTTATGACTCCAGTTGAGTCCTTATCCAAACAGGGTACCTCAAGTCCACTGTAGGGACGAGACCTGTGCAGCTTAGCTCCTTGTGTTTTTGACACTGAAACAAATCTCCCAGGATCTAAAGGAGCCTCAGAACTGATCCAAATTGCTCTTTTGTTCTCTAGCTTCTTGAAATGTTAAGCTGAGGCCTTCCATTGCAGGTGGATGGGATGGACCTCAGAGATGCAAGCCATGAACAAGCTGTGGAAGCCATTCGGAAAGCAGGCAACCCTGTAGTGTTTATGGTACAGAGCATTATAAACAGACCAAGGGTAAGCAAACACAGGGCAAGGTAGGCATACTGACAACAGCATGCAACTTGGAGTCTAATGTAGCAAGGACCAAGTTGTCCACATGTGCACCTATCCATTTCCAGAGTCTCAGAAGGTCTTTATAAAAAGTTTCCTTTTGCTGTATTGAAACATTGAGCTGCCCTGCAAGTCTATTCTATGGTACATATGAAGACTTTAAAATACATGGAAAGCCGGGCGTGGTGGCGCACGCCTTTAATCCCAGCACTCGGGAGGCAGAGGCAGGCGGATTTCTGAGTTCGAGGCCAGCCTGGTCTACAAAATGAGTGCCAGGACAGCCAGGGCTATACAGAGAAACCCTGTCTCAAAAAACCAAAAAAAAAAAAAAATACATGGAAATATAATTTGTCACCATATCAAGTTGATACCTTGCTAGTATTCATTCTGGTTAAAAAATATACAAATTCCTGAAAAGAATATAATGCGATGTGTAGATTAAACATATTTAGTTGAGTCTCTTGGAATCCATGAAGACTTCACTTTTTTCTAAATCTAGTCTTTATATGGAATCTCTTACCTATACTCTCACATGGTCAGATCTCAACATATTTGTTAATTCCACTGGATACAGAATCCTAATGGAGTACATTCTGCTTATATGCAAATGATTGTGTAGTTCTTTCTCAGCTACAGTCACTATGCAGGCCATCACAGACCCTTGGGTACAGAAACCTACTCTCTCATTCAGCCCTCAGCCATCATTGTTAAAGGACTTTACAAATATTTTAGGGGCCATCCATGATGGTGTATTCCTGCAATCACAGATGTCCAGAGGCAAGGCAAGAGGATTACAAATGTGATGCTATGGATACCACAAGACCCTAATGAAAATAAATTCTAGGAATATATATGCACATCAGGGGTTATTATCTAGAAAAGATAAAAACTGCAGCTTAGTATATTTGATATGACCTAGTGATGCTGAAAGTGAACATTGTGCTGCTAGTTTAGTGTTGGTTTTGATACCTTCTTTATGCCTCACTGAAACATATCTTCATATGGAGTAGCTATTAAAAATTTGTTCACTATACTAAGAAAGTTATTCAGAGACGTCCACAATCCCTCAGAGTTGGGTTTTCTTAATACTAACTCCCTGAGTTTGCTCCAACTCCTGACGCTCTGGGAGAAGCTGCTTCTGAATGGAAAATCTTATGCACACATTCCCTGGACCTCTGCATGCTGGCAGGTCTAAGGTTGGTTGGCTTTGAAAGAAAAGTGTTCTTATGTATTTAAGATGTTAGTGTTGCAGTGGTGGATGGAAGGAGGCAGCACCGTGTGGTCAGTGTCCTGGCCAAGATGAGCCTTCTGAGCTCCCGAATAGAGCACCCAGGTTGATATTACTGTCTGTCTGTCTCGTTGTTGTTAAGACAGGTGTGGCTCTGGTTTAGGGTTCACAGTGTGGAACAAATGTACTGGTTCTTAATATAAGCAGTTCTCCTCACATCTGCAGTTTTTAACCATTCAGTTGTTTATTGTTAGGTAATAATTATCCATTCAGATAGAAAATCTGCCAAATGATAGGGCTGCCTCATGCTGCATTCTTTGCAAATGCTATTCAGTTTGTTTAAATAACTACAAATCTTCTTACATTTGTTAACATTTGTTGTGTTAAACATAGACACAGCATGGTAATATTGTAAATGGCTGTTTAAGTTGAGATACAGCTATTTTTTATGTGGGAGGGTTTATTCCTTTTTTGTTTTATTTTAATTTCTAACTCATATCATTTAGAATAATATTATAAACTGCTGAATAGGGATTCTTAATATTACTTTGAACACTTAAACTACAAACTTTTCTTTCCATGCCAATCACATTTTCTAATGAGCTAGAAAGATATTGTCTCATACACCTGGAAAATATTCCTATTTTTTTTTTATTTGAGGCATAATGACACCTAATTGTATAGCAATTATTCCAGGATAAATCTTGCTTAGAAATGACATGTTTAGTCAAGTTAGACACATTTTGCTTTGGAAAACTAGAATTAATTTTGCATTTTAAATGAGATATTCTTTGTTAGTGGTGGTTTTCTTCCAAATGGAAGTAATCAGCCCTCTGGTTATCTAAAGAAAAAACGCCACACATTTACTTACCGTAACGTCCCTGTGTGACTCTTTGTGGTCAGAGGATGAAGCTTCTGGAAGTCTTACACAGTTGAGAAACTGGTCTGTCCTTCTGCACTTTGACTATTAAGGGATTAAATGTCCCTGATAATCCCTTCAGTGTAACAAAGTGAATTAAGGCTGTGCACATTCGGACTGCTGGGTAGCCCCCTTCCTAGGGCCAGAAGATAGTTTGGTGTCCTCTCTGTGTTACCCTAAGGAAAATTCATCGCTGATTTTTTTTTTAAAGCACACTCTCAGGCCTGTAACTATTTCCCTATTGGTAGAAGTGCCCTACCATTCCACATGCATTGCTCCTCTGAAATTGAAATCTTGCAAGGTCTGAAGAAAAGTAAAAACTAGAAGTCTCTGGGAATTCCATGCCTTGATCATAGTTCTGATTTTGTTGTTCTGCATAGTTACAAAGGACAGGCCCTGGATCTCCCATGCATGATGACCAGAAATAGTCTGCCCACCACCAGGCCCCCCATGTCATCCACTGCCCAGTCATTTCTCCCATCTTACTCTGTGGTCCTGTTTTTGGCACTTGTAAGGCCCTCTTGAGTGAAGCAGGAGTTGACATTTTAAACTGTAAAGCAGAGAGGAAGTTGAGAGGAACAGAAATGTCACTTTACCCATCCCTTTTCCTGCCTTGCCTCTCAGGGAAAACATTGCAGGAAGCACGAATTGAAAGGGTAACGTGGCACGGGCAGCAGTGCCAGAGCCAGTGGACAGAGTCTCCAACATGCTCCCATGCAGGGTGGCGTCATGTGACCACTCCCCCACTCCATGCCTGGCAAGAGGGCTTTGTCAGGGAGAAGTAACACAAACATTTAATTGGAGCCAATATGAATTTTAAATGTCTGCAATTTTCTTTAAAAGATCCAGTCAATAGCAGGAAAGGATAGAGATAGCAGGGTGTGAAAGGAAGACTTTATTGTGCTAAGGAAATTACTTTTTTTCTTTTTAAATATGAACGTGCTAAATTCTATTTGGCTGACTTCCTGCCTTTAATATGTATATTCAGCTTTAACAGCCCTGGCTAAGGGCTTACTACACTCAAGTCACAAAATCTAGGCGCAACACTAAACACAGACTTCAAATATTATCCAAAGCTGTAAACCCTTCAGCAGTGTAGTAGATGTCAGATTTTCTTTTCTTTTATTAAGATATAAATCTCTGTCACATCTTCACAAGAAATGGTGAAGAGAAGAGCACACCATAGCATGGTTCTTTTGTCCCCCAACTGGTAAAGTTTAAAACTGTGGTTTAGAACTAAATCAGTGTCTACTGGCTGGTCAGAGAGCAATGTCCTTAATGGCGGACATAAAGAAATGAAGGTTACAGTGAGCTGGCAGGTAAGTACTTACTGTTCATTCTAAGCAGCTACTGAAAAGTAATGTCCTTCACTTCTTAAAGTAAATGGAAAAAACCTGTTTCCATCTGAAATAGGTGCACTGGGACTCAGGAATCGGAAGCCAGTTTCTAAGCAGAGCAGAGTACATGCCTTTCACTCCATGAGAATAAAACCTTCCGGGACAAATGGAAGAAATTCCAGTCAGGTTGACTGTCTGTTTTCCTTCCTGGAGTGATTAGACTCAGATGTAGGCTTGGGTCATTAGAAACAAACCATTACTCTCTGTTTAAGAGGAGCACACTGAGGGCGGTGGTGGCGCACGGCTTTAATCCCAGCACTTGGGAGGCAGAGGTAGGCGGATTTCTGAGTTTGAGGCCAGCCTGGTCTACAAAGTGAGTTCCAAGGCAGCCAGGACTATACAGAGAAACCCTGTCTCGAAAAAACAAAACAAAACAAAAAAACAAACAAACAAAAAGAGGTGCACACCGAGCTAGCTACTCTGACCGACTTCATTGTCTCATAGGCAGCTCTGACCCATTAAGTACTTGGTTCTTGTGGTTGGGTTGGTTTACATTTCTTGTGCCTTCAGCGCATCTTCTGTTTCCTTTTAGAAATCCCCTTTGCCTTCCTTGCCGCCCAGCCTTTACCCTAAGTACAGCTTCAGCAGCACTAACCCATTTGCAGACGCTCTCCAGCTCACCACTGACAAGGTTGGACCATGTCTGTTGGCTTGTACTTGCCTTTGCACAATGTCTTGTCTCAACCGTGCCTTGTCCCAGTTCACTTTTTACCACACTTAGTCAGAAAAAAACAAAGAAAACAACCCATTGTTTATTCAGAGTAGACATGAACTTTGTCCTGCCAGCGAATATTTATATTTTTAATCGTAGTTAAAAGATTCCAGTGGTTCTCCTGCATTTTTGTTTGATTTTTTTTTCATGTTTAAATTTTAGTTGCCATTTGTATAAACTACTTTTCTATACAATTTCCATAAACCTTGTATGGTCTTAAAGCATCTTCAGATTTGTGCACTCTGAAAATCACTCTGCAAATAATTGTGGTTGCATGTATGTGTGCGTGTGTGTGTACATGACAAAACCTTCTGAATATTCATAGAGTAAGTCTATATAAATGCCAGATCATGAAGTGTAACTGTTTCTATGCTTGTCATTTTTCCTAGTATGTTCTCATATTTGAATGAAATTATAAAACCAAATTTGAAACAAAAATTTATAAAAAAATCTTTTATATCAAAATTCGGTAGTAGAAAGGGAAAAAGCTGTCAGAATTTTATTTTGGAGACCACTTTATGAATATTCGTTGGATTTTCATGTTACTATGTCTTGGGTAAGAGAGGAAGCCATACCTGGAGGGATGTTTTCTGTGACCATGAGAGTTACACAACATTCAAATAAAGTCGTCTATTATTCCCCAACTGACCCTTTTACTCCCGCACCATTTAAGTTTGTCTCCGTGCACGGTTTTTAAAGTGGGTGTGGTTTTTTGTGTGATGTGCATGTTCATTTATTTGCTGTGAGCCCATGGGCTTGGGTGACTTCATTTGACCTTTGTAAAATACATATTTTATTAACAGATTTCAAGAAGTGTCAATAATAAGCTAGTTACATGGTTTTGATACAGGCAATTAGCAGACTTAACTGCCCCTCCAGGAGGAAGACAAACACTGCTTCTCTGATTAGTCAGTTGGCTTGGGGTACAGTTTTGCTGCATACTGTTGTGCCTTCAGTCCTGACAAGATTTTAAGATGGTCAGATTTTTTTCTTCATTATTAAGTGAAAGAATAACAACAACAGAAAGAAAAAGGTTGAATGAGCTACAAAATGCACATCCGTAGATTTGAATAAATTTATGTTAGGCAAATAATACCTTTTGATCATATAGAGAAATAAATTTTCTTTTTAACCAGAAAGCTTCTTAAGTACATGTCTTGTCTTTTTTAGAGTGATATCTGAATTTTGGTTGGATCAAGTGAAGTTTCTGGTGTTCTTGCACATTTTTATTTGTACATTATTTGAGAGACTTTTATAGCATGCTATTCTGGAAGACAGCAGGGATTTCCTTGGCACTTGTAACTTGTATTTGTTTGGCCAGTGGTGTGTAAACTGAACATTGTTAGTACAGAAAATTCTATGCCTCAGATCAATTGCCCCGAATTTGTCAGCCAGCCCTGTGCCTTGCTCGTAAACCATGTGCATTTTGATTTAGCAAAAAAGATTGTATCCAGTGCATGAAACACTAGTGTTGATATGTTTCATGGTATTCCCACGACTAGCTAATCATTTGTAAGTGTTTAAGGATGTCTTCTGTTAAAACAGGTTATTTTTATAAAATAATAAACATACACATAAATTACAATAGGCTATGTAAGTTTATTTTTCATAAAAGTGACATAAAAGATAGAAAAAATATATAGATCGAAAAAGCCAGAGACTGCCTGATACTAGGCACCGTGGTTTATTAGATTATCCTTGATCTTGAGACACAGGTACTGTCTTACTGTGGATCCTGGAGAAGATAGCAAGGTTTAATACAAACTGCATTGTGGTAAGAATTCTAGAAACTTACCAGCAAGGTGGCTTAGCACCTCAAGGTGCTTGCCATCAAGACCGATAGCCTGAGTTCAGTGCCTAGAAACTGCCTGGTATAGGAACCAGCTCTAGCAAGCTATTCTCTGTGCTCCACGCTCACTCTGAGGCATGCACACTCCCAAGTCAACCATGATACCTAAATAAATGTGATAGAAAAGAACTAAAGAGAAACAAGACTAGCACCCGATTTTAAAGATTTCTCCTTCGCTGGCCTTATTTTGATCATCTGAGCAATAAATGAAGGAATCTGGAGAACTAAATAGTTTACAGGCCTTTCAAATTCCAACCTGCTGCCCAGTAATAACTCATATAAGAACCTGATTATACCAAATTAAATTTTTAAAATAGTCCCAGTGATCCTTAGTGACAAAAGGCATGCCACATCTGGCTTTGTTGAAAGGATCTCTCGTGAGCCACTGTAGCAATAAGAAGTTGGAGGTGGTTTTAAACCATCACCTGACAGAACCACATCTGTTCTCTATGTTAACAAGCAGGCTGTTCTGTGAGAGCAACCTGCATGTGTAGTACTATTTCTGTGGATTTGTTCAGAGTTGTTCAGAGAAAGGATTCAAGTAGCAACAAAGAAGTGTTCATGTGGGGCTGGAGCTGTGACTCCACAGACCACCTACTATGTGCAGGATCTCGGGTACAGTCCCCAGGTCCACAAACAAGGAGGAGTGTTCATGTATATCCTTGCTTCCATGTTTTGTTGTTATTAGTACTACATTCATTTATTTTGTGCATGTGGATATATGGACATGCACATGTATGGTCTGAGATCATAAGTTGGCTTGTGGAAATCAGTTCTTCCCTTCGACTCTGCAAGCCTAGGTATTGAACTCAGGCCCCTAGGCTTTGTTTGCTTAGGGGCCTTTACCTACTTATCCATATCAGTGGCCCTCACTAACACCTCTTAAGGGATATTTCTTTGTTAATTTGCTTCCTATTTTTGTTTTCCTTGACAGACTTGAATGGCCTATAAGAACTACACAAATCCTTACATTTTTTTCTCCAGTAGGGAAATTTGAATATTTTTCTCTTTTAGGTCATTTAAGCTTTCAAGCTTTCAAATTGAGTTATTCATTTGTTTAGATTAGCAAATAACAATTTAATGAATTATGTTGATTCCCATATCCTGTCTAATGATTCTTACATGCACATGCAAGCTTTCTATTATTTGGAGAACGTTTTAGAGCTGGCCTTTGGTTTTGGAATTATATTCTTATTTGTTTTCCTTGAAGTGTTCATGATATTGCACATGCCCACTGGATTCTTTTTGTCCCCACAGGCGCCCAGCCAGTCAGAATCTGAGCCAGAGAAGCCTGCATTGTGCAATGTTCCTCCCTCCTCTCCCTCAGTGTTCTCAGAAATGGGTAGTGATTGTGCACAGCCATCTGCAACCACAGTCTCAGAAGATGAGGACAAAGAGGATGAGTTTGGTTACAGCTGGAGTAAGTTGTCTCGGTGTGATGTCCTTAATTATAAGAAGCGTTGAAATAGCTCTGGGTTTGTTCTGTATGACTCGACTCTAGGGATACATGCTGCAGTTATAGGTGGGAGGACGACTGCTTGTTTTCCTTGAATACAACGTGCATTCCCGAGGTATGACATCACCTCCCTCCTTTAAATGCACATTTCTCATAAAGCCCTCTTGCTTCTCATATGAAAAGTATAGCAGTCAAGACATCATCTCGGATCCCAGTACGGGATCAGCTCTCTTACACAACCCCGGCTTTAGACTCCTCTCTGTAGTATCTGATGATTATTGGTATTATGCCCTGAAGTTCTGGTATTTTGGGCACTAGAACGTGATTATAATTATTAAGATCAACTCTTGGGCATTTGGCAAGTTGTCTCAAGTTTTAAATACAGTTCTCTCAGGTTTCTAATATTGTATTAGGTAATGTCTGAGGAATGCTGACATAGTCCTCCATGCTTTAAATTGAGCCAAAAGTCATGAATGTTTCATCATATTAAAAAGTTTAATTTCAAAAATGTTTTAGATTTATGTGTTTGATTTTATGTGGATGAATCTTTTGCCTGAATGTGCGTGTGTTCGCCACATGTGTGCCTGGAGCCTTGGGTAATACTAGGAAGGCCTCAGATCCTCTGGAATTAGAGTTATAGATGGTTGTGAATCACTCTGTGGGTGCTGGGAACTAAACATGGTTTGTTTGCAAGAACAAAGAATACTATTAACACTGAGCCATTTCTCTAGCACTCAAAAAGTTTTATCTTAATAACCTACTTGTCCACTTTAAGAAGTTTATACTGCACATACTTTAGAAAGCATAGAACATTAAAGTTAACCTGCTTGATTCTAAAAGGGGTCCACAGATGTTTATTTAAGTGATGTAGGAAAGAGTGAACATAAGTGCAGGTCATTAGTCCTATAGTAGTTTTCTAAGAGATAATTTGTCAGATGTGATCACCAAATCAAAATTATCCAAATGCTCCAGGTTGTTGTTTATTTTTTTAAATCAGGTTACCGTAAAACGTAATGTTTTAAAAAATAAGAACTTAGGACTGCTCCTGTGGGATGATTGATGTGCTCATCAGGGCTCCACTTCTAAGATGGCTCATTGATATGGACTTTTGCTTTGAGCACCTATGTGTGGTCTTACCTCTCAGATTAAAGAGAGTAGATGAACTGTTGATCAGGAGATCATGTAGTTAGGGCATAGTGCTTAAGGCAGGGACGGGTATATTAACTTGTTCTGGCCTAATGGCTCTGTACACCAGGCAAGACCACTCTCTTCCCTCTGGGTAGCTGTCCATCATGATGTGAGGCATACTGTAGATTTGCCTCTGTTGAAGAAGCCTCCACTGACCAGTGAAGTAAAGAATTCTGAGTATTTTAGCTCCATTCTCTTCTCCAAGTGGTCAATTGATTTTTCCAGTTTAATCATAGTCTTGGGAGACTTTAAATTTAAGACACTTCTCTTGGACCTAATGCTGCCAAGATGGACTGGTTAGTAGTCTCTCACGTTATACTGTGTTTACCATCAATACAACAAAACCCCTAGGTGTTTGGTTTTGCTGTGGAAACAGTCCTGATGTCCAGGCAGCCAGTCTAACTTTTAGCTGCCAAAGAAATTATTATATCCCCTAAGATATATCCAAATAATCTTGTATATTAAAACATTTGTCTGTGAATTAACTATAAATGCATTTGTTGTTATGTGTAGAAAATATCCAGGAGCGTTATGGAAGTCTGACAGGCCAGCTCCATATGATTGAGCTGGAGAAAGGTCATAGCGGTTTGGGTCTAAGTCTTGCTGGGAACAAAGACCGAACCAGAATGAGTGTGTTTATAGTGGGGATTGATCCCACTGGAGCCGCAGGGAGAGATGGCCGACTACAGATTGCCGACGAGCTCTTAGAGGTAGGTGATAGTAGTCAGGCTTGATGATGCTATTGCTACATCGGGTAGCTAAACCTCAGTTCCCAGAAAGTCACCCAGACTTTGTATAGTGACTAAGGAAGCCATCCGTTGCCTAATAAAACTGATGCAGTGCAGCAAATTTGGCTCACAGTAAATCTCTACAACATAGTTGTTGTCCCGTTAACTCACATTAAAGACCATGACTCTGTGGCTCCAGTAACAGTTTTTGTCCCAAGATAGAAATGAAAATCACACTTCAAAAGCATTCTTGTGTGTGCTTTATTTCCATTAGGAATGATTTAAATGCCAAATGGCCAAGCATTCCCCAGTAATAATGTTGACCCACTGGACATTGTGGAGGTCAAATCCCTAATGCAATAAGTATTGGGGGTGAGGTGAGGCCAAGTCTAACGCAAACAGTATATCAGCCTGCCAAACAAAGTAGATCTACTGACCACACTTTATAGTGGTTAGACTTTGTTTGCCTTTCCCTTGCCTCCCGAGGCAGAATCAGCTTAACTTCAAACTGCCTTTGAGCTCCTCTGTGTGTTGCGATACCTCTGATGTCTAGACTATCTCTGGTCTCAGTGGCTTGGTGACTGGACACCTGGGCTCGCAGTTCCATTTCTGTAGAGTGCTGTTCTGCTCACGGAGAGTCTGCTGCCAGGCTCTGGGCCTGACAGGAATGCCTTTTGGTACCCTGTTTCCCAGGACAGGCTTCTTAAGACCAAGGCTTATCCAGGTGTTCTTTGCAAGCCACAGAACCTTTACCTGTCAGGAAGTTGACTGTCTTTTCTTTTTATTGGATGAAAATGGTGTTTCTACAAACTGTCCAGGGATATCAGAATACATGCTTGTTGCATCTTATGCTTTGAGCATAAGATCTTCTGTATTCATATCCAAATATTAGGTTGTGCTCTGGAGAGGAAAACTGTATATAGTATAATAAAGAGAGCAATTCACTTATTAGCTAGACAAGAAAACAAAACTAAAGAAATGAAGAATTTTACATTCAACTAATGATACTTATTCCTTATAGATCAACGGCCAAATATTGTATGGCAGAAGTCATCAGAATGCTTCATCAATTATTAAATGTGCTCCATCTAAAGTAAAAATAATTTTTATCAGGTGAGCATTTTCTCTGTTTGGTTTACCAAATACTTGGTAAAAATTTCACCTCAATTATTTTCTTTTCTTTTTTTAAAATATTTTTATTAGGTATTTTCCTCATTTACATTTCCAATGCTATCCCAAAAGTCCCCCATACCCTCCACCTCCACTCCTCTACCCACCCACTCCCACTTTTTGGCCCTGGCGTTCCCCTGTACTGGGGCATATAAAGTTTGCAAGTCCAATGGGCCTCTCTTTCCAGTGATGGCCGACTAGGCCATCTTTTGATACATATGCAGCTAGAGTCAAGAGCTCGGGGTACTGGTTAGTTCATAATGTTGTTCCACCTATAGGGTTGCAGACCCTTTTACCTCATTGGGTACTCTGGGTATCCATCCCATAATCAGCTTCCAAATGCTGACACCATTGCATACACTAACAAGATTTTGCTGAAAGGCCCCAGATATAGCTCTGTCTCTTGTGAGGCTATGCCGTGGCCTAGCAAACACATAAGTGGATGCTCACAGTCAGCTATTGGATGGATCACAGGGTCCCCAATGGAGGAGCTAGAGAAAGTACTCAATTATTTTCAATGCGAAGAAGACATTTGATATATGTCCATTCTGGGATCTATGACTTTGGGGTTAGAGAATTTGTTTCTAGTAATCTTTATGACTCTTCAAGTAAGAGGAAGGAAATAATATCACAATATGACAGATGAATGCATTTTTTTTAGAAATGCAGATGCAGTGAACCAGATGGCCGTATGTCCTGGAAATGCAGCAGACTCTCTGTCTTCCACCTCAGACAGTCCTCAGAACAAGGAGGTAACTGTCAAATTTTATTTCTCGGAGAAGAGTTGATTAATATATCTTGTTAAGTTGTTAAATATGCAGGGACTCAAAGATAAGCTATAATCTTTTTTTCCTTTTTTTTAAATTAGGTATTTTCTTCATTTACATTTACAATGCTATCCCAAAAGTCCCCCATACCCTCCCCCCTCCCCCACCCACTCACTTCCACTTCTTGGCCCTGGCTTTCCCCTGTACTGAGGAATATAAAGTTTGCACGACCAATGGGCCTCTCTTTCCACTGATGGCCGACTAGGCCATCTTCTGATGCATATGCAGCTAGAGACACGAGCTCCGGGGGGTACTGGTTGATTCATATTGTTGTTCCACCTATTGGATTGCAGATCCCTTTAGCTCCTTGGGTACTTTCTCTAGCTCCTCCATTGGGGGCCCTGTGATCCATCCAATAGCTGACTGTGAGCATCCACTTCTGTGTTTGCTAGGCCCTGGCAGAGTCTCACAGGAGACAGCTATATCTTGGTCCTTTCAGCAACATCTTGCTAGCTTGACATTCAAACTGTTACCACCAGACAGCACTTATGAGAATGAGCATACCACTTTTGCAAAGGCCACCTGAAGAGCCTGTATGCAATACCGAATGGTCTGTTCTGCTCTGGAAAGAGACTACAGAGATGTTACATATGAAGAATATGGTAGAAGCTTAGGGGACAAAAGTACTGCGGCCAGAATGCGTGGGGTAAGGAGGAGCACACATCCCAGCAAGACCTGGACCTGAAACTGCAAATAGTATTAAGGAACGGGATTGGGGAAGGAGTGCAGAGTGGCAAGAAAGGGTCGGTGAGAGTAGAGATGGGCTCAGGCTTGGGAGTCACTGTGAAGGCCAACCCTGGTAGTTTCCATCATGATGGAAATTCTGGTTTAACTCTGTGAGTGTTCCTACATGCTCACTGCTGGCAGAGAAATGAGCCAGAAGAAGCAAGAAGGAAACTCAGCATGACTTAGCTAGCTGGATTGGTTCAAACTTCTGACACCTGATCCCAGCTAATTTATTTTAGACATATTTAAGTACAGTACAAGTTTGGAAAAAGTTTTCTGGTAACAGTTACCTCAATCCCATACGCACAATTAAACTTAAAGCATAACTACATCAGAACTCTTTTGCAAAATACGTGTGACCTCTACCATTAACATGGGTATACAGACTACGGATCTAGGATCTGGTGTGGTCTCTGACTAAGATAGTTTATAGGCCACCAGGCTATAAAGTACATGTGACATCTACCCTGAGGATGGGTTCTGTTGACAAGCAGTGCTCAAGATCAAAGTCTAGGGAGGAAGAATTTAGGGTAAAAATAATAGTCTGGGGATTAAGGTATGACCTGGCACTGCAGATAATACAAATTACCAGGCAGTTAACAACATCTACCCCCTATTTCCAAACATAAAACAGCCATATACTTCCCTTCCATTGAGTAAGCAAGCCTGTGTGATTGTTTCCTGGTTTCTTTAATACTTCTCTGTGAACAGGAGGACTGAGTGCCATCTACATAAATGAACTGTAATTATGTTTTCAAAATCTTACTCTGTCATTTCAAGGCAGAGAAATTAAATTCCATGAAGTACAGAAAGAGTTTAGGGAAAAAGACAAGAACCCATACATCGCACAAGGGAGGAAGGAAATGTCACATCAGAGATTTTAGACCCAATCCAGGAATATTCATGTGGACATGAATGTACTTTTTGAGCAAAAGAGTCAGAAAGTATTTATTCAACAGGCATTTCTAGAATAATTTGATGATTTGGGTAAGGAATGGTGATTAAAATACAAGGAAGTACAAGGCTCTCTTCCACATACCTTTCTTCACGAACTAAGCTACAATGGAAGAGCTGGTATTTTCAGAACCATTGCACTGGCTGCTGCAGGCTGCCTTTTGGGAACTGGAGTATAGCAAGCCTGAGAACAGCTTGTGCTTGTACTGGGGCTGCAGCTTTTCCTGATTTGATCACTGAGCAAGCTGCATGTTAGGAAGCCTGCTAAAGTATATATTCAGACAGGTGGTGTGGAGTTTAGAGGCAACTTCCCATCGAGCATATTGCATTTGTTGGCCCTGGAGGTTGAAAAATTGCCTTACAAAGAACATTAGCAGAGCAGAGAGCAGAGGGCTGCCCATCATGTTAAGGAGGAAAGTAAAAATGAAAAAATCAGGTGACAAGAACCAGTAGACCCTTGAACAGCAGTGAAGGGGAGAAGGTGGCAAAGTGGATCCCACAGCCTGAGATGCTGTAGAGAGGACCAAGAAAGTAATGAGCGAGTCCGTTGGATCTGCAGCCACATGTTGGTGGGAAGGCACCTGACAATGAAGTGGGAAAGACAACAGCTCGAGGATAACAAAGAGTTAAGATTTGGTAGTAGATGATTTTGTTTGAACTTAGAAATCTTTGGATTTGTGTCTAAGAACAATAAAATAAGATAGCAGACAGAAGCAATTAAAATTAAAGGAGCCATGGGGTTATCGGTGCCAGAAGGTGAGGGCAGAATTCATTCTTCCTTCAGTGATTGAGCAGAGGGCTTATTTACATACAAGACAGGTAAAGAAATCATAACCTGTTTCAAGCGGTTTCCTCATGGGATATAAGTTTGGGTGAGTTGTAGATGGCAAACTTGTATTTTCATATTGCACCAACTTTGCGCTGAAATGCTATCATTTAATAACGTTTATGGAAAGCATTCAGTAGTGTCTGAATACCCATCCTAACTTGGGAGGGAAGAATGCTCTATGGCGCCTCTTCAGTCAGCGCCGGCTCCTCACAGTTCATTATTGAGGAAACCCAGGCAAATATCCAACCACCCGAGTGTGTGATGCTCCAAACACAACGGCTGTCCAGTCACACCTCCCAAGGATTTTAATATAACACACACTATGATAACTATGATCAGATATTGAGATGCAAGTAATAGATAACATGAAGTCATTCCGATGAAGTGGTTCTTGTATTTGAAACAAAACTTGCTAACAGTCACCTTTTGGATGTTTTTCTTTGTCAGGTGGAACCATGTAGTACTACATCTGCTTCAGCTGTGGACCTCAGCTCACTTACAGATGTGTACCAGCTGGAGCTTCCTAAGGTACATCTGCTTTGACTGCAAGTTAAATGATTAAATACCCTCCCACACTGGTACCGTTCACTGGCTCCCTGGAACATAGACTCCACTGCAATGGTTTGCTGAAAAGGAGGGTTTTCACCTTCCACAGCTCATACTGAGAAGCGGGTGGGCATGCGGGTCTGAACAAATCAGAGAAGAGCTCAGGCACAGGCGGTGGTGGTAGGGGGAGAAGGCAAAAGGCTGTTCGCAGGAAAGGCTGCTAATGTGGGTGGTTGGAGTGGCCCATTTCCTCCAGCCATGAGGCACCGAGGCCTGGTTCTCTGAGCCTGGGTCATTCTGTCTGGGCAGAGCCTGAGCTTCATCAGAAAGGAGCTTTAGTGAATTAATTTCCTCAATAATAAAGTGTTAGTCAATAATAAAGATTAAATGAATTATATAATATCGTAATTCCTAGCACACAGCCAGACTATTGGAAAAATACCATGACTGTATTGATTTTAGTTTCTTTATCTTTTTCTTTCTTTCTTCCTTCCTTCCTCCCTTTCTTTCCTCCTTTCCTTTCCTTTCCTTTCCTTTCCTTTCCTTTCCTTTCCTTTCCTTTCCTTTCCTTTCCTTTCTCTCCCTTTCCCTTTCCCTTTCCCTTTCCCTTTCCCTTTCCCTTTCCCTTTCCCTTTCCCTTTCCCTTTCCCTTTCCCTTTCCCTTTCCCTTTCCCTTTCCCTTTCCCTTTCCCTTTCCCTTTCCCTTTCCCTTTCCCTTTCCCTTTCCCTTTCCCTTTCCCTTTCCCTTTTCCCTTTCCCTTTCCCTTTCCCTTTCCCTTTCCCTTTCCCTTTCCTTTCCTTTCCTTTCCTTTCCTTTCCTTTCCTTTCCTTTCCTTTCCTTTCCTTTCCTTTCCTTTCCCTAACAAAACAGACCTGTACAAAGATGGGCTGCCTCAGCCTTTTTAATATATACTATTATATTTTTGAGAATGTTGTCTGTGTACACTATGTATCAAAACACTTCCCCCAACTTCTCTAAGGGCCTCCAGTTACCCTCCAGGCACTCCCAACTTCTTGTCCTGGCCTCCCTCTCCCAATTTGTGCTATACGTATACTCCTGGGTATGGGAGCATAGTTGACCTACCAGGGACAACATTCTTACGCCATGACACTTGATGAGTCACCACCACCACCCATGCAGGAATGCTTGGTCTTATGCAGGTAGCCATGGCTGCTATAAAGTCTTATCATGGGTAGAAAACAGAAGTGAACTATGTACTATGAACTGTTTTGCTTTAGATAGAGCAAACAGAACAGAAGTCATTAAAAGCTTTTCCTTCCTGCCAAAACTGTCCATATATTTTAATTAGAATCCCTCCTGTTGTCATGTCAGAGTGATTATGTCCTCTGCCTCTGTCCAAATTTCAGGCCTTAGTTTGTTTTAAATTTGTAAATGCCAAAGCCACTGTTTAATAATGCAATTATCTACCTATACCTTAATTGTAGTTAGCTAGAAAGCACTTAAGTGTATGCTGAAAATTTGGTATGAATTATTCTTTTCAGTTTATATTTATTTTTTCAGTTTATATTTATCTGGAGAAAAGTTGAAAATATGATAAATGTACCTCATGCCCTTTTATAGCAGTTCAAATAGATTTCCTCATGCTTAGTGTATGCTGGAATACACAAGTGCCAGAGAATGCTAGAAAATGAGCATGATAGTTGAGAGGCAGGAAGCACTACCACAGCCGAGAGCACAGATGGAAGGACAGGCAGACCGCCTGGAGCAGAGCCCTGGACTTACCCTTCCTAGCCATGACGGTTACCTAGGGCAGATAACTGCATCAGCTCATGGTGTTTGTATTCATTATCCTGACAAAAGAAACTTAAGGAAAAATGGGTTGATTTTGGCTCACAATTCAAGGGTACATTCTGTCATCACCGGTGAATCATGGCAGCAGGAGTTTGAGGAAATAGATGTCCACATTGCATCTGTAGTTAGGAAGCATAGAGTGCTTAATTTCGTTTCTCCTTTCCATTCAGCCTAGAACACCTAGTTAAGGTGGTTATTCCCACCTCTATTAACCATATATATATAGATATATATATATATATCCCCTAACAGTTATGCATAGTGGATAGCCTCATCTAGGTATGTCTAAGAGGAATGTCTTGAGGCTGTCTCCAAGGTGATTCTAGATCCTGTCAAATTTACAATCAATATTAATATTAGGAATTTGAGGTGTTGCTGTGATGAATCTGACCAAATTGGTTTTTTTGTTTGTTTGTTTGTTTTTTGGTTTTTTTTTTTTTTGAGAGGATTGTAGCATTTTGGAGTTGTGGATTTGAAAATCTGGGAAAATCCCTGGGGAGATATGTTCTCAGGGACATGATACAGATGTGTGATGTGGCCAGTGGTGGCCAAGGGTACATCTGCAGCTGTGAGACAAACTTGGTAGTATGTGATACTCACCCATATGTCCCTCTTTTTTTCACGGCCTAAAGTCTACAGGATTAAAATGGTCATGAATAGCAAGCAGCTAAGGCTTGGCATTGAGAGAGGCCAGGATGGCCATTGGTGAAGGTGCAGCCTTAGCTTGAGTGGAGATGCTCAAGATCGAAGAGGTTATGGAGAAAAGTTGAGGCTGGGCACCGTAGGCTCTAATGGCCACTGGTGAAAGTGGGTCCTCAGTTGTAGTGGCGCTCTCAGCATTAAAGGGGCCATGGAGAGAAGCTGAGGCTAGCCACCATGAAGCAGAGGCAGAGTCCCTGAGGAGACAACAGAATAGGCTCTTTTGACATTGACGCCTCAGTTGTGGTGGACATTCCTGGATTGAAGTTTATGGAGAGGAGCTGAAGCTTGCCGCCAGCCAAGGCCAGTACTGAACATACAGCCTTAGCTGCAGTGGAAATCCCAGGATACGGGGATTACCTGGACTATGGGATAACTACCGAAGAGTAGGAGGTGTGGAATGGAGTAGAGTGGGCTGAGCAGAGGAGATGAGCTGCATGTGTGATGGACAACAAGGAGCTTTCAAAGTCTAGAAGGTTCTGATTGAGTCCAAGATGTTGGTCTCTGACCGGTTTACAATGTTGAGGTTTGGTTTCACTTTGATTTAACTGTTATTGTGCCTTGGGTCTTCCCTCTTGGAATAACAAAGTATGAAAGTTGTTTTTTACTTTACTGGAGCCCCAGTTAAGAGACTTTAAATATTTAAAGAGACCTTGGACGTTCCTTTTAACTTTGTATTGATTCTTTGCGTGTTTTACATCATGTACCCCGAGTGACACACTTCAGCTTCCATGGCACTATGTTTTTTATGCTTTGTCTTGTTTACTTTATTTTGTGTGTTTTTATTTTCTTTTGGGGAGGGAGGTTGCAAGGGAGATGAGTGGGAGCTTGGACTTTCTAAATTTTAAAGGTTGTAGGGTTTTAAACTTATAGGATATTTATTTATATTTAAACTTATAGGATATAATATTGTGAAATTACATGAGATCTTGGAAATAAAAGGAGAAATGTGTGGTTTAATAGTGGTGTGTTTGTGTGTCAAGTTAACAAGTGGTCAATTGTGCTGGTGGTATTTGTCAGTCACCTCTGAGGAGGGGGTCATACCTTTGGTGTATTTTCTTGATTAACAGTTGATGTGGGAGACCCCAGCCCACTGTGGAAAGTGCCATTCTGAACAGGTAGTCCTTACTTGATAAGGAAGGAGGCCAAGCAAGCAATGAAAAGCAAACCGTTACTGATTGTTCTTCCATGGTCCCTGCTTTAGGCCCTGGTCCTTACCTTGAGCTCCAGCCCTGCTTTTCCTTGCACATAGCCTGTTCCCTGGAATCATAAGATGAAATAATCCTTTTCCTCCCCGAGTTGCTTTTGGTTGATATTTTATCTCAGCAACAGAAAAACTAATTATAATACTCTCCAAATTAAGAATTTAAAATTGTACTCACTGGGTAGTTATAGTGATATAAACATAGAAACATAGCGTATCTATTACCCAGTATACACACACACACACACACACACACACACACACACATACAGATTGGGGGGTACATGCTAATCATTGGGTATTAATATAGTTTTTAGAAAATAATAAAATATCTCGTTGCTGACACTAGTGTTCTCTCGTGCTGCCTAGGGACACCTTGTTGACTTACTCCACAGATGTTTGTGTTACTTTTATCCATTACCTCTATCCAAGTTTCTGAGCAACGGATAAGAGTAATTCAAACATGGGAATAGCTCAACAAGAAACTTCTCAAAAACTTTCATTATCAAATAGATAAGTCAGTGTTACTTTGCTTGATGTTTCATAGTGAGGTAGACAGAAGCCTGCTTTGTCCATAAGACACCATTTGACATCCTGAGAGATCTCAGGTGAATTGCTAAGCATATTAACTTCTGCCTTCTGAACCTAAGGCTTCCCAAGTCAGTTACTGTTGAGGTAGAAGAGACCCAGAGCAAGATTCCTCCATCCTAAGCCTGAAAGCTTTGTCTTTCTTTCCTTTTGCCCTTCTGCTGTTTTATTCATAGATGATTATTATTTGAACTTCCCTTTCTGATGTTGTTATCTGTTGAAAATCCATGTTCTCGGAGAATGCACTGTCCACAGAAACGTCCATTGACATGGCAGGTTTATGGTAAAGTAAAACACCAGGCACATGGAATGCATTCTTCTTCTCAACGGTCAAAGGGGTAAAGAGGATAGTTAAGAATCTTTTAAAATAAGCTAGACAAAGAGGCAAATGATCATTTTCAGGATTTTAACTATGACCATGAAGTCACTACGTTCTTTGGGTTCACATTCTTTATCTGTAAGGGAGAAATGGCACATTTATAGTGGAGAAACTATCCCGAGGGTTAAGTGAAATAACATATGTAAAGCACGCGTCACCATGCAGTTTCCTATCATTGTTTCCATAACGTTTTTAAACTCATGAAGCTCTGAATGGCCTGTAGAACGTGTCCTTGGAAGTGTCCTTTGTAGAGATCTTTATGAAAAAAAAATGATGAGTGGTGCATCATCCTACAAAGCCTGTGCCTGCCTCACTCTCTGAAGATGGCATGGAACCCAATGCAGGGAAGCAAAGACAAACAACCAAAAATAAAAACTAAACAAACGGAAAAGCCAAGAGCCTTCTCACACTGATGGCTCATGCCAAGTCCTCTCTCCCTTCAATCTCCAGAATTTTCCAAATTTTACTTGAAAAACAATTTAGTAGTAATGGAACGTTTGCTCGTTATGACATCTGCTGTGTAGTAACTATGAAATGTTGCCATCACTGCTCCACTCTTCGTTGCTGGTCTCTTCCTACCTGAGGCCAGGACACTGAGGTATTCCTGTGTGTTCCACTGTTCCCTCCCTGTTCATAGCTTGAGGTGGAAGTGGGCGTCTAACAACAGGCCATTTCTAGTTCCATTAAATTGACTGTCCAATTACTTCTTTTCTACTATTTTTTAAAGAGGACTACAAATATAAAATAAACTTGTTATGTTTATAATCTACCACCTCAGTGTAATGCTAATTCAATTAATAAAAATAAACTTGGATCAGAAATTTACTTTTAGTACATTATACCCTAGAAAAGTAAGTATACACTACAGCAAGTAACAGGTTTTATGACTGTCAGAAATTGATGTTGCATTCACGTGATTTTTACCTAGAAGAAATCTCAAGCAAAATTACAAGGTTTTTTTGCTTTGTTTTGTTCTGAATTTCAGAAAGGCTTTCACGTTCTGACACTAAGCAGAGCTTGTTCACTGTGTCTCACTTGTACTTCTCGTTGATAGTTCTTGTTGCACACTGTTATGGTCCTGCAGCATGAACTGTTCCTGCTATGGCTTCTGTAGTCCTTGGGCTGATGCTGTGCTGGCTCATCCTGGCTACAGTAAATCAGTTCAAGTTTCCTGACTGCTCTTTCTTTGCTTGCCTAGGATCAAGGAGGTTTAGGCATTGCTATCTGTGAGGAAGACACAATCAATGGAGTCATGATTGAAAGCCTAACTGAGCATGGGGGAGCAGCCAAGGTGAGGCTCGTAACATCCTCACTGCTGAGAAGTGCTGGGTGGTTGTAGGGGGATGGGAATGACTCAGCTCTTGCACATTTCACCTTAGGATGGAAGGCTCAAACCTGGAGATCGCATCTTGGCTGTAGATGATGAAGTTGTTGCTGGGTGTCCTGTTGAAAAGGTATGTTCTGCAATAAAGGCAGTGGCACTGCCAGACCATCCTTTGGCCTGGCTCAAGTAGGGGCATGGGAATTAAGACTCGTAGATTTGCAAAATAGATTCTTGTTTTAAACAGGGCTTTTTTCCCTCAGGTCACCCAAATTTTGTTTTCTATTTTCTTTTTTTTTTTTAAAGATTTATTTATTATTATATCTAAGTAAACTGTAGCTGTCCTCAAATACCAGAAGAGGATGTCAGATCTCATTACAGATGGTTGTGAGCCACCATGTGGTTGCTGGGAATTGAACTCAGGACCTTTGGAAGAGCAGTCAGTGCTCTTAACCGCTGAGCCATCTCTCCAGCTGTTTTCTATTTTCTAATCAAAGTGATGTTATGATTTTACCTGATAAATAATTCAGTCTTCACTGTTACTTCTGATAAATGTTACTTCTGGTTTATTTTGAGAAAACTGGAACCACTGAAGATTAGTTCAATTCTTGTTGAGTATCTGGGCATATTTTCTCATGAATGTTTGCCCTTTGTAGCTCATGTGCATGTTGCTATTAAATAAATTTGAATATGGATGTCCTACTAAGGACAATCCATCTCTACATTAATCAGCAAGAAACTTAAAGGTGTTTTACAATCTTTTCATTATAAAGACTGTATAGCTTGAATCCTTTAATCTGTAAATCTGGCTTTACTTTGAGTTTGCCTTGACTTTACTGTTGCTGAGTTTACTGCTCTGCTTTTGACATGTGCTTATCAGTGTGCTCCTATCTGCTGAGAAAGCCTTGTGGAAGCTGCAACAGATCCATTGCAGAATCAAAAAATGGGCAAAATGTTCACTGTTTGTCAAGGGTTGTAGGGATTCAGGAAAACGGGCAAGAGTGATTAGAAGTGTAACAAGTTGAAAGCCACTCCCACATTTTACTAAGAAAGAAGAATCTTGACAAAGGTAGTGTAGAAGGAGGATAGAAACTGACCATAGCTGTAATCTAATTGGACAGTTGAAGGACTAGAAGAAGCATTTCTTTCTTGGCCTCTCTAGGAACCACATTTGTCTCTTTTTTTTCTCGATGACAGATGAGTTAGAGCCCAGAAACATTGGGTTGGTGGAGTTAGCTAAGCCAATAAATTATCTAGGAATCTCAATCAGTAGGGCTATATTCAGTGGTAAAGGGTGCTTCTAGCTATCCAAAGGTCTGTTCTCAGCACCCATGTTAGGCAGCTCACAACTGCCTGCAATTCCAGCTCCTACAGTTCTGATACTCTCTTCTGGAGTCCACAGGCACATACATACATGCGGCACACTCACGAGCATGCACACGCGTGTGCACACACACACACACACACAAATAATAAATGAATCAATGAATGAATCTAAACTCAAACAAAGAGCCTGAGTTGGATAGTCAGATCCTATGTTGATAAAAGGAGGAGTGGGAGAAGGAGAAATAAATAAATAAATAAATAAATAAATAAATAAATAAATAAATAGCTGGCATGCTGGCATGCCAGCTTTTATAATCCTGGGATGAGGAAGCAGAAACTAGAAATCCTTTGAGATTCATTGGACATCTAGCCCAGCCTGATCAGTGAGTGTCAGTAAGAGACCCTATGGCTTCCACATACCTACATGTATGTACCTGTGCACAGACAAACATGCATACATATGACCACATACCCATGCATCCACATAGAAATAGCAAAAGAGATTCTAACCATTCTGGTGACTTTTATTTGGGTATGTTTACTCATTTTCTTTTAATTTTGTTTTCTTTCATATCAATATCTGGCCAGTTCATCAGCCTTCTGAAGACGGCAAAGGCAACTATAAAACTGACGGTTCGAGCTGAGAATCCAGGTTGTCCAGCTGTTCCTTCTTCAGCGGTAACAGTCAGTGGAGAAAGGAAAGATAGCTCCCAGACTCCTGCAGTCCCAGCTCCAGACCTGGAACCCATCCCAAGTAAGTGCTGTCCCCTGAGAGTCCTATACATACATATGGCAACCCCAATACAGCATTTTCCTTCAGAGCAGGCCTGAGCACAGATCATTGCTTGAACAGCATTAAGTCAGAGTCTTTGGTTAAAAGAGGGCACAACAGAGTAAATTGTGGTCCTGCATGTATAAGTTACCTAACTATGATACCTTAGGAAGCTACTGCAGGCCCCTGCCTTAGCCTCTTCCTCCCCAAACCAAGGAAGTGGTCTTTCTCTCAAGTTCATGCTAAGGGTATGTGCAATTCTAGGCATCCAAGTACGGAATCAGCTGTGCCATTTTGTAACTCCTACTGTTGGAATGGGAAAGCAGCTCTCAGCTTCAGTTTGTGTTGGATGAAGTTGTACACAATGATCTGTTTCACAGCTATGATCAGTAGTGCCTGCTGTTCCACAAAGCTTAAACTGCTGGCTATGCTGTGTATATGATAAATCCAGGTTGGGAGCTCAGAGGATACCGAAAGCTCACATTTGATGCAAGGGGCAAGACTTTCTTGTATCACTAAATGATAACTTAATATACAGATAAAATTATTACTTGACTTACTTTTTAGAAAAAGATTACTCATGGATAAAAATAACTCCAAATTCTCTAAAGCATCAGTTAGAAATAAATTAGATTGCTTTTTCTATAGGAAGTGGGACAGCAAGGAGATAGTCTTCCTGAAATATTTCATTTGTTTGATAGTTTGTTAAGGAAAAATTGGCTGAGAGCATTCATGATACACTTATTAAAAAAAATCTTTAAGTATGTCTGTAATCCTATATTTAGAAGTAACCATTAAAACTTTAATGAAGGCTTTCTCATTTAATGTTTGATCCTAAATAGCATTGTTCTTGAAATACAAAATTCTCAATGAAAACTTAGCATAGATGAAAATATCATGCACCTGCTTTTACCATTTCTGGAGCAAGAGCATAGTCTGTTTCTGACTTCCTGGAAAGAGAACAGCTTGTCCACAGCACACACGGGTGAGCAGTGCTCTGAAACCTACTTTTTCCTGGGTCATAAAGCACGTGTTGTGTGTGTACTCAGAAGACAAGCCGTGGGATGGTTCTTTTTATTTTGTCACACTGTATTCTTATCTCCCCAATTCAGAAAGGTATGTAGCGATATTTGATGTTAAAAGTATAAAAATATCAAGTGAGACTCAAGGAGATATATTAGAAATGAATAAAGTGAATATTTTTGCATGTATTTATAAATGCTCAGAATCAATTACACAAGAGGAGACTCTTGAGGAAACAAAGAAAAAGAAAATAAGAACTGTCAAACCATGGTGTAGGGCCATGACCAGAATTCATGATGGGCTTAGTGCCTTTGAGTGTGCTCGGGAGTCTGTGCAGGCCAACCTGTCTTCAGTGTGATGAATACCTCTTCCAAAGAGCATATTTGGTTTTGATGAAGTATAGACTACTAAATTCAGACTAGAGGCTCAACCTAACTCTAGTTTGTTTTCCTTCATAATCTGTCCTTTTTACCTTAAGAAACTTAAAAAGTACAAAATAACATAAAAAATAAACAAGTAATTGTATTCCTAGCTCCTAGTTTAATGATGAAGAATTAGTCATACTACTTTGATTATTTTAAATACAAAAGAGCTAAAATACTCAAGACAGGTTTGAAGGTATCTTTCCCCCAACCTCTTCCTACGTCCCCAAAGGCATCTTGTGTGCTGAATTTGGCATAATTGTGTTCTAAACTGACCCGTCCAGCAGTTCCAGTTATTCGAGGGTCTCGAGAAACTTCTCCTAAGAACCAAATGGAGGGGATAGAGAGAGACGAGAACCTTGTGCAAGAACGACACGGAAACATTCTGAGTGGGCATCAAGGTGTCAACTGTATTAGCCAGGCCCAAGGTTTAAATGCACAAGCAAAAGGGGAAGTACTTCTCAGCAGGAGGAATGGGGCATCGGAAATGCACCTCAGCAGGAGGGATGGGACAGTGGAAAAAGAGGAAGTACTTCTCAGCAGGAGGGATGGGGCAGCAGAAATTTTTCTTTTGGCGACTACACGGGGAAGCAGGAACTTGGCAGTATCAGGGTACATCTTGAGGTCAGGACATCCGGTGCTGACTTAGGGCTGGAACAGTCTGTGGTTGTTCTTGGAACAGTGCATCGGTGGCCCGCTTTTGACCCCCTTTTCTTCTGGGGGGGGAGGCCCAATTCAGAGATCAGGACAATTGTGTTGTCTTAATAGCTCCCAACACTAAACATTTTTCATTTGTGGCTCCTTGGTTCTGAACTCATTTCTAGGTACAAGCAGGTCCTCCACACCAGCAGTCTTTGCTTCTGACCCTGCCACCTGCCCCATCATCCCCGGCTGTGAGACAACAATTGAGATTTCCAAAGGCCAAACAGGCCTGGGACTGAGTATTGTTGGGGGGTCAGACACACTGCTGGTAAGTATGTTACTCAAGAAGCCCCAACATAGGAGCCCTCAAGTGCCCCAAGAGACCATGAGGAGGAGATTTGCATTTCTTTTATTAAGTCTGATGTGACAGCTCAGAAGAAAATACATCATTGGTAACAAAAACTTAGGATTATGACTTTGACTAAGCCAAGACGAACTTAAATAGACTCTGTTATGCATAAGATATCAGAGTTTGTATAATGTCACTGGTGCTTGGTTTTGTTTAACTTCTTTACTTATAGCCAGGTTATCTCAGCCCCATATTGAGAAGAGTATGAAATTCTTGATATACATTTTTTTTACATGTCAAAATACTTTGAAATTCTTTTACCTTATAGATAGGAAGGTTGCTATATCTCTGTTATATTCATGTATGCTTTAGGAATCTTAGAGTTTTATGTTCAGTTTTCTTTATCCCTAGAAAAAAAGTATATGCCTCATTTAGCCTGTTAAAGAAATCATATCCTTAAGTATTTTCTGACATCATGTGGTGTGTGGCTCACATACGGACCCAGCAAGTATTCTTTTTAGTAGTTTATCAAAGTACAGTGTCTTTTGTTCTTTCTTCTCAGCCTTCCTAGGGAGAATGGATAACACTGCTGTTTGTTATGTTTGGACCCTAGGGTGCTATTATTATCCATGAAGTTTATGAAGAGGGAGCAGCGTGTAAAGATGGAAGACTATGGGCTGGAGACCAGATTTTAGAGGTACAAAGGCTGCTTGTTAACGTAGTGTGAGAAGCACAGGCCAAGGGTGGTGAGGTTTTCTTCCTTTGTCCTCGTCCTCCTTCTTCTCTCCTCCATTCTGTCACTCATCTCACCTAGCTCCTCACCATGGCAACCTGTTTCTGCACAGGTAAATGGGATTGACTTGCGAAAGGCTACACATGATGAAGCAATCAATGTCCTGAGGCAGACGCCTCAAAGAGTACGGCTGACGCTCTACCGAGATGAGGCCCCATACAAAGAGGAGGATGTCTGTGATACCTTCACTATCGAGCTGCAGAAGAGGCCAGGCAAAGGCCTTGGGTTGAGTATTGTTGGCAAAAGGTGTGTTGGAGAGAGCAAACTCAGGGTGCTTTTGAAACTGAATGTCACCTTAATTGCAGGTATCAATAGTTTATGTTCTGCCGTTGTAGACTGAATAAGTCAGGGTGTTACAGGGTTATATAGTCTTCAGGAAAGGGGCAGTTGGTATGAAGTATCTGCTGTGTTATATCTTGAGGATCAGTTAGATAAGAAATAATTCTTAACCTAGGAAAATTTATCCTTAAAGGCTGAAGACATGGCTTAGGGCTTTAGAGCATTTGTTGCTCTTCCACAGGATCTGGGTTCATTTTCCATCGTCCTTACTGGGTGTCTTACAACTGTGTGTAACTATAACTCCAGGGGCTATACACCCTTTTCTCACCTATGTACACACAAGCGGCATTCACATGCATGCAAAATAACAATACATATTTAAGAATTAAATATGTTGCTGAGTGGTGGTGGCACACGCCTTTAATCCCAGCACTTGGGAGGCAGAGGCAGGCGGATTTCTGAGTTCAAGGCCAGCCTGGTCTACAAAGTGAGTTCCAGGACGGTCAGGGCTATATAGAGAAACCCTGTCTCGAAAAACAAAAAACAAACAAACAAAAAAAATTAAATACGTTTTTAAAATTTTATCCTCTGATGTATGAAACTCTAATTCTTATAGCAAATGATTTTATTGAGAGAGACCAAGGCACATGTGGAGCTAAAGAACTGAAGGGACCAACTGAGTTCCCTGTTTAAGAAAGTGGAAGACTGAGAGGGTTCAAGAAAAGATGTGTCTAACCTAAGGCTTAAAGTGCTCAGTGATAGTTGTTCTGTTGCAGACAAGCGAGGGTAGACAGCCTAGGGACAAGGGTTGTCCTATGAATCATGTGCCACAGCAGAAGACTGAAAGCGTAAAGCAGGGCTTGGGGGCACATGAGTGACTACCGTATTATTGAAACACATATATAACATCTAAAGAATATTGATATGTAATTTATATTGACTAGTGTTTATAGAAGTCATACTAGCCAGTAGTGAGTTCCATACACATTTTTTCCTTGTGTGTTATAAGACAATCAGGATCAGAATCTATGGAATAGTTAAGCCGATGAGTCAGAAGCAGGGTCTGCGTAGTGTGCAGTGGCCCTGAGTCGCCATCAGCTGTCTTTACTCCTCTCAAACCATAGACTCAAAGCAGCCTTGCACTGAGGCCTCATCTATGAAAGCCTGTTCCACAGCCACACTTACATTTGGCATTAAAAGGACATACTTACCAGGTTATTTTTTGCAGAAAGAATTGAAGACAACTTTATTTTTAATGTACACAGAAAGTGTGTGAGGCTATTGAACCTCAGTGGAAATATGTCTGGGGAAATAAGCTGTTTTGGAATATAACACTATAGTCTTCTTGCAAAATCACTTCAGTAAGGCTGCTGTGGCCTGTGGGGTCACCAGAGCACTATATAAACTTCTGATAATAAGTCCTAACCATTTTCCTGGAGAACATCCAAAGAGACCAACTAATCCTAACACTCTATTTAAAAAGGAGAAAATGCATGGATAGAAGGAGTCATTTTGTAATTCCATGCAATGGTTGACGTCCTCTTGTGCAATTCAGATTTTTCTGTACAAAATTATTTATACTTACCTTTATATCTTAGTGAGAAATCCCAGGTGTGTGTTTGCAGTTTTGTGAAGCAATGAGGATAAGTTTAATGTTTGTTTTGGATAAATCTATTGTATGTAAAAGTTAACTATGATGACCACATCATAGTAATGGTGGTTAAGTTGTAAGTAACAGTTTCAGTCTCTGGTACATATCGCTCATTTATTTTCAATAATGTTAATGATAGTCTCAGCATGATCACATGACTACAGGACAGTGTCCATAAAAAACTTCAGTGTGGTGTGGGAAAGTCCTACACTCAGAACCCAGCCACTGAAACCTTGATCCTCCTTTTTTTTTTTTTTTTTAAACCCATCTTCTAGGTGTGTGGCCCATAGATAAGAATTGTGGTACTTTCTTATGAAGAATACATAACAGAGGAGGACTAGATATGCCCAGGAAAAAATACTTTCTCTCTATGAAATACTTTTAAAATAAAATTCACTGTTATTTCTCATGCTGTTAAAGCTGCCCCAGTATTGCACAAAACTGTAAAACCTCTTAAAAATAGACACAATTTTCACTTAGAATAATTAGCTTTTGATTAAATAAGCATTGCATTGCAGCTGAGAACCAGGCTTAATGCTGAAACCCACTGTTGCTTGCAGAAATGACACTGGAGTATTTGTATCAGACATTGTCAAGGGAGGCATTGCAGATGCTGATGGGAGACTGATGCAAGGGGACCAGATTTTAATGGTGAATGGAGAAGATGTCCGTAATGCCACCCAGGAGGCAGTCGCTGCCCTGCTAAAGGTAGAAACCAACTAGCATAATTTTGTATAGTAATTATCTGTGTTAGTAGTCATCTCAGAGAAAACCAAGTGTGATACCATCCATATATGAACAGTAAATTTGTGACCATTTGTTATATTATAAATTTGCTTTCTAACTTTGTTAGCAGACTTCACGATATGAGTACCTGAAGTGACAGTAAACCTTTAAGTACACAAACATCTTAACATGTGTTCTTTCAGGTTTCTTTCTGGATTTATGCTTATAGCTTTGTAGTCTGTCGTCTGAGACATTAGGAAGCCCCCACAGGCCCCCCCCCCACAGCATCACAGGAGGCAATGTTTTCTTTCTGTCCTTTCCTTTTCAACTGCTTCATGACCCCTTTCTAGACACAGCACAATTGGTGTTTTGTCTTGTGACGCCAAGTGGCAGAATTTCCCTCTGCTTCACACAAGGGTGTATGTAGCCCAGTTGCCATCTGACTCAACATCATTATCCTATTTTAAAGTTGGAGGAAAACTGTCCTCCAGTGGATTATCCTCAGCACTGAAGGGAGCTTAATATAGACTCACCCAGCATACCAACACTAGAAATTACTCTGACCGTTAAAGGCTACCACCTGGCATCACTTATACTAGGTTTTTAATGTCCCTAATTCTGTGACATTTTAATACAGTCCCTCATGTTGGGGTGATCCACAACCGTAAAATTATTTTTGTTGCTACTTAATAATTGTAATTTTCCTACTGTTTTAAGTCATGATGTAAATATCTGCTATGCAGAATAATTGATGTGTGTGCCCCCTGTGAAAGGGGCGTTTGACCCCAAAGGGGTTGCAACCCCCATGTTGAGAACCAGACTTTGTTCTTTAGTTCATTTTACACCATGAAGTAGGTTTCCTCAGAAGAAAGCTCACCATGATGAACCATTCCCTTTGGGAAGGTGGAGTCATCTTCCTCTGAAAATATCCTGTGAACTACAAAATACTCATCAGGACCACCCCTCGTGGGAGGTAGAGTTTCCCTGTTAGGAAAAGGTCCAACTTCTAGAGAAGACTGTGTTATCAGTAAGGTATTACTTACTGCATTGTCTCTTGTTGCCTGATGTTTTGTTTGTTTGTTTGTTTGTTTAACCTGGAGTTTAATTCCATATAGACTTGAAAACGCCATCATGGTTCATTTCCCACATCTGGGTTTGAGTCAACACGAGTCTGTATATGTTGGCTCCACAGCTAGTAAGGCTGCTGGGCCTTGCTGATAGTAGGAACCTCTCAGATTGGACTCTCAGATGCCTTTTATAAGTTGAGCTTCACCTTAAACTCTGCAGTTTGGATAAGATCTGGCACTATCATTAATTAATAGCTATCATTAGTTATTAATGGGACACACATTAAGCCTGTTATCTATTAAAGTCATCAAAACAAAGTGACTAGAATATTTTTTTGTAGAGGTATTAGTGGGATTGGTGTTTGAGACAGAGTCCTGCTGTGTAGCCCAGGCTATCCTGGAACTCACTATGTAGCCTAAGCAGGCCTGAAACTCACAGTGACCTACCCACCTAACTTCCTGAATGCTAGGAAGCCATGCCTAGCCTATAACCAGAATTCTTTAAGGAAGAACAGCTTCCTCTTGGAGATAAATTAGGAACAATTGTTAGCAGTATAAGACTGAGGGTTCTCACAGAAAGAGAGAAGCAAGTCTCATTGGGATAACATAAATGGTTTTAAAGTCAGCTCAGTCAACCATTTTTAAAAACTAAGTCAGGCAGTATATAATAATAGCCATAAACATGTATGTGTTGTGTGTTTGGCTAGCTCCAAATTGTCACTGTCTTGTCTAAAGTTTTTTTTTTTTTTTTTTTAAAGAGATGGTCTTTAATATACAAATAATTTTGTACATAAATTTTATTGAAGGGGTTTTAAAATAATAGGAAAGCTGTCTCTAAAAGTGCAAGGTCTCAGACAGCTCCCTACATTACCTCCATTATTAGACTACACTGTGTTTCTTACCTAGAGTCGGCTCTTAAATGCCTGCAAGGGAATGGCAATTGTAATGTTACAACTGTAGGAGTATTTATTTATTATGTAGTAGGTATGCTCAGCCACCGTGCATCAAGGAAATGTGGCTGAATGACTTTGAGTTTCTTTTCTGTTAAGAAAATGTAAGTTGTATTGGTAGTGGTTTTATAACTTTTGTTTGCATTTTAAACCCAGGGTATGGCTGGCTCATTTGCCCTTAAATTATGGTATTTCTTGTGAAATTACTTAATTCTCAATTTCTGTTTGTTTTGATAGGAATGATCTCCATGTAAATTGTGGAACACTGAAATGGACACTTATGACTGCTATATTACTATTATTCTTATGAGTTTAAATATGTAAATATTTAAAAACTTGTGATTGCCCTGTCTTATGGAAATCACAAAAGGAATGAATATGCCTTTAGTTTTAGCTGTGTTTTTCTAAGGATGATTATAGAATTTTGTTTTAATATTTTCACAAACCATCTCCATCAGTGTTCCCTAGGTGCAGTGGCCCTGGAGGTTGGAAGAATCAAAGCTGCCCCATTCCACTCAGAACGGAGGCCTTCTCAAAGCAGCCAGGTGAGTAGTTGTAGAGTTTGAAAAGAAAACCAGTCCACATGAGAGAGGGAGTTCAGAGATGTCCCCAGAGAGTCTGCAGGGTCACAGGCACAGGTCCAGCCCTCTAGCAATGTGCAACCAAGTGTAGAATTTGACAGGGAAGAGGAACCAAGTGTAGAGTTTGACAGAGAAGCAGAAGAGAAAGAAACATTGCAGGGAGGACCACTGCACCCTGAGCGTGCTAGACAATTTGGAGACATTTTGTTTCCAGCAGTTTTCTTCCACAGTCTCAGAAGTTAGCCACCTAATCAGTGTAGGCTAATCCAGTCAAGGGGGCATACTCGTAAGATACTGTCACACAAACATCACTTAGTATTCAACTAGAAAATTCCAGGTAGGTGATTGCGAACCATCTCTGTATTGTAATACTGATGGGCTAAGGAGATAGTTCGTTCAAAGTTGGCATAAGGGCTTAAGTGAAATCCCCAGAACTCATGAGAAAGCCAATTTTTATGGTGCTTTCCATCCAAGTTCTGGGTTAGTAGAGCAGCTTGCTGCTTGTTGACCTGCTAGCTTAACCCCATTGGCAAGTCCCAGGTCCCAGTGAGAAACCCTGGCTCAGAAAGCAAGGTGGGTGCATCTTGAGGAAGGTATCTAAGGCAGACCCGTAGCCTCCATATTCATGCATGCTTATATGCACATGTAGACCTCACACACACACAAATACAATGAATTCATGGTTCTTGGCAAGCTTTTCTTCTTAGTATTATCTTCTGATACAGAAACTCAGTTTCATGAGTCTGTTCAGAAAGACCATTTACTGACTTCCTTAATTACTGCTGTTGGCCCTTGTTATACAGTTTTAAGCCCTAGGTATTGTGTAGTAGTTTAAATTCAAAGAGCCTTGAAAGAGATTATGAAAGACTACTAAAATTTTTCATAGTTTGAAATCAACTTCAACTATTCTCCAGTCTTCAAATTATCCTCAATTATATATGTCATCAATCCTTAAGACAAACAAAAGAATCCAATAAGTATGCTTAAGTTGCCTTTAAAATTACCAGATGCCCCTGTTGTTTAACAATACTGTTTAACAGTGTTTCACTTTAGATGAGATAAACACATGGAACTGTGGTATACTTTGTACTTAGGGGAATTATACATTCCCATGCTGCCTGTGTAATAACTGCCATATATTTTAGGTGAGTGAGAGCAGCCTGTCATCTTTCACTCTCCCACTTTCTGGAATAAATACATCAGAGTCATTGGAAAGTAACTCGAAGAAGAATGCATGTAAGACTGGTTTTCTCTTCTCCTCTCCTCTCCTCTCCTCTCCTCTCCTCTCCTCTCCTCTCCTCTCCTCTCCTCTCCTCTCCTCTCCTCTCCTCTCCTCTCCTCTCCTCTCCTCTCCTCTCCTCTCCTCTCTTCTCCTCTTCTTTTCTTTTCTTTTCCCACTGAGCCACTTTTCCCTCTTAGACCATCCTGTATCCTAATGTAGATAGAAACCATGCACTAGCCAAAGTCCAGACCAAACGGAGGCACTTATATTTGCCTTACAAGTTGTAGATGCATCTGTAATTTTTCTCTTATGATGCAGGTCAGTTATTTGATTTTGTTCCTTTTCTCTGTTGAATGTAACTCCAGTAAATCAGAAAACACCACTGAGCAGTCTTCTTTTCTTCCATGAGATTACAAAAAATTTGAGAAAGTCAACACAACCCTCCTGTGTTTTAATTACATGCAATCATGGCATAGACGACTTCTGGCTTTGTGCGTTGGTTGAGAGATTTTCAAATTGAAGAAACTCGCCATATGGCAGTCTCTATTTGCAATGTGACTAATATTCTAGAAATTTAGACACTTAGTGCATAGATTTTTTTTAACTCATCCATAACTATTCCTCCGAGCTGTGTGAGCAACTTTCTATCCGGAGCATATTCTGTTCTTAATTCAGTCGGAGTGGATTGTACAGTTATATAATCAGAGCTGAACCCATAGGGAAGAACGGTATGGCATGCACATTTTTCTGCTTGAAGAAATAGAGTTCTGAAGCCGGGCGTGGTGGCGCACGCCTTTAATCCCAGCACTCGGGAGGCAGAGGCAGGCGGATTTCTGAGTTCGAGGCCAGCCTGGTCTACAAAGTGAGTGCCAGGACAGCCAGGGCTACACAGAGAAACCCTGTCTCGAAAAACCAAAAAAAAAAAAAAAAAAAAAAAGAAATAGAGTTCTGTGTGAGCTGGATTTAATTATGTGCACTGCTGATAACCAAGTGTACCCTTTTGAAAAAGGATACCCATGCAGTGCCATCCAGCTTCATGCATTGGCTAAAATGGGAATATGCATAAACGTATTTTAACAAGCACATCTTATCTGCTTTTGCCTTTACAGTAGCATCTGAAATTCAGGGACTAAGAACAGTCGAAATAAAAAAGGTAATTTGCTATCTTGCAAGGCATTTTTGATTGTATTTTGTTGAGTATTTTATAGTGCCCATCTGAAAAATACATATGTACATTGTAAGCAATGGAAATGGTGTAGTTCTGTCATTGCCAAATTTCTTAGCATAATAAAATTACTTATATTTCTCTATATTTTAATGAGTAAACTATTTAAGTTATTTATTCATTATTTATATTTTATACTGTCAAAGTATTATTCTGCCCTTACACAGAATGATTCTCTGCGTCTCACCTCTTGTACTGATGAATGAACATTAGGACATACGATTTTATAGTCATGTGCAAGAGAGACCGCAAAGGCATGGTTTGCTGGGACTGTGATATAGCCTTCTCAGCACTGCATGCCATCAGTATGTGCTTCATGTGCACTGCAGGCCTCTGTGAGACCCTGCCAGAGCTTGGTGGGCTCAGTGCATGTGTTCCAGGCCTTGCACTAGGACTTGTGATGTCCTGAGTGTGAATGTGGCCCTATCTGGTTTCGAATCTTGTGGTCCTCTTGGTTCCCGAGTTTGCCTGCCTTTTATCAATCTCAACATGATTTAGTATGTATCAATTGCTTCACTTTCCAAACTGACGCTTCCCCCACCCCCACCCCTTAACTCCCTATGTCAAATGAAGTATTTTTCACCCTCATACCTAGAGGATCCTAATTAGCAATAGAATATTGTGTGTCAATGAACAAACAAAAGGTCGGTTTAGAATACTGCTTTGACCCAAGCATGTGTGTTCCATGGCAGGGGCCTGCTGACTCGCTGGGACTCAGCATTGCTGGAGGAGTGGGCAGCCCGCTCGGAGATGTCCCTATATTTATTGCAATGATGCACCCAAATGGTGTTGCAGCTCAAACCCAAAAACTCAGAGTAAGTTTTCCTACTAACTGTAGTGGCTCTAGCAAACCTAGCAGGCGTTTCCACCTCTCAGCCTAACCACCTACAGCCAGGAGGTTCTCAGGGTTTCAATCTGCCTTTAAACAGTAAGCCAAGTCATGGATGAGCTTGCTTTAAGTGAAAGATCAAGAACAGCAAAAGGGAATATGATGTGATCAGATGCAAGATTTAAGGACATTGCAACTTTGGAACCTATTACAGAGAAAACAAAGTGTGTTCAGAGCACAGTGCAGAAGGAAACTTCTTTCATATGTATTGTTGGTTTAAATGCTGACTTGACCATACCAAATTGGAACATGTTCTTTACTTAATTATAAATTTCAACAAAGTTTAATGAAAATATGACTTCATATGTAAAGCATACAGATTTGCTTCAAGGTTAAGGGATGGCCCAATGCTGAACCATTCTGTCAACCAAGTACACTTTACTGCAATAACTTGGCCTCTTGGAAGGAAAACCTTTTACGCCCAAGCTGTAAACAAGATATCCAAAAGAACCATATCTTAGATAAATAGCTTCAAGTTTGGGGATAACTCAGCACTTGTAAGTTTATGATGGACACTGAGAAACTGATCGAGCACCATAGGTTCAATTCACTTCCTATGAGACAGCAGCGAAGACTTAAACTGGGCCATAGGACTCTCTTGCAACTACTTGGCTCTGTCACAGGACAAGTAAGCATAGTGTCTTCCAACCAAATTTGATTAACTGAAGTGGACACTGTGCCAATTTGGCTTTGCTGCCCTTAGTTTGCCAACCTCTGACTTATGGTCTCATCTAACATGGTGTTAATGTCCAGAGAAAACCTGGCTTGCAAACGGCACTGCTACTTTATGGTTTTAATAAGTAATATCTTTCCCAGGAGAAAGAAGGACGGGGGACCAGGGAAGAGTGAGTTTTTTCTCATCACTTTTCCTTCCCCAGAACTATCAACTCCATCTCACCTCTCTCTTTTGAAGTTGCTTCTTAGATTTGAGTTAGTGATCTCCTGCTATATTTCAGAAGCTGGTGGCAGCTTAGGTGCACTGTGAGTGGTCTAAGACCACATTAACCTGTCAGCCCCAGCCCTCCTCTGCATGCTGGCTACTTGTCTTGCAGGTTGGAGATAGGATTGTCACCATCTGTGGCACATCCACGGATGGGATGACTCACACACAGGCGGTTAACTTGATGAAAAATGCCTCAGGCTCCATTGAAGTACAGGTAAGGCTTTATCCCAAGCACTGTTCACAAGGTAGGTAGCCTGAGGACACAGGAGCTCTGGTGCTAGATAAAATCAATTCACTCTTCTGCTACTGGTTTACTTAATATATTCCTTGAACGACAGTGATTAAATCGAGCGCTCCAGGAAAGCATTACGAAACACAACACATTCTGTATCATTTCATCCTGGTGCCTTCATTATTTCATATTTTATATCTAAAGGGAAAAATACAGTACCTCTGCAGCCAATGACTGTTAGAATCCTGTGTGCTCTGTGAGTAGCATGTCTTCTGAAATCTCTGAAAAAATAGTTGCAAATGAAGTCATGATTTGAAAACAAAGGAAATTGTAGAACTTAATTTAGGATATTTTTACTGTCTGCACATTTAAAAGGCACCTGGGCATTGTGAAGTGTCTTTGTTTCCAATAGTGTCCTAATCATTTCAGTGTTTAAGCAGTCAGTATAAGCACTCATTTTAATCTAAGTCCATTTTTTGGAGCAATCTTTTGGGATCTCTCAGGCGAGGTGAATATACAGTTTCTCCTTTCACTGTGCCCACACACAGGTGGTTGCTGGAGGAGATGTGAGTGTGGTCACCGGTCATCAGCAGGAACTTGCCAATCCTTGTCTTGCTTTCACTGGGCTGACATCAAGCAGTATATTTCCGGATGATTTAGGGTGAGCAATATATTATCGGGGTATGTCATTTTTTCCTTTCAAACCAAATTGTTGAGAAAATTGCAGTCTCTGTCCCATGTTCCTGGCAATCACCCAGAGGTAAAATAAAGGGAGAGGGCGTATAAAGTAGAAAGTGCCAATGCTTCTAGTCAGCTTGTCAGTTGGGTGGGTTACACACCACTGCCTGATCAGAGATGACTAGATTATAAATAGTTACCTAGTTAGGAATAAGTAGATTATAGAGAGTTACCTAATCAGAGATGACTAGATTATAAACAGTTACCTAGTTACAGACGGGTACATTAACACCATGCCTGCTCAGAGATGAGTAGATGATTCTAATCAGACATGAGTATACTACAAACAGCTGTTCACCCTACTACACTTTCTGGGTTTTCAGTTTTGATATTTTTGAGAGGACATCTTGCTCTTCTTCATTGAACTGTGATTAAAAATACTGAATATATTAGAAAACACACTAAATATAAAAGAAATATATTAGAAAAGATAAAAGGTAAAAGGGGGCACATTTAAATTTTCAAGTTATTCAATGCTGCCCGTATCTTGTTCACAGTTGACTTTCCTGTCTGAAGTTGAGACTATCATTTATGATCCTACATTGTGGTCCTCTGAACTTTCATCCCCTCTCAATAAACTGAAAAAAGAAGGAGAGTTTCTGTGATATGAAAGCATTCAATAAATAGCATCTTTCTTATCTGTAACATAGAGAATATACTATCTGTAGTTTGAATCAGGTAAAGCACAAAGCACAGAGCCAAGTCAGTGTGTGTGTTTGTGAACTTTTTTTCTCCTTTCTTTTTCTGTAGACCTCCACAGTCTAAGACCATTACACTAGACCGAGGACCAGATGGCTTAGGCTTCAGCATTGTAGGCGGCTATGGCAGCCCTCATGGAGACTTACCAATTTATGTTAAAACAGTGTTTGCAAAGGTAAGCAAGCTTACAAGGTTTACCCATTCTGTTCCTTACTAGACATTAATTAACACTGGTCAGCAGCTAGCTTATTAGTTTAAGGCCTGAGGTGACGCCAAATGGTTAACATTGATATTTTCTTTTGAAATCTCTGCAGGAACAGGTTATTAAATGTTTTTACCCTAATTGAGGTTTAGTTATGTTTAGAGAAAATTAGTTCAAATTGAAACTCCATGGAAATTCTCAGTGATATACATGAGACAATCGATGCAGCCTGTCCTCTCTATTGAATAGAAAGTCACACATGATTATCTTTTGAATATGGACTTTCATGATATATCTGCTGTCAAGAACTTGCATGTTTTCCTCTGTGTTCTTTTATAGTTGTGAAATCTAAAGTAGGTACAGAAAAATACACAAAATTAATCTCACATTATGACTAGGGTGTTTATACATTAATTTCATTGAAAAGAGAAAAAGAATCGAGGAGTAGTGAGCAGCCCTGCTGTCTATAATAAAGCATTATTTGCAATCCAGGGATTCAGTTACTTTTGAAAAGAAAGCTCTGTGTATAGTTGTAGTCATCCACTGAACTATCTTAAGAATGTTTAGAATAAGAATAAAGAGACTGTAATTCTGATGAAGTCATTAAAAATAATAGAAATGCATATAATGATTGGTAATGTGTTGTTAAGACCTATTTTCAAAGACTACAAAATTGAACAAGGTTTCCTGCAGAAGAAAACTCAGAATCTCACATTTTACAGTGGAAAAGAACAGAGTGAACATCAGGCCTGTAAAGATTCCACTTGGGCTCTTTAAATGCTCCTTTATGTTATGGAAGTTTCTATTATTTTAGAAAAACACTACTATTTTCAACCAATTTAAAGTGCTGTTCTGTGGCATACTAGCTGTAGGCTTAATTTGTAAGTTTTTTTTTTAAAGTTATTGGTATATCCAAAAATACAGACAGCATTTGCCAATGAATAGAAGCGCCATGCAATCCTTTTCCTCGGCCTAGGAACAATTTATTTAAGGCATGCTAGTTAGAACATATTTTAAGAATTTCATCATTATATGCTCCTCATTAACTCTTCCATATTTTTAATCTTATATTTAATTGCATAATTATCGTCTATGTACATGCCTAAGATGGAGTTCTTTTTTAAATAGTGATGTCTGTGTTTAATCATAATTATTTAGAGCCTATAGGAATAGGAAGACTCTCTTTTCCCTTGCAGTAAAAACCAAGACAGCTTGAGCAGTCTTTCTTTGCAAAGCTTAGAAAGAATGACACTTAGCAGTGCTGGGGGGCTTGTGTCTGAGCTGTATGCTGGGATGGAACTCGGAGCCTGACTGATGCTGGACAAGCACTTCATGAGCGGAGTCTCCCCAGACCAGCACTGGCTTTTAAATTCTCACTCTGCTTTACCCTGATCAGCCTCTATGTGGGCTTTCTGTCTCAGCAAACCTGTGGACTCTCGAGTCTCCATAGCTTTGTTTGATGAGGCTGCTTTTGTTCCTCCCTGATCCTTTGTCTTTCTGTAGGCCCTCTTTACAGTCTGGAAAAGCCTCCATTTCTATGAAATCATTCCTGCTAGGCAGATGCCCAAATATTCTTTATTAATTTTAGTTGCCATGAATTGCTGTGCTAAACAACCAAAAAAAAAAAAAAAAAAAATTCCAGCTACTCTGTTGACTGCTAACTTCACTACCAGATTGGAATGTCAGTGTTAAACCAATTTGGAAGAAGGACCTCTTTTTAAAGTATGTTCATCATGTCTGATGGTATGGGGCACCGGGAGCCATGTATGTGTACATGCAGAGAAATTTGCATTCTTGTTTGGCTCTTTTTCTTTGTGTGAGGCTGAGTTCTTTCAGAAGTAAATAACCCCACTTTATAATTGCAGGGAGCAGCAGCAGAAGATGGGCGTCTAAAAAGGGGCGATCAGATCATTGCTGTCAATGGGCAAAGTCTAGAAGGAGTGACCCATGAAGAAGCTGTTGCCATCCTCAAGAGGACAAAGGGCACCGTCACCCTCATGGTTCTCTCTTGAAGTGACTGCCAGAGCTGAAGCAGCCCAGCCACTGTAACAGAGTGGACTTGTTTGTGTGCTGTGTTGGTCGGAGAAAAACTACAGGGGGGCGAAAAACAGAGTGTTTGCTACTCACAGCCAAACATCATTTTTCCTTTACTCTGCATTTCATGGTCATCTACTCAAAAAGAAGAGATATTTGCATAGATAAACCTCAGTTTTATCTCCAAGATATCTAACAATTTAAGGTCATGTGGACAAATTATTATATGCTCATCTTGTTAGTATGGAAACAAAATGATACAAAGTTAGCCAATTAGGATAAAAGATGGAAATTTAGAAAAAAGAAGACAGTCTTGAGTTTTATAGGACTTCTTCAATCCAGCAGTCCAAAGGAAGAAAAGAAAGTGCTTGCAATACTTTTGAATAGTCTACTGTTTTAAAATTGTGACATACTGGTTCTACTTACCTCTAATGCATATTTTTCTGCTAAAATTGTTTAGCAGTCCTTGTAAGCTTTAAAAAGAAATTGTGTTTAGTGCATATCTCGGTGTTTGTTTTCAGTTTTAACCTGCTGTATTTTCATGTTGTTATAGGTAAAGTGCTGATGCTACCCTGTGTTGGCTAGAGTTCTAGGAAACATCCATGTAGCCATGGGAGACAGAGAAGGAGCCTAGAATGTTCTAATGCTGATGTAGCAGACTGATACTACGTGGAAAACATGTTACTGTACCATGCTATTGTTTTTCCATTAGTATTAATCTTAATGACATAGAAAAAGACAGTGTGTTAGTAACTATTTTGGTTGTATGCCATTAGTAAATTGACAGAAAAATGAAGGGGGTTAATGAAACTTCATCTCACTGCTGTATATTAACATCTTACAATACAATAGTTTAAGACTGAGGGAAACAGATGGGGCTGTTTACTGAGACAACTGGTGAGGAATTATGTGTTCAATCCCATTTTAGAGCGTGAAACTCCTACATTAGAATAGATAAAGTCACTTTAAATACTATCTATATTTGTAACAGAAGTCGTATACATATATTTTATTATAGCATTCTTGTGTAAATGCAGAATTAAAGTGAATAAATAAGTTTCTGTGGTGCACAACAAACAAGCAGATGCTGTCTTTGTTTTTTATATTGGGAAAAGTGTTATAATTCAGGACTTACTGTTTTAAATTATTGAGTCTCATCATAGATGCAATTAGAGCTCTGGACAACATCCTTGTGGAAACCTTGGTGTTTTTCCCTCCATAGCGTCTCAGGGATTCACAGGCTTCTCATGAGCTGAGGAAGATGCCATAGGAAAAGGGGTGTTCTGCTTCCAAATTGGCTTTTCAGGGATGCTACCAGTGCAGTAATATTATTGTTAGGTCTGTAAAGAGCTGAAATGCATCCGATGGAAATTATCTTACTGAATAAGGCCCATCTGGATGGAGGGCAGAACAAGAAAGCTTTGTCTGCGGGTCCTGTCTTAAATTAGCTAAAGAGAGTGCATTGTCTCATTGTCTCTTGCTGGGTTTTTTTCTTTTTTTTTTAAATGATAGCTTATTTTATTGAAAAACCTTGAGTTCATTTTTTTTTTAATTTTTAATATTTTTATTACATATTTTCCTCAATTACATTTCCAATGCTATCCCAAAAAATATAGGAGAATATTTTTATATAGCCATCCTGTGAGTTTAGTTGTCCATGCAAAACTGAAAACAAATTAACCAACATGCAGGTTGTAACAAGTCTTCCTCCAGTCCTTGTCAGTTGAAGTAATTGGCTAACAAAATCCATCTCACTATGCTGGTAGCCCATTGGCTTTTGGACATCTTTTAATGACCCTCTCTTGTGAAGGTATACCTGCATCCTTCCATAGGATACTGTGGATGCTGAACTTATCTGCTTCTGCAAGTTAGAAGTTAAAGAGATTTTAATAGGGAATACTACTATCAGTACTGGGGAGAAGCCAAGCAATCAAACTGTTGTTCAAGACAGCATATCAAAGTCACACACACACACACACACACACAAACCAGGCAAGCACATGTCTTCACTTAAATAGTGTTGTTCTATGAGTCCATATCCACCTGAATCTCAGAATATAATTTAGAAATAGAGTCTTTGCCACTGTGGTTAAGGCCTGGCTATATTAGGATGGGTCCTGTCCTCTGATTTCAACAATCCATCTACATGGAGAAGATGGCCATGTGAAGATGGAGGCAAAGACATCAGCCAAGGATTCTACAAAGGGAAGGATCCAATCACATGAAGCCCTTTATGGGGAGATCTTGATTTCAAGTTCCTGACCTCCAGAACTGAGAGAACCTTACTTTCTTAAGCCACCAATTGACAGTACTTTATAAATTAATCCCTAGGTAATTAATAAAATATGAACTACCATGATGCTGTTATTAAGACACATGAGGAAGAGGGCTAGGCGATAAAATTAAAAAGGGAACAATTTCATCCTGTCAGAGATGCAGCAATATTATATACTTTCTTTTTTTCTGTATATATGTACTTCATGAAATGGAAGAACATGCTTTGCTTAGGCCAAGAGTTTAAAATTAACGTTGCAGCATTAGGGTTGTGTATGATACAAGACAATGGATTGCCCACGAATTCAGTGCTATTGTTCACTTAAACTGGAGACCACCACTGATTTGTGGTGCTGTTCCTCATTACTAGCCAGGGAATAGTTATAGCAGTAATGATGTGTTAACTTCACACAATCCACTTGTAGCATCGGGAGTAGTAAGGAGTATATAATCACACCGTGAAACTCCTGTATCAGAAGACGGAGTCATGAAGGAGAAGACACAAAAAAGAGGTCCTTTTTTGTTTTCACCCTAAGAATCCTGAGAAAGCAGATGTTGACAGACATGAAGAGAGGAAGAGAACTCTTCCCTTGTCTGAGGTAGATGGCATTAAGCCTGCTTAGATTTACTCAGGTAGTTTGTTGTCTGGATGCCAATGCCCCTCTTCAGATCTCAGAGTGAAGCTGAGAGTTGAAAGGTTGCCTGCAGAGAGACAGGAGTGGGCTTTGTGCTCTTGGTGTGGGAATGTCAGAACTCTCATCACATGCTTTCCGCAGCCCTGCTGTGTTGTTTCCAGTTCATGACAGATCAGGAATGCATTTGATTTGTGCAAAGATGTTCCTGGACTTTGTCTACTAGGAATTAATGTTAAACTTTGCCCTTTGAAAGGGAGCTGTTTATATGGCTTCAAGAGATAAAAAAAAACAAAGCTGTTGGTGCCAAGAAAACGTCTATATAAAAGTACGAAACCCAGGGAAAAGAACTATACTTAAAGTGATTTCTGTGTGCTTTACTTTGCAGCTTTTCTTGCCACAAGATGCAAGTATTTATAATTGTCCATTTCATTGTAAACTAAAGACACAATATTTGTGTAGGCATTTGACTGTAAGCCAAACACTAAAAATTAACAGTAGGCCCTAAAAGAAATTCTAGCAGAAAGGTAAGTGTGTGGTAATAATCTCACTATCATCCTGGAAGAGTGCCTTCAGCAACTTTGTGGAGTAAGTTTCTCCTCACTTTAGTACTGAGTATTATTTCTTAGGAGTCTGTGTCTGTAATCCCACTGGAAAGCTGGTTCTTGCCATTGACCTGACATTCTCTCTCCATACTTATGTCTTTTCATAGAATCCTAAAGTTCCTTCCTTCCTCCCCTCCCTCCCTCCCTTCACCCTCCCCCAGTTTCTCTCTCACACTCCCTCCTTCTCCTTCCTCTCCCTCCCCCTCTCTTTCATATTTGTGTGTATGTGTGTGCGTTTGTAAAGTTTCTTATATATGTGTGCCTCATTTCTCTGCTTTATCAATTATCTTCTGATACTGTAGCTTCTTGACCCATTCACTTGTAAAGCTTTCCTCTGAGTTTTCTGACTGTGTTATTGAGTTTTTCAAACCTGTCTTCATTTCAACTTCAGTGCTCTTCCATACTCCTTTCTTCTCTGAATTCAGTTTTCCAAGCCTAAATTGTCTTTGTCTCTTTTCATTCAACTGTGTGTCTGTGTAGACTTGGACATCACTCCAGTGATTCCTATCCTCTAAGTTCATTCAGTCGTTTGCCATGTGAATATTCTGATTCGTTCTCTCCTTCCCCTTACCATGTATGTTCAGAGATACAGTTGTCTTTGGGAAATATGCAGTTTCTCTTTCTTCTTAGAAATTATGATTCTTGCCTAAGTCTAGCTGGGAATACTGTACATTCACATGTCCTTCCTCTAGAATTCACACTTCCATTCAACAAAACTTGACTAAAAATCGACTGACCTAATATTTTCAAATTTTCAGTGTTGGACATTACAATCTTTATAGTATTTCCTATGCTCTCATATGCTTGTATTATTATTTATTTTCCTTTTATAAGGATTAGTCATTGTGCTGACTAGATTTATGTCCACTTGACACAATCTAGGAAGGAGAGAATCTCAGTTGAAAAATAAAATGCCTCCATTAAGATCCAACCATGGAAGCTGGGCATGGTGTCACACTCCTTTAATCCCAGCACTCGGGAGGCAGAGGCAGGAAGATTTCTGAGTTTGAGGCCACCATGATCTACAAAGTGAGTTCCAGGACAGCCAGGGCTATACAAAGAAACTCTGTCTCGAAAAACCAAGAAAAAAAAAAAAAAAAAAAGATCCAACCATGGGGCATTTTCTTAGTGGTTGGTGGGAGAGGGCCCCACCCACTGTGGGTGATGCTGTCCCTGGGCTGGTAGTCCTGGTTCTATTAGAAAGCAGGCTGAGAAAGCCAGTAAGCACCACCCCTCCTTGGCCTCTGCCTCAGGTCCTGCCTCCAGGTTCCTGCCCAGTCTGAATTCCTGTCCTGACTTCCTTCACTGATGGGGAAGCATAAATAAACCCTTTCCTCCCCATGTTGTTTTCATCATGGTGTCCCAACACAGCAATAGTGACCTTAACTAAGATGCCCTTCAACATAAATTGTCATGAAAGGAAATTTATCTCACTACTCTGTCTTAGAAGTCAGCATGACCTGCCATAAATACAAAACAGTACAAGTAAAAGCTATACCTGGGTGCTCTTGGCTAAAGTTGAGGCCTGCTCTTCCTTAGTAAGGGGTACTGCCATTGTTAACATGACATCGTCAACTTAGTGGAGACTTTTCCTGGACTTAAACTGAAAGTCTTTTCTTCTGTGATGCTATACTTGCTAGGACACCTAAAGTGCTGAGTTTGAAGAATTGTTCCAATACAAAGAAGGCTGTTGATGGCACTTTTCTTCTTCAGTTGCACACCCAGCCATTTCTTAGCCATTTCAAAGGTTGCTTAATACTCTTCATGCTATAAGACATTGGCTAAAATAAATCAGGTCATTGTATCTATTGATTTAGCTTTGGCAATCTGAATTTGAAATAAAGGGCAAATGACATAAATTAATGAAGTAAAATTAATGCTGTGGTAATATTAAATAAAGCAAATGCCTTTTGCACCTGGAGGGCTCTGCAGATGGCGGGTGTTCCTAATTACACACCCTGCTGCTTTTAAGTGCACTGATTAAAAAAAAAAATCTCGCAGCTGAGTATATAATATGCACTTGCTAGCTCCAGAGAAAGGTTGATGGAGGCAGCCAACACACAAATCTTACGTTTATGAAAAAAATACAATTCTTCTAGTGAGATAAATATTTATATGATTTTTAAAACAAAACATTACAATTATTGTCTTTTCTGTGAATGTTGTGTCTGAAGATGATTTCCCTCAAGCCAGTAAGGAAGCCCTTAATTGCAAGAATAATCTTACTAAAAGGAATAATTTGCTAGAAGAATTCTAAATAAGTTAATTTTCTAGGTTTAAGTTAAACTGGTCGGTTATTACTAAGATGTTTATAAACCTAATTCTTTAACAAGTGACTTCTCTAGAACTTATGATCCAATAATTACAATTTAGTGCCTAGGTAATGGTTTGCTACAGAATTTGCAAAAAGGCTAAGCATTGAATCACACTCCCCCCCCCCGCCCCCACACCACACACACATACAGCCAAGTACTTCTACTTTCAATTTCATAATGACGGTTTTTATAAAAATACTTGGTATGCATACTTAGCTTTCTTATAATTAGATATATATTGGATACTTATTTTTCTTATAACTAGGTAAATGGTAGTCACATCTATCTTCAAAATAAAGTACAAGAAGAAGCTGAGGAGATGGCTCTGTCATTGAACTGCCTGTGGCAAAAGCAAGAGGGCCTGAGTTTAGAGCCTCAGCATGTTTGAAGTGTCAGGTGTATTTGGACACATATCTAACGCCAGCCCTGTGGCAGGGTAGTGGGGCAGAAACATACAGATCCTTGGCCAGGCAGCCTACCTAATCAGTGGGCTATGAGTTCAGGGTTCAACTCTATTAAAAATAACATGCAGAGGGACAGAGGAGGCCCTCGACTGTGGTCTCTGGTCTCCACACCTGCACACACACACTGGCAGGCACACTTGTACACATCAACACAAACATATACACATATGTAATATGCACTCAATGCAGTAAATAGAGGATAAGTGTTCTGGTTTGGATCTTAGATGTCTTTCAACAGCTAGGTATGGAGTTCCTGGCACCAGTCTGTGTCCACTGTAGGTGATAAAACCTAGGCAGGGTTTGCTTAGTAGAAGGAAGCTAAATCATTTGAGGAATGCCCTTGAAACGTGTACTGAAACCTGGTCCTTTCTCTCTTTGGGGTTTCCACCCTGCTACCCTGCCTCAGTACAATTTCAGAAACAATGGGGCAAAGTAAGCGCCAATTGAGACGTGCAAGACCTTGAGTCAATAGAAAGATCCCTTTCTTGTGAGTCAAGTGTTTCTGTCACAGCAACAGCTAGCTCAAGTAAACTCTGTTTGTAGAAAAGCACTGTGGGTGTTTTGTAAAAAACAAGTGGTTTGCTTGGAGACTCAAGGGGTATTTAGTCCTAATCTTACTAAATTATACATTTAAACAAAATCCATAATAGTTATTACCATGTGGATAACAGTTGCCCATCCTCCACATCTGTTTGCAGATATTTGTACTTTCTAGCCAATAGATAACTTTTTTAAACTGAAGTTTTTCCTGTCTGTCTATTATACCATTATCAGCAAGTGATGTCATCAATACCCACCCCCAACACTTGCCTTCTTGTCTTTCCACTTATTGTGAAGCATACCTACTAAATGCCTTATGCTAAGGGAACTAGAGGTTATTTAGAAGTGCAGAGTGAAGAGGCAGATCTTTGGCTCTTTGAGCCTTCCTTGGCTTGGCTCCTCACTCGAAAGCAGCAAGCTGGCTGGCTCCTCTGTGCCTGTCTAAGAAATGGGACTGCAGGCTCATTTCATCACAACTTCTCATGTTTTGTTTTGTTTTGTTTTTTTTATCAAATGACGGTAAATGTCTGCACGTGTTCCTGGTAAATATCCATGTGCATTAAGGACTGTGCTGTGTAGAGAGCCATGTAGGGGACGTCTGAGGCAGTGTGATAATGCTATTATTCATTCCAGCCCAGACTTCACAATAAACTTACAAAGCACTTGCCTAATTCTCATGCCATCTCTTCGTAATTACGGCTTAGAAGGGGAAGCTAAAATACAAAGAATCCCAGACTGAGCAGCGCAGCCTCTTCCCTTGGCTGCATGAATGTGCCTTAGTATTATAAGAAAGAATTGCTTTTTCAATGGGAGTTTCTTAAACTCAGCAAGAGTTTTTATCAATAATTGAAGTGTTAGTGCTTACATAATAAGCCAGATACTTAGTGTTCAAACTAACCAGGAAATTGTGCGATGGGTGTCATTTATATTACACTTCCCCTGTCCTCTGTGTCAGATTAATTAGAAGAAATGCATCCATTTCCATGCCTTCTTTTTAAGATACAGTCATGCAGAGGCAGAGAAACAGAGGAAATGAGATTGTTTGACTTAGTAGTCTTCTAGAAGATACTGAGTGAGATCTAGCTGACTGCCAAATGTTTGCTTTCTTCTACAGTAGGTACTTTTTATACGGCAATGAGGTCTCTGGGGATTTTTGGTTCCTATTGTTCGGAGTGGGTAGTTTATGCTGAAGATTGATAATAAAGTAGAAAAAGCCAAAGAGGACTTTAAAGCTACTTTTAATGACTAATGCAGGTTAGTAAGAGTCACGCCCTCAGCTTTCCAAGCTGGAAGCTGACAAATAGTTCACAAGCCACCTTTCTAGCTCTGAGATACTAGGTAGGGCAGTGTAGGGGGTTAGTCTGCTGTTGCTATGTATTTGAATGCAAATGCTATAAAATCTTAGCAAATTCTTTAGCAGCTGAGGTTTCCAGTTGCTAAAGCTGTGCCCCTAAGATGTGGTTGCCTCCAGGAGGAAACCTCACATACTCCAGCTCTGTTGTGAGAATGTTAGTCCCCAAGTTAATTGATCAATAAAAGGGTAAAGCTGGTGATTGAGGAATAGATAGAGGTAAGCAGGTGTTCAGTTACCAGGCTGGGATCACAGGTAGAGTGAGCAGAGAAGAAAGGACAAGGAGAGAGGAGGAAGCAGCCATGAGAGGAGATGGACCATAAGCCCATGGCCAGGAGAAACAGCAAGTAGCAAGGGACATATGGCTGGATGGAAGTTAGAACAGCTCCAAAATCTGCCCTACCTACGCTTACCACTTGTAAATAAAGTACCTGGATTGTGTGTCTTTTATACGTGCTAGTTAGAATAAATAACTATTTTTACAGAGCAGATTTATAAATCAAGTCTTGGGAGTCAAGCGTTTTGTGAATATTTTTCCAAGAAACCATGCATTTCAAATAGTGAAAGGCAGTGAAAGACAAAAAAGAAATGTTTTTGAAACGTTAAAGATTTGCCGTCCTGAAGACGTGCATGTGGCCAAATATGTGGAGCAGTCGCTTGCAGGCAGGCGGGTCCCTGTGTGGATACATGTACTTGCATATCAAAGTTGCAACAGTTTCTGCACTGTGAGATTCTTTGGCCCTTTTCCCTTTCTGGCCATATTTTGGGGCACTGTGATACACTTACCATGACTTTGCTACCTAGGAGGCTTATTTATTTTCAACTCTCAAGTGGAAAAGTAGAAGGTAACTAGAAGTTCTGTAACATTCATCACAAGGACCTGAACTGGAAACCTCAGTGGCTAAAGAATTTGCTAAGACTTTAGAGCATGCTGATCTAATGGGAAAGAGAAGAACAGTGCCACAATCAGGTTCACCTTCTATAAATATACTTCTTAATGGGAATAATATATCTCCTGAGAGTTTAGAGTCCTAACTATGTAACAAATAGGATTTTTCTTTAAAAATATTTTTAATAGTTTTAAATATGTGCCGGTGAGTGTGTCTGCACTCACCGGTACAGCAGCCTAAGGAGGCCAGATTCCCTGGGTCTGTAGGTACTGACAATTGTGAGCTGCCTGACATGGGTGCTGGGAACTGAACTCTGGTCCTCCGGAAGAGCAGAGGACCGCTGAGCCATCTCGTCAGCCCCTAACAAATGTGAACTCTGAAAGCAACATTAATTATTGGGGCCATATCCGCGGTCCATGACAGCAACGTAGGTCATTGTCCATACATATGCAGTATTTCTACCATGTGTTTATAACTAGTTTGATTTTAAAAATCATTACATTAACATACAAAGCACACCCTACATATATCATCTGTCATTTTCCTGCTACATATTCTAGAAATGAAATTTTAATACCTGTACAATAATTAATAAATAATATAGCACACAGTTATGCAAAAATACGAGGTGAAATATAACTTTTTTTAGTCTTTGAGCCAGAACCCTGGAAACTAAGACTCTCTGACGTAAGTGGGCTCATGAGTCCTTTTGAGATTCCTACCAGGAAAGGAGCCGCCCCCAGGACACAGTCTGTAACTTCCCCAGAAGAGCTCAGCATCAGAGCACATCTGAGCATCGTGGGAGCTAAGCATGGTTTTGTAACAAAAATGCATACAAGAAAAACATTGTTTGCATTGAATCTACAAATGGCTATAGATCAGAGAGGTGGACTGAGTGGATCAGAGAATGTTTAGGCACAAGAGGATCATCTCTAAGGAAAGCTACTTGTTGCTTCCAGATGCACTGAGATTATATTAGCCTAGAGAGTTGATTAAGGAGAGTGATGTGGCCCAAGGCCTGCTCATCACCTACATGGGGTTTGATGCAGGTTTTGGCCTGCATCCAGGAACATTACAGTCTCATGCTTAATCAGCCCTCAGGTTCCTGTCAGGTGATTGACTTAGGTCTTCCCTCACTCCTCCATGACATCGACTGGCCTTTGGGATTATATTTACTATCACAAAATATTTCATCATGAATTCGTAATTCTAAATAAAAAAAGTCACAAGAGATCAACTGAAGGAAAAGCCCATATGTTCCTATAGTATGGCCTGCATGTCATCTTTATCAGTCCTCTATTTTATAACATCTTGTACTGTTTTTAATCTACATCTTCAGCTCAGTATCATACATTAGACACAATATTAATACAAGAATTTTCCTCAGTAGAACTGCTGGCAGATAAGAAAGGGATGAAGGAGAAGGAGGAGGAGGGAGAGGAGGAGGAAGAGGAGGAGGATTAAGAGGAGGAGGAGGGGGAGGGGGAGGAGGAGAGGGAGGAGGAGACGTTACAGGAAGGTAAGGGCATCTGCTTCAAATTTTCTCTTGGGATTTCTGCCCCCAGCTATAAAAGTTACCAGTGAACTTCTTCAGTCAAGGAGTGAACCCATTCTCTAATTATAATTTTGGATGAAAGGCAGAACTTTTAAAATCTTGCATACAATTACTAACTTTATAAACACTTGCTGAACAACAAGTGTCAATTAAAGGTTATAAATATATGATAGAATCATTTCAGGACACACTTGAAAATGGAAAAAAAAAGGAAAAAGAACCCAAGGATAATGCAAATTGGACCAATAATAGTTTTCATCTGCTGTCTCTTCTATTCCCTTGTAAAAACTTTTTAATTTATGAAAAAGAAAACTGAGAGAATGTTAGTGTGTCATGGATATCTTTCACACAGTGAAGAAACAGGAACTGTGCATTGTCTCCAGTATATGAGTTTCAGAAAGCAACTGCTGTTTGTTTTTTGGTTTTTTTTTTTTTTGTTTTTTTGTTTTTTTTTTTTACAGAGACTCCAGAAACAAGCAAGGCCCAGCCAGCAGCTGGTTTCCATGTGAACGCATGGTGTCTAAGCAGATGCAGGCAGCAGGATTCTAGCCTTTCAGAATAGCAATTGTTCTGAATTAAATCTGCTTTCAAGATGGTCTTGATTATAAAACCAACAACTGTGTGATACGTACCTTACTTAAGTTCATTTCTAAAGTAAGCGCAGCATCTAATGACTGCATATCTTTCTAGAAATTGCCATCTGGGTACTATTTATCCTTGATCTTTACCGTGGGCGATAGTAAGGATAGTAAGGATACAATAGTACAACCCATTGGTCCCATGATGGCTTATTTTTTTCTCAGCTCTTGCTGAGTTTCCCATGGGACAATTGGGTGTCAGACCATCAATGGTTACCATAACCACCCTGAGCTTTTGAGTCCGTTGTCTCACAGGCAGGAAGAATAAGGTAACACAGACTTGGAATGAGCACAGCAGGGAGACTGATTAAGGAAAACAGAGAAAGATTCTCAGGAGTGGGAGGAGCTTCCGGGGAGGAAAGCAGCCAGGTGGCCTTGACCCACGAAATTTTTAATGAATCGTATGGAAGAAGATTGCGGGAGACCGAGGCAGTCTTCATTGGAAGTGGTTACTTGAGTCCATCTCAGACCAAGCCAGTGAGGACATTGCACGCTGCTGCAGACCTTCTTGGTCCCTTGACTTCGTGGAATGGGTCTCTGGTCACAGGTGGGTAAGGAGTCAGTGGGAATTGACAGACAGACTTGACACAAGGGAGTGTGGATCTGAATGTAATTTGTCAAATCAAGCGTCAAACTTTTTATACAGAAGAAAATAGGGAAGTTGGGTGACACACCAGCAAGGTACAAAGAGGTTACTGGATTCTTACACAAAAGAGAGGAATGCAAACACAGAAGAATTGGCAGGAACCAACTGGGGTAAAATTCAATGTTAACAACTGGGATCAAAAACAGCTCCACCTAAGGTCCACTTAATCTTAGAAGCCAGGGGCAAGGGCTTCGTTTCTACTCTAGTCTATGGTATAGTCCACCTTCCCCCTAGGCCATTGTAAATACTTGTGTATGGGTGTAACTCAGCTATCTATAGTTCTAAGCATCTGCTCTGGTTCCTCTTTAGGTCACAAACTTCCTTCTTCATAGATAATGGTAAATTTCTGTGTAGGGCAGTGACTTAGCTATATTGGTGCCCAAGGTCAGATCAAGGACTGTGGATCAAGGACTGCCTAGAAACTAACAGTTATGTCAAAATATCAATCCTTAGGAGCACTTGTAATAAAGCAATATTAAGGGAAAGCACACAGATCCATTTACCAACTAAAGCAAGGACATTGGAACATTCTTTATACAGGATGGCACGATTCCAGTAGACTAAGTTTCCATGAACTTTTTGCCTCGAGACAGCGCCCAGGTTTTCGGGGCCTGTCGCACTTGTCACTACTGGAGTGGATGTAGCAACCCGCTACATGCATGTTCCAATGACCCAAGTAGAGGTGTGGCGTGCAGTCAGGAAAGTGCCTCCAAGACTGGCTCATGGCCACCATGGCCCTCTGCCCTTTGGCCTAGAAATGTAAAGGCTTTGAGAAGATTATGGCAAGTGGTATGAGAGAAGTGAAGCCCAAATTTAAATAATCCAGATACCAGTTTCAACCACACTGACCTATGGTTAGGAACACTTCGGGGGTGGGGATGGGGTAGACTAAAGTTTTAAACAAATACTGACCATACCTGGAAGTGAGTTTTGTATCTGAGTTGATAGTCAGGTGGTCTGAGGGTCAATTTTCTCCAGTATCCTGCATGAACATTTTAGACAATGTTTTCCAGAATCAGGTGGCAGACTAGAGACGATAAGATCAACCCTGATGTCTTATCCTCCCTCCACGTTCTTCTTCACCAACCAAGACACCCTGGCAGAGAGACAGGACATTCGGGTATCATTCATACCACATTGCAGTAGGTTCCTTGTCCCTCTGGCATGCTTTTGTCTCTGTGGTTGTCTGTGTTCTTGCTCTGATCATAGGGAGAACATCTCCCACCAACACCTCTCCCTGAAAGTGGAGTAGAGTTAGTTATGGCAACAAGCAAGACAGACCACTAACTGCGGCTGAGCTGACGATGGGAGGCCGGCATAAGTTGAGGAACTATGTAGATTCTTCTCAGAGCTATCCCACTTGTCACCAGCCTGTATTGTATGTTACCCCTACTTAACAGATGATGAAACCAATGACTTCAGGCGTCAAGTGATCGTACAACCGCAGCAGGCTCTCCCACCTTAACTTTCCATCTGCAGGAAACTGTGACATCCCTGACTGCTTTCAAGTGAACACAATGGGGACAACAGTTGGTTAGAATAAAGCCAAGTTGATTTCAAAGGCTTGTGTCCTGAGAAGATACGTGAAGTTACCTTTCCTCCCAAAGACTGTCTGAGGGAACTCCGTATGCACCGATCGCATAGTGCATGAGCCTTTTTCTCCTAACAGGAACACTGTAATTTACTTTAACTTTCTAAGGCTAGGCCCTATAATTCTGTAGACAAAGTTTTCTGCAGGCTAAACATCAGGGCACTTCTATATACTTTGTGTCCACGAAGCTCAGAAGTACAGAATAAGGAGGCCTCTTATCTACATATGCTCTGTGTTTAAAAGGAAACATTTTCCATCATATAAATTTTTAAGGATTTTGGTGAAACCTCCATTTTCCTTAGAATGTCCAAAGCCACCAAGTGCAGTTCTGGAAGGAGTCACCACTGCTACACTCCTGCCTGCCATTATTTGACCACTTTTCACTTTGCTTTCTTTGGGGCTCTTTCTAACCCTGGCATCTGTAAACTCTTTATCTACTGGTACTAAAGTCTAAGGCTTTTCCCAAGGGCATAACCAGTGGCTTACTCATAATTTTTATTCAAAGAAACACAGACTGGCAAGGAAGCACGTCGATCTCTTTATCAGATCATAGCTGCTAAGCCTTTTAGGATCCTACAATCATGTCCTCAGGCTGCATTCAGAGCAGGATGTGAAAATATGTCCCCACTAGGGTCAGCCCACTGGAGTCTCCTCACATCCAGTGCTGGCTGATTCTCTCCTCCACATCACATGGGAATGACCATTTCTGCGTGCCAGGCATGCACTTACTCTTTGTCTGTAACACAGTTAACATACTCTCCTACTAGGGCCACTTTTTACTATAGACACTTTTTGTTAAGGAGATTCAGCATATAAGTGAATGAAAGCGAAAATCTGAACCAAAAAATCTGCTGAGGCAGGAAGAGCATAAGCTCAAGGACACCTTGAACTAAAACATTAAATTCTGTCCCAAAACTGCTTGGAACAACCATGGCTAGAGAAGATGAGTAACAGAGCTGAGTGTGCGTAGTGTAGAACCTGCCGCACAGTATGTCTTCAAGTGAAAATAAGTGAATGTGTGCACTCTCTGTGTCTCTCTCTCACTAACTGTCTGTGTCTCTCTGTCTGTTTCTCTGGGTGTGTGTCTGTGTATCTATCTGTGTGTCTGTGTGTCTGTCTGTCTCCAAATCAAAGGATTCCTTTCCCTTTCTAGCTATCAAGGAAACAAGCAAAATTTCAATGTAGCCTCTGATCAAAAACAGAAACAATAAGTCAGGAAATTTGGGTACCTGTTGAAGCGTGCTTTTACTCTGCCAAGGATTTCAGAACAGGAAGGTCAAGGAGAAAACAAGGGAATGGAAGGAGCAGAAGAGGAAGGAAAGAAAGAAGGGATTCCTCACTGTAGATCCTACGATGCAAAGCTTGTCCCAGATTGTCCATGGTGATAATTCCCAGTTGCTGGGCTCCTTTGCAATCGGTTTGCTATGACTCTGCCTCTTTTTCTACCTCACTGCTAGTGTAGAACCTGCCTTCTGGCAGAACTGTCTTACAAACTCCACAGATGACCAGTGTGCTTGCAGGTGAATGAATTGAATACGCTTAGTCACATGGGAAAAAATTCTTAACTCCTGCCTTGGTAAGTGGCCCACTTCTGCTCATGTACTTGGGAAGTTGGAGTTGAGGAGTACTGGGGCCCAGCAGTTCTAGGCCAGCCTGGGAAACAGATAAACACAGGCTTCAAACAAACCAGCAGCAGCACCACCACCACCACCACCAAAGCCTACACAGAGCCTGCTGGGAGTGGGGTAGCATTTCCTTTCAGGTGAAAGCTTCTCTATGCCTGGCCAAAGGACTGTGGGCTTTTCCTTTCCTTGTGCAAATGGGGCTTGCTTCTAAAGGCCATAATGTTCATCTTTTGATCTGAGACTAATCAGGGATAGTAAAGTGTTCTGTTTTGGATTTGGTCTGACTATGACCTACAGGGGCCATGTTTTGGAACTTGGTCCCTTGTGTAGCAATGCTATGAGATGGTTGTGCCTTTAGTAGGTAAAACACAGAGGGAGGTAATGAGCTGTTGTAAACTCTGCCTTCTGAAGGACTTGATGAAGTTCTCTTGAGAGTTTGTTTAGTTCTCATGACAGGATTGTTATAAAGGGGTATCCCTGATCTACTCTCAATCTCTCTCTCTCTCTCTCTCTCTCTCTCTCTCTCTCTCTCTCTCTCTCTCTCTCTCTCTCTTGTGTGTGTGTGTGTGTCTGGAGTGGTGTGTGTGTTCTCTTTGCTCAATTACATGCGCACATACACTGTCCCTTCCACTGTAATGACACCTGTTGTGTAGTCTTCAGTATTCCTTACTACATTGACTTGATGCACAGCTGAGATGATGTCACAATCTTCACCTTACGAGACTGTCATCTAGATAAACTTTTCTCTAACATATTTGGCCTCTGGGATTTCATTATAGTAAAAAAAAATTGACTAATAAAGGGACGTGGTAGTTGAAGATAAGAATTAGAACTTAATCTGCCACTGGTATAGTTAATGGAAGATTCTGAGTATAGACTGAGTTAAAAAGGAAATAACTTTTCTCCCTTGATTTTGGGTGGAAATTTGCAGTAGTAGTTCAAAGAACGGGGCACCCTGGGAAATCTGGCCAACAGCCTTTGCAAGTTTACCCAGTGTTCTTCCCATAAACCATACCTCTCTTTGTCTTACCATCTTTTCTTATAACTCTCCACATACCACATCTAGGGCAGGAACTCCAAATGAAGACCCCAGTGTCATAAATAGCATTCTAAGTACATGTGTGGCTTCTCTGTTGCTAACCTGTCCTTTAGCACATGGACTGAAGGAAAATGCATTCTCTCCCCCTCCCCTATATACCCAAAGCTCAAACACCCAGCACTCAAACACGATGCCCTTTATATACTTTAGTATGCCCTTTATATACTTTAGTATGCCTTGTATTTATTGCCAGCATCTGCCATGATCTGGAAGGACAGCAACGTTCAATCTCGTTTGCCTCTCTGCCCTCTCTTTATATGGGTTGGAAACACAGCTTGCGATGACACTCTCTGCCTGTCCACTGACCCTAGCAGTAGAGCAATCATCTTTCCGAGTGAAGACCCTTTGGTCTTACACTAAATCTCTCTGGGTCTTCTTGGTCTCGCCCCAAAAGTTTACTCAGAAAATGGATTAAGTATTTTTTTTTTTTTTTTATGGTTGAGGGAACAGAAAACTGCTCTGTGTACACTGATGAAATCAAGCTTCCTAGAGAAGCTAGAATTGGTGTGAATTGGATGTGTTTGAGGGAAGCCACATGCAGAGAAGGAGTGTGCAGATCTAGGAGAAAGGCCTTGGGCATTCTAAAGCTGCACACTGAAGTGCAGAGCCTCCTTAGAATCCCGAGTTTCCTTCCTACTGTGTGGCATAGATTTCCTCTGGTCTCCATGTGTCCCTGAGAACGTGTGTGGGGCTCACTTGCTCAGTCTTCCCACTTCCTGTTCCCGCTTGCCTTGGTCTGCTGATTGAGCGAGAAGCAAATGCTTTTATCTCATTAATACCAGGGGCACCTATTGCTTAGCTTTGAGGGTTTTTTTCTTAACTACTTTTCCAAACCTGATTGGCACAGACTGCCTTTCTCTAAGAAGACCTTGTCCTCACCAGGCTACCGTTAGCCTCTCCTTCAGACCATTTGCCTGCATTCCTTTACCTTTCACATGTCCTCTGCTTAATGAGATCTTATGCCCTGAAGCATGTCATGTGTAAAATACATGAATACAGAGTATAATGAACACACGTGCTGATATATTTCTACTTCTTTAAAATAAAAAAAAATCCTATATGGATTTCAAAAATAAAATGTTTGAACATTAGTTTAACACAGAGATGTGTGTTTTGGGGGGAACATCAAAATATCAAACACTGTAATATATCATAATAACTCTTCATTGAATGGTAAATATAATTTTCTGAATATCTTCCATAAAAAATATCTGAAGGGATTAAAGTTCATAGCACTATGTTTCTGGAAACCCACCTCTTTAGCTTCAGACTTTCATGTGAGCGGCGTGAAGGAAACTGTCAGTGTGGTGAACAATGAGGATATGTGAGGACCAGAGAGGAAAAACGATAGATAGATCAGCAATGGCTACTGCTGCAACAAGTAATTCAGGTGATGCTGAAATGTCAAAGTGAGGCTACAAACAAGTCCTTTGATGGTCCCTGAGTCTAACTGGCTGTTCTCACAGTGTACATTCTTACATGTGTGTGTGTTTGTTTTTGTGGTTGTTTTATTCTGATTCTCTGTCATCTTTATTGTCAAATTTCACTAAACACTGGCCATGCACTATAATGTGAATATGCTAATGTTCCATGCTAAATAACTGTCATGTCTGAACATTCTTCACTGTCAATAAGATTAAACAGTCAGGTGGAACATTGTGGCACCTGACCTGCTATCCCAACACTAAGGAGGCTGAGTAAGGAGAATCATGAATTTGAGGTGAGCCTGGGCTGCAAGACAAAACACTGTCATCATCATCAACAACAACAACAACAAAATAAGAAATAATTTAGTTCCCTAGTTTTATAAATGAGTTAAGTTTTTTTAAATTGTCAACAATATATTGGAAAAGCTACCATTGAAAACTATGTTTTCTAGCAAGTGATTTTTTTATTTAACTCAAGTGTTTGGAAGTAGGTTTTTCTAAAGGATTAAATAATTTAATATGACCTCACCGTGTTCTAAGTCAAGGGAATTAGCAGCCAAGCATTAAGGATGCACATTGGAAGCTGGGGTGACCAGAATGAATGAAGAGCAGCTGGGGCTGTCATTAGCACGTGCTTAGCTGCACTCTCCACAATCCAGACATTAGACCCGCCAAGCTTCCAGCCATCAGTATATACGTTTCCACCAGGAGGCTACTGAGATTGCTCAAGTTCTACTGTCTTCACAGAACAGGCCTCTGCAGGTTTCCCAGCGATTCTGTATATGAGTCAGGGTTGCTCTTGTAGTTGTGCCCATAGCAGTGTGAGGCAAGTTCCCATAGAATATTGCCACATGATAGTATTGAGACACTTAGAGGTAAAATAAAAGAGACTAAGCCAAAGAGGTAGTCTGATAACTGTTGTGTTTAGTATTGATATGCTAGCACACACTTGGTTCAATATCTGTGTAATAGTGATTGCAGTATCAGGTTCTGCACTGATTTAAGGTTTGGACAGCATACAAAGCATGCATGCATTCTCGTCACTTAGAGCATGTGGCACTAGAAAGCAATGCTCTGAGTGAATGGACAGCAAAAACATAAAAATAAAAATGGGTGAACTTGAGGCTAGTGCTGGCCACCATTAATGTGTTTATTTATATGGGTGAGCTCATAAGGTATGTTTCAAAGGAAACATTAGAAACAGAAAAGTTAGAATTATCTACAGTAAATAAAAATGATAGACAAGAAGCTATTACACCCACATTAAAATATTTGGCTCACTGTGGACTGTCAGCCTCAGCCAGCGATACTTTGCACATATACAGTGCAACAGTGACCCCATTAGGCACAGTTTCTCTTCCTTTTCTACCTTTCCAGGTGGACAAAAGGAAGAGATGCAGGCAATGGGGCAAAATAGGGGTGTTTAGAATGTGCCAAGGGGAGGTGAGATTTTAGCATTATCATCATAGTACCAATGATATTTAGCAAGCTTTTACTCAATAATATAAATTATTGAATTTGAATAATCTAAATTCCTGAATGACAAGCCATATCTCTACGGTCCCCGAGGATACCGGCATAAAGTTGTCTTTAATTAAATGTACTTGAAATTCTCTAAAGTAAACCCGGGAGAGAAACTAAAACAAATCCACTGAGGAAGTTGCACTTCTGAGGTCAAACCACTAGAGGGCAGGAGAGCCCTGCTACTTTTGTTTTGCAAAAGTCCTCAGGACACTGAGCCCCTCACCACTTGCCTTTGCCTGGTCCCAACTCCATGACTGGTTAAATGGTCTCTGCAGAAAGGGTCTCCAATCTTATTTCTAAAGTACCAGGCCTTTACAGTTCCCCAGAGACTTGTACAGAAGCAGAAAGCAAGTATGTACTTTACAGATTACATTGTTTCTGCTTTTGTGGAACTTTGCTTTTTGCTCTGGAGAAAAAAAGGATAGAACCACAGGCTTACAAGGTTTGTCCTTCCTTCCTTCCTTCCTTCCTTCCTTCCTTCCTTCCTTCCTTCCTTCCTTCCTTCCTTCCTTCCTTCCTTTCTTTCTTTCTTTCTTTCTTTCTTTCTTTCTTTCTTTCAGAAAAGACTTACCAAATTAGCTAATTCTTTAAAAATACCTTCTTTATGAAAATCTAATTTAAAATGGGACAATTTTAAAGACAATTTTTAAATGTAGCTAATTGTATTCCAAACAAAATATTCCATATAAGAAAACTAAAAGAATATCCACACTATGTGCCAATGCTCAGAAGCCAGACGTTTTATTAACATTACTACAACTTCACAGAATTTTTAAATTACTTTAAAAATACATTTTATGGTTTTCTTTTCCCACCCTCTCAGTAAAGCTGTCATTCTGATAGGATGAAAGCTTTGGTGGATTGTTTTCTGACTTAAGGCGAAGTCTGCTTGAGTGTGGCTTCAGTGCTTATTTAGTGGAGAGGATTTAAAGAAGCCGTTCTCCTTCTCTGCTGACTTCAGCCTCCTCTTGGTAAGTTTCGTTTCTGGAACAAACAGAAATAAGCTTACCTGGTATCTTTGGCTTGGGACACTTAGAATTACGTTTCTACAGACATATGAGCCTACTAATTTTTCTTGCTGTAGAAGAGTATGATTTGAAAAACATTTTTTTTTCTTATAGAGAACATGCACATAAAACTATACTCTAGTCTCAGGCCCTTAAGATCACCAGAATAGTCTTCATTCTGTTTAATGGCAATTTGAATCCATTGAACATGGTAAATTCTGAAAACTAAGGCATGTTATCACTGTGTGATAAGAACCAAGGGCCACTAAATTAATAAATATCCAGTATTATTAACACTCCTGGTACCTTCTTAGTTTTTGTTAAAGTCTCCCCTCTTCATAGAAGTGCCTCTGACTCTTTACATTAAGTGGGTTTTAAGCAGAGATGACAGCTAATACTGTACTGTGTCAAACAGCGCCTTCAATTTCTAGCAAAAGTAATGCATTTTTGCAAAATCCTTCTTTGTTTTCTCCCAATTTTTCTTTGGTAGCCCCATGATCTTGGTGCTCTGTCTTTCAGTAAGGGATTAAAAGCATGCTGGGTGTAGACATAGCCCTGGGCAACTTCCTGGAAGGCTTTGCTGAAGTCCCGTTTTAAGCTTAGGGCTCCTGGCTCAGCTTAGCTTTTTCCTTTAATGTGTAAGTCGACTATTACTCACGCTGAGGTTCAGTCTACACCGATCTTTAGGAAACTGCAAGAATACAGTAGTAAAACAGAAAACAAACAAGGCAAAAGCAAAACAAACAAAAACACATACCCCTTCCACTGCCACTGTACCTAAAGGAAAGTCCTTGGAAGACCTCCACCAGCCATGGGTTCCTACTGTCTTGGAATATGCTTTGGCTAACACTTTCGTGGTGTTAACCGCAAAGATGGTATCTTTATTTCCTGGGAGCAAAAGAAAAAAAAAAAACTTCATGAGCCTTGGAACAGTCATTGTAGACCTGTATTTGCATTGTGGCTTTTCTCAATTCGATCCCTGTACCAACTTCTGTTCAGTCAGCTATCCATTCCCGGGCTATCAGAGAATGGTGTGATTTCACGTTACAACTTCACTGTAAAAGGCTTTCTTTCTGTGGGGAGCAGCACTCTTCTGAAGTAGCCGATTCTTCCCTTTGGATATTATCTTAAGTAAAAAGAGATGGTTTGACAATGTTAAGCTTGAAATGTAGTGACCTTGGTTAATCCATTATTAATCCAGTTCAGGTAGCATTCCAGCATGAACTGTCAAGTTTCCCTATATTGGACACAAGGACCACTCTGACCTGGAAAATAATAGTCAACTAAATCCTTTTTATGTGGTGCTGTCTCTCTTTAGTCTTTATCTGGGGTGGGGAGAGCTCCAACATGTTAACTTTTTCTTTTCTTTTCTCTCTCTCTCTCTCTCTCTCTCTCTCTCTCTCTCTCTCTCTCTCTCTCTCTCTTGCAAAAAGCTCTGGTTTCTTAGTTCAACCATCATTTACTCAGCTCATATCACACACTGATCCCACATATATACTTTGAATATGGATGCCCAAAATACTGGGAATTACCACCCCCACCCATCCATCTCAGTCTACCAAAATTGCTGGTCAAGAGCTGCACTATAAATAGGAACAGGGTGACAAGGCCGTGTCTTTAGAAGTTGATAAAAACTTCGATTTTGGGTAAGACTATGGTTGAAGTTTCAGGGCTAGTTGAGTGGGGGGAGCAGTAAATCAAAATGAGTTTGAAGCAGAAGTCACATTGGTCATGATAATGGCAGAGGCCCCTAATGGGGTCTTCAGCCTCTTAGACTCTACCCGGATCTCAATTTCAACAAGATAGCTGCTCTTTAGAGCCTTTGCACAGGAGGACTGCCACAGGATCCTGCCAGAGTGTCAGGCATACTGCAGCTACTTTACAGAGCTGCAAAACAAGTTCAGGCAACCTAGATCTTTATCTGCTTTGCTGAAAGGGGCTGGTTACATTTTAATCTCGGTTATATAAATGTTTGTTTTGAAAGCAAGCTGGCACATCTCAAGCCCCTTCCTTTGATTTCCAGTAAATAACCTCTCCCTTCCCCTCTCTCCTCTTCCCCTCCCTTCCTCATAAAAGACAAGGAGTATAGAAAATTAAATAAATATATCAAATAATGCAAATTATTGAATATATATTCTTGATGCTCATGATCAGATGTGCTGTTTAGATGTTTTGTGATGTTAGCCAATTACGGTTTAGACTGGATTTTTTGCAAGTATGTGCACTGTGTGTGTGTGTGTGTGTGTGTGTGTGTGTGTGTAGATCAGAAGCTGCAGATTGGCAACCGTGCCTTTCTCCACTCGTCCCCACTTGATTAACTGTGGCCAGTCTCTCACTGAACCCAGCTAGCTCACAATGAAGATCACCCATCTCTGCTCTCTTAGTATTGGCATTACAGGTAGCCCCTGAGCCTGCCTAGGTTTTTTGTGGGTTCCAAACTTCGGTCTTCATGCTAGCACTCACAATGCTTTATCTGTGGAGTCACAGACCCAGCTATAGTCTAGAATCCTAAACATCAGCTGGAATAAGCTCCATATATATTCAGTCAGATATACCCCATGTCCCCATTTGACTATGTCCATTTTTATTCATGAAGGCCCCTTGTCACCTGGAAGCTATGTTGTTTTCTATCACTATACATTAATTTTTCCTTATTAGAAATTCTTAGTAATTAAATCACAAAACTATGTTTTTTCTATATTGGTTTCTTTTGTTCACCATGTTTGGGAGATTGTCTACATTGTGTCTTTAAGCTACCCGTAAGTAGCATTCCTTTGAGAAAATATTCAGTCTATTCATTTGTTTAATTACAATGTATATTTGTTTCAACTTGCCAGTTACCATGAATACACCTGTGGACAGTGCATGGGAGTTTTCTTATCCATGTAGCATTATACTTCTCTTTGGAACATTGTAGTTAAGATTTCTATGTGAAAATGGAAGTATATTCTTGACACTGTAAGACATTTTGCCCTTTCAGTAGGACCTGCACACTCTTAAATTCTGACCACTGAAGTCTGAGGGCTTCGGTATCCTATCAGCATTGGTGAGGTCTGTCTTCTGAGTTCAGTTATCCTAATGAATACATAGTGGCTTCTGTCACATCTAATAATGAGCACTGGTTGGGACTTGCTTCCAGGGCCTGTGGCTATCTTTATAGCAACCTTGGTTAAGCTCTCTGCATATCTTCATATCTCATACCCCTGAAAAGCAAATTGTCATTGTGATTATTGTGTATATGGCAGGGCAGGGTGGGAGAGTGAAAGAGGGAGAGAGTGTGTTTGTTTTCTTGTGGTTTGCATTTTATCAGTTTCTCCTTTTGTTTCCATTTAAAAAATATTATTTACTTTTATGCTATGTGTAGGAGTGCACTGCCAACATGTATATATATATATATATATATATATATATATACACACACACACACACACACACACACACATATATATATATATATACACACACACATACATACATACATACATATATATTATATATATCCCAAGAGTATCTGGTGCCTGCAGAGCTGTGTAAGCCAGAAGAGGGTTAGGAGTTTAGGATTATTGTTAGCTGACTCGTGGGTACTGGGAACTGAACCCCAGTCCTCTCTGTTACAAAATATAAATGCAGTGGCAGTGGTATGGAAGTACCTCGTGGGCCCATGACAATGTATCCCACTGAGAAATCATACCATAAAACAATATGGTAAAAGAGAAGTGTATTTGGGAAAGGGAGGGGAGGGGTACCTGGAGAAAGAAAGGTAGGGGCATAAAGACAGGAGCAGAGCTATGAGGGAAGAGAAGGTGGGACATAGAAGGAGAGAGAGAGAGAGAGAGAGAGAGAGAGAGAGAGAGAGAGAGAGAGAGAGAGAGAGGAGAAGAGGAAAGAAGAAGAGAAGAGAAGAGAAGAGAAGAGAAGAGAAGAGAAGAGAAGAGAAGAGAAGAGAAGAGAAGAGAAGAGAAGAGAAGAGAAGCTACCTGGGAACACATGAGAACAGAGAGAGAGAGAGAGAGAGAGAGAGAGAGAGAGAGAGAGAGAGAAGAAAAGGGGCCTGGGGTAGCCAACAGTCTGCTTTTTATGCTGCCTTACCTGCCTTGTACCTGGTAGGTGACCAGTGATGGTGCCAGCCTAGGTTCCTGGGAAGAGCCTAGCAAAATAGTCTGTTAACCAACATGCCTCTCTTTCTGTTCAATTAGAAATGAGTAAAGAGTAAGAGGTAATGGTGGGGCAGGAGTGAGGTCTACTTCCTGCTGACTTTGGGGTAAAGTTCTGTCTTTGAGAAACCTAAGAAAATTGGGATGCTAATCGAGTCCTGGGAGAGTTAGGTCTTCCATTGCTCTCCAGGACCTGTGGGACCATCCGTGGGTGGGAAAGCACAGGCCCAGTAGAGGAGTCGGTGAGGCTAGACTGGAGCACCTGTGGGTAGCTTCTCTGGAGCTGTCCTGGATGAGGATTTTGAGTAAACGCCTGGTCTTGGAAGGATTCCGAAATACACATACATTGGAGGCAGAAAAGAAAGTTAAGTAGTTTAGGAGAAAACCATTTCCTTAGGTGTACATTTGAAACCTTTAGGTGCATGGCCTTGGTAGTTAGGGGAGGGGAGTTGCAAAACCCAGGAATGAGGAAAGAATCCCCGCTCTGGAGTAGGTAACAGGTGGGAACCTTAGGCTACTGATTGACAGGGGTACTTATCAGGATGATGGGAAGTGAACCAGAGTGGGTTTCCTGAAGCTTACAAGAATCTTTTTAAGTTTACAAAAAAAGATAAATTTTAGACATGTTAAATTGTAGTCTGTATTGAACTCCATATTTTAGAAAAAGGCAGTAGATACCATATTTGTGTCATAGTGGAGATGTGGTAAACAATTTTTGTTAGAAGTGTGGGTAGTCACTAAAGTGAGCTCAGGGAAGACAAAACCTTTCATGGAGCAGAAGGGGCAAGAGGAGTTTTTTTTCTCTCCATCCTGAAGACTGGATGTACATAAATTTAGCATAATGAGAAACACCTTAAAGTATGTATTTAAAATACTGCCAAAGGAAACTTGAAATCTTGAATATGTGACTATGATAGTGAACTGTATAAATTTAGCATAATGAGGAACACCTTTAAGTCCACAGTAAAAAGACAACCAAAGGGAACTTAAAATCTTGAACTTATGACTATGATAGTTGATCATATAGTGGTATGTTTTACCAGAGTTAGTCTAATAATTTATCAGAACTCCATTGATTAATGTTAGAACTCTGACCTTTTGAAGTCTTAATAAAACCCTCTCCAAGAGCAACACGTGATCTACAACACTAATCTCTCTCTCCAGCCCATGTTGGTGTTTTCTTGAGGTCTTTTTGTATATCCCAGGCTAGCAGGGAACTCCTTAGCCTTCTGCCTCAGCCTTCTGAGTCAGAGTGACAGGCCTGCATCACAGTTGTCTGCTCCTTCATCAGTTTCTCTTACACAATGGAGGTGGCCTTTCGAAGACTGACGATTGCTTTGCTCTTTTATGGATTATTAACTTGAAGCACATCGAAACAAATTTTTGCCTACATCTAAGTTATAATATTTTCTTCTAAAATGTTAACAGTTTTAGTTGTAGCCCCGAAATTCGTGTTGAACAACTTCTGTGCATGCTGTGAGGTGTATAGTCAAGTGTTTATTGCTTATGTGTTGTCTGTAGCAGTCAGTCACATTCGTGTCTTACTAAGAATGCCATGCTTTCTCTACGGCTTTGGTTTTTATCTCAATGGACACTCATTTATCCACATAGCTGCCAAATTACTTCTTTCCTTTTGTTTCATTTTTCTGTCTTTATACACTAATACATTACCTCAATTATTTGCCTGTTACACTTTAGAATGTGCAGCATAAGTCTAGGCTTGTTCTTAATGTACAGTGGTTTGACTACTTTCATCTCTGTTCGGTTTCATTTCAGCTGTAGACTCTTTTATTTTTTTTTAATTCTACCAAAATAGTCCTTTAAATATTTTGAATGGAATTGTGTTGAATGTATCAGTCAGTTTGGAGCAAAGAGACATGCTAACAAGATGAGCCTTTCAGTATCATGAAGCTCTGTTAGGCACCTACTGGTTTTATTTCTTTAGCAACTTCAGTTATGTCAAGAAAGCCGTTGTTCTGTCTTTGTCTCCAAGGGCTTTACCGACTTTTTCCTCTATCATTTTCTGAGTTCCAGGTTTTACTCTAAGGTCTTTCATCTCTTTGGAGATGATTTTGTACAGGTTGAGAGATAGGGACCTAGTTTGACTCTTCTATGTGTGGACATCCAGTTTTCTCAGCACCACTAATAAAACAAACAAACAAAAGACCCTATTTTTTTCTCCAATGTATATTTTTGCATCTTTACAAAAAATAGTATGGCTGCTGCGTGAGTCTATGTCTGGGTATACTATTCCATTTCATGGATCCAAACATATATCTAGTTTTATGTTAGTATCATGCTGTCTTTATTACTGTGGCTCTGTAGTATAACTCGAAGTCAGGAATAGAGAAACTTCTGGCATTGCTCTCTTTGCTCAGCTGTGCTTCCATATCTATCTTAATATTTTCAAGACCTATTTTCATGAAGAGTACTAGCACTGGGATACCGAGCGAGGTCATGCTGACTCCATGGTACTTTGGTACCATAGCCAATCTCATATTAATTTTTGTGATCCACCAGCATGGGGAGTCCTGTCATCTAGTATCTTTCTCAATTTTTATCTTTGGGGTTTTAAGTTTTCAGTAGGTTTCTTCTAATGTAGTTTTTATTTTGTTTTGCTTTGGGCAACATGGATGGGAGATTTTCCAGAATTTCTTTCTTGATCTTCCTATAAAGGAAGGCTATGACCTTTTCTGTGTTGATTTTGTGTACTTGGAGTTTGCAGAATCATTAGTTCCCAGAGTTTTCTGTTGGAGTGCTTATAGTCATATAGAGAGAATCATATTATCTGCACATAAAGATAAATTAATCTTTCTTTCCTTTTTATTCTATTGTTTTCAATGTTGATTGTTCTAGCTGACACTTTGAACAATGTATTGAATAAGAGTAAACAACTAGAAAAAGTAGGTGCCTTGTTCTTGTTTTTAATTTAAATTATTTCAGGATTTCCCCCATTTAGTATAACGTTGATTGTAGATGTGTTGTATATAGCCTTCGTTATGTTGAAATATGCTCCTTCTATTCCACATCTGTTCCTGGCTTTTATAATGAAGAAATGTTGGATTTCATTTAAAAAAAAAAGAAAGAACCTATTATGATAACCATGTGATTTTTGTCCTTAACCCATTTTATGTCTTTGGCCTGAAGCTCATCTACTTCTATCTTTATGTTGCATAAATTTTATCTTTAATGGTAACCTATAAAACTCATATATGTGCACTAGTCATATTTTCTTTGTTAATGTCTCAGAATTTCAATTTGCCTATCTTGTCTTCCATCCATGATACTCCGTCTTCAGCTTATCTATTCTACTAGTGAGGAATTATACTCAATTATTTTTGACGTACTGAGTCTTTTGCTTCTATAATTTTTGTTTTGTCCCAGCGTTTCTATATCTTTAATGATTCCTGATTCATATCCTATACTTACCTTTTATTTCATTCAACTATTTCTTCCTACATTCTTTGATTTCTTTGGACATGTTTATATTCATTTTTAAATTAGTTTTTATGATGTCATACAATTCATTCTTGTGAAGCACCATCGTTGTAGAACAGTGTTGGACATGAGTTACGCTGCTTTGGGTTTTCATGCTTTTTTATATACTTATCAGAAACTTTTTTTCACATTGTCTTCTATAATCAGCTATGTTTTCTCAGCTGGTGTATTGTCAGTGTTCAAGTAAGAATAAGTGGGCCTCGGTCCACAGGTTCAGGGTGCCCAGTATGACCCAGAGTAGAATTTGCACTGCAGAAACAACCAGGGTTGCTGGATAGGCCCACGGTGCAAATGCTGTAGTAGGCAGTTAAAAGCAAGCAGTGATCCACTTAGTTTCAATAACTAGCGATAAGAGGATGCACCAAGGTGAGGAGAATGTGCATGCTTGGTAGGAGTTACTGAGATTAGCAGTAGAAGGGGATTAGGTAAAGATAGGAGAATTTTCATATTTATATGTATTTCACATATTTATATATAGAGAGAGATTAACATCACAGCAATGTACTTTTATTCAGCTCAGGTATAATTTCTCCTTAGCTCCAGGTATCATTTTACATCAAAATATCCTGTGATTGATCATGATCAATCATTCTGGTGTTTACTTCTAATCTAATTCCACTTTAGAAGATTACATCCTTTGGGCAACTTGTAAAGATTTTTAGAGCTTTGGAAACTTGTTTCAAGTTCCATTTTGGGTTAATGTATGAGTGCCACAGAAAAGAATAAGCACTTTATTCTTGTGTCCGTGATCTAAGAATGCCAATTAGATCAATTAGGCTGGTATATTCTGTGTTATTACTATAATGTCTATTTACACAGTGTTCACTTTTAAGAGAAAGTGGTATACTTTCTTACTGTAACTTAATTTGCATGATTTTTTCTGTATTCAATGATCTTTTTATGTTTTGAAGCAATATTTTCAGCACATAAGTAAAAATTCTATGTCCTTTTATGAATTATTCATTTTACTAAATTCATTTTTTGTTTTTTGTTTTTTATTCTTTTATTTATGGGGATTCCAGTCATTGCCCCTCTTCTCGGTCCCTCCTCCCACAGCTCCTCATATTATTCCTCCTCCCCCTTACCTCTGAGAGGGTGCTCCACTCCAACAGACCTCCCCTTTCTCTGGTGCCTCAAGTCTCTCAGAGGACTGCCATCCAGGCTCCTGTCTGTAAGCACATCACAGCATCAGTAATAGTGTCAGGCCTTGGTCCCTACCCATGAGCTATATCCCAAATTGGACTGGTCACTGGACAGCCTTAGCTTCAGTTTTTTTCTTCATTTTGTCCCTGCAGTTCTTTTAGACAAGAACAGTTCTGTGTCAGAAATTTTGACTGTGGGTTAGTAAACTTGTCCCTCTGCTTGAGGCCCTATCTATCTACTAGTAGTGAACTCTTCGAGTTCCCTCTCCCCAGTGATGGGCATTTTGACAAAGGTCATCCCCACTGAGTTCTAAGATTCTCTCACCTTACAGGTCTCTGATACTTCCTAGAGGGTTCCCCCAACTCTCACCCTGCCCCTTCCCCCAGGCTACACATTTCCATTAATTCTCCTGGCCCTTTGGGCTTCTCTCCTGTCCCCCCTCCTATACCTGATCCTATTCCCCTCTTCTTTTCCACCTCCCTACTCCCACCCAGATTCCTCCCTCTCTGTGCCTCCTTGTGATTATTTTTATCTCCCTTCTAAGTGGGACTGAAGCATCCTCACTTGGGCCTTTCTTTCTGCTTGTTTCACTTCTTACAGTCTGTGTGTTGGATCCTAGGTACTCCAATCACTAATCAATTAGTACACACCATGCCTGTCCTTCTGGGGTCGGGTTACATCACTAAGGATGATATTTTCTAGTTTGATTGATTTGCCTGCAAAATTCACGATATCCTTGTTTTTCATAGCTGCATAATGTTTCACTATGTTAATGAGTCACATTTTCTTCTGTTGAAGGTTGTCTGACACTTCTGGCGATTACAAATAAGACTGCTAAGAACATGGTGGAACACATGTTCTTGTTGTTTGTTGGAGCATCTTTTGAAAATATGCCCAGTAGTGGTATAGCTGGGTCTTCAAGTAGAACTATTTCCACTTTTCGGAGGAATTGCCAGATGAATTTTCAGAGTGGTTGTACCAGTTTGCAATCCCCAAAGCGATGGAGGAGTGTTCCTCTTTCTCCACATCCTCGCTGTCACCCGAGTTTTTGATCTTAGCCATTCTGATTGTGGTGCAGGGTCATTTAAATTTACATTTCTCTGATGACTAAGGACTTGGACATTTCTTTAAGTGCTTCTTAGCCATTTTAGATTCTTCTGTTATGAGTTCTCTGTTTAGCTCTGTACTCCATTTTTTAAATTGGGTTATTTGGGTTTTTGGAGTTGTTTTTGTAGTTTGGATATTATCCTATATAACTACCTCTTTCGGTTATTTATAGTGTTTATCATTATCCCATTGTCTTAGGGTTTCTATTGCTATGAAGAGACACCATGACCACAGCAATTGTTATAAAGGAAAACATTTAATTGGGGCTAGAGTAGAATTTCAGAGATTCAGATCATTATCATCATGGTGGTAAGCATGGCAGTGTGCAAGCAGACATGGTGCTGGAGGAGCTGAAAGTTCTACATCTTGATCTGAAGGCAGCAAGAAGAGATTATGTGTCACACTAGGTGTAGCTTGAGCATAGGAGACCTCAAAGCCTACACTCACAGTGTCACACTTCCTCTAACAAGGCCACATTTATTCCAAAGTCACAACTTCTAATAATACCACTCCCTGTGGGCCAAGCATTCAAATACAGGAGTCTCTGGAGGCAAAACCTATTCAAATGACTACACTGCTCACACATGTTTTCAAACTATAACACTTTATTTTTGCTTTGATAATACAGTAGTACGCTTCCACTCTCCCATCCTAATGTTTGTGTTAACACAAGCACGTGCTTTTGTTGATGCTACAATCTGCACAGAACATTGTTAGCATTTTACTAAGCAGCGAGTTATGACTTAAGTAATTAGAAATAAATCTCGTATACTTAATTATGTGTATTAGTCATTTTCCCTGTTGCTCTAACAAAGTTAAAGAAGGGATGTTTATTCGGGCTCATCGTTGATGGCTCAGTCCATTATAGTGCGGAAGTGTAATGTCAGGGGCATGAGCAGGATGCAGGAGCCTGATGACTGGCAGCTGGTCATTGTCAGGAAGCAGGGAGCGATAAGGCCAGCGCTCAGCCTCATTTTTCCATTCTACTTAGTTTGCCAGTTGGTGCAAGTCTTCCCATTTCACTCAACCTAATCTTGGTGATATCTCACACACTTGCCCAGTGGCTCGTCTCCTAAGTGATCCAAGATCCTGCCAGATTGACAGTCAGTATTAACCCTTATTCCACTGTATTTTTCATTAAGGCAAATCTCATGTGACTCCTTGGCAGCTCTCATAAGAGGGCTGTGGTAAGCAATGAACCTAGCCTCACCTAGCTTTCTCTGGATTCCTATTTGAGATGTGGCCATTCGTTTTGTGGTGCTCCATACTTTATGACAGTCAGTTAATGCTATCATGGAAGGCCAAACTAAAGAGTCTCCGAGTCTTGGATTTTAGACCTCTAAAACTTCATTTATATATAGACTTAAGTATTTTATTTTTACCCATCGTTTCAAAATGACTCATTGTCTGATGTTATAGTCTGAATTGTAGCTGCCTAATACTCATATATTGAGGGCCTAACTCCTGTAATAAAAATGCAGCTGTGTTTGGCAAGGTAATTAAGGTAAAATAAAGTTGTGTCTATGAACTGCAGTCCAATATAACTGGTCCTTACATGAAGATACAGAAGAGGACACAGGAAAGCCTGTAAAGGTTCTGGAAGAAGACACTTTTCTTGGTTAGTTTTCTGTTAGTTCAGGCCATACGGTATAGGTTAAAGCTCTTTTGATGGCTTATCATTTTAAATATGCTATTTTATTATTTGTGGTGTTATAGCTGGAATTGAGTATATGAGACTGAAACTTGAGGGTGTGCAACTGTATCTGAGGGTGTTCCATGATGCAGTTAACATATGAGTCGTGAAGGCAGTGAAGCAGGCTGTGCTGCTCAGCGTGGTTGAACACAAGCCACTGGGCTGCAGACCTCATTCAGTACAAAATGTGAAAGGAAAGGAAGTCTTTTTCCTTCCCTTCTTCTTGAATTGCTACATCTCATCTTATCTTCTTTTGCCTTTGGGTCTGGATTCACATTACCAGATCCCCTTATTTCTAGGCCATTGTACTACAACTGACTCACAACATCCTGGGACTGTAGGAAGTGAAGAGCAAATTTCAACCTCCCATGGGAAGCTTTAAATTCATAGGAGCCTATTCCTCATGGCAGATAAAGAGTAAACATATCAACATACACATGTATAGACATATATGCTGCAGTAATTTCTTACTGCAATAAGCCCATATAAAATCCACACAGCCCAGTTATTATATTTATAGGCTATATGCCTGGATTGGGCAGATCTATCCCCAGCTATGAGACCCCTTGCTACTTGCGGCTTCTCCAGGCCATGTGATTCTCCTCCAACATCCTTCCACCTCCTCTTCTCCATCTCCTAGACTTCCAGACTCACCTTTCCCTTCCACTGCCCAGTCATTGTCTCTAGCTTTTATTTGAAGAGTCAGAATAGGGAGAAAGCCAGGATGTGATCTAGTCCACATCGAGGCAGACCCTCTTGAGGAAGCAGAATTAACATCAAAATTCAAACAGCACCAGGACAACCAGCAACACATATACAATATAGATACATGCATACATAGACATACATATAGATGCATAATGTTTCATGCATAATGTGCATTCATGTTAGATATAAATAATTTATATTATGTTATATTATGCATATCTAATATATCCAATTTCTTTGGTTCCTCTGAAAACCCTAAGTAATAAAATGATCATGCTACAAATAAGAAAAAGATTTTTCAGGAAAATAAAAACCTTAGAAGTATTTCCTACCTGCAGAACTATGAAGAAATGCACTTCTGTCATGGTGGACATGCACTCTGTAGAGCAGACAACAGTTGCCAAAGCAGGTAGCGACATATAGCTTGTATAGCTTGCAGTTCCTGACAAATTGGGTGTTATTCTCACTCTTATTGTGTACAATGCTGTGTGTCCTTGTGTTCCCTTCTGGCATTTAGGCTTTCTGACTATTTTGCTGCAAGGAGATTACCTTAATGTTTTCATCAGATTTGTACTGTGCAGTTTCATCCATCTGTAACCTGTGTTTTTTTCACCCATCCACTTGGGTCTCGGAAATAACAACTCTAAAATTTCTTATATATGATTAAGTGCTTAGACTGCTAGCTTTGGCTCTCTTCCCCGACAAGCTCATAGCTCAATAATCCTGTTACTCTATTCTAAGTTCTGCCACATGGCTGGTTACTTGGTCCTCAGTTTCAGAAAACTGCCTTCCTCCAGAGTTTGGGGGTAAATCCTTTTGCACTGGACTCTATTTCCAGAAACTCACTCTCTTTTTTACTTCCCTATTTCTTGCCTAAGCAGCATTTTATTGGCAAGTGATATAGTACATGGAATTCTCTCTACTGTTTGTTTGTTTTTGCATAGATTCCATCGTGTTTGAAGGAAAAAGGTCACTATGAGGGAAGTATTTATAACCTCTCTTTTGGGGGGAGGACTCGAGTTATTAACATATTAAGTCGATTGATATTAATCCACAGAGAGCTAAGCCTATGTTCTGGTTTTTGTTTGTTCGTTCTTTTCAGGTTTCTGAATGTCCATTATCTCATCGTGAATTCTAGTACCTTTTCTATGACAGGGCATACTACTCACCATGTCCACTGTATTTCAAATTTCATGTCTTGTTTTTCCAGTTCTAGGATTAACATTCTAATACTTCATACCTTTCTCTTCGTAACATTTCTCTGGCATTTATAGCTTTGGTGTGTATTATAATTCACTTAAAACCTTGGCTAATTTCATCATCACTTTAATTTCTACATCATTTCTAGTAACTGGTTTATCATTTCTTTCAAATGATACCATACTGCATACCTTATTGCATATTTAATTTAATATAGATAATTTTCCACACAAAACAACTATGTTTTTAAATTTTTCACTTATTTATATCTCCTGATGTTTTGTTTACTTGTATGTCTGTGTACCACATGAATGCTCGGTGCCAGGGGAGCCAGAAGAGGGTGCTGTGTTTCCTGGGACAGGAGGTACCGATAGTTATAAGCTACTGTGTAGGTGATGAGAATCAAACCTGGGTCCTTTACAAGAGCAGCTGGTACTCTAAAGTGCTGAGTCATTTCTCAGGCCCCCAAACAATTATTTGATTAGATCATTTCTTCTTAGTAAGTGTTGGAGTTAGTTCTCACAAATAGGGAAGTAAATATCAGCTTGACCATATTTAAGCCAGGTTGTGACTGGCCATAGTAGCTTTTACTGCATAGCAGTGGTTCTTAAGATTCCTAATGCCATAACCCTTATGTTCAGTTCCTTATGTTATGGTCACTTCCAACTATAAAACCATTTTTGCTATTATTTCATAACTGTAATTTTGCTACTGCTGTTAATTGTAATGTAATCTGATATGCAGGATATGTGACTCCTGTGCAAAGGTCAATCAAGGAATCATGTCTCAGTAAGGGTGGGTGAACATGGATGAATTCATTTCATTAGACTTTGTTGTTTCTTCCTTACTGTACGTTTCTCATGAGCATGTGTAATTTAAAATTCGGACCAGACTCCAGATGACTCTGCCTCAGATTTCTGAAGGTATTTTCAGTATTGGTTTTGTCTCTTTTAGTCATCGGCAATCCTCTGCAAATTCCAACTGTCTCAACCTCCCTAAACTATTAGTTTTTATTTAGGTTCTGCTAGATTTCAGCTATCCTTAAAATTGTCCAGGAAAAAAACAAAAACAAGGCTCTTGTCACCAAGGAGAATGTAGGAGTCCACTCAGTATTGTTTCACCTGTGGATTACAGTGAACTGTCTGTTGTCCATCTTCTAAAACTGACAGCCTTACATGTCCAGCCCTGAAGTTTGTTTTCTTTTAAACACCAAGTAGGCAAGTCCAGTTGCTTTATTGCAGTCAGAGATAGAGATCTTAGAGGTCTGCACATAAGTTACTGTGTAGTAGATCAGCATTTCTACAAAAGGAGAGCAACTTCCTGTTTGCCAAATTTTATGATATTTTTAGATATCAATACAATACAATACAAATACAAATATGTATATTACCCAATACAAATATGAATTAGCATTACCATATAAATTTTGTTTGTCTCTTAGAGTACATAGAAATTCTAAAACTCCATGGGACCATATGTTACAATAGCTATCTATATTCACATAGGCTTGAGCAGGTACCAAAAGTGCAGTGCCTCGAGGTGCCATCTATGGGATATGGGTAACTTAGAGAATATAGGAGACAGGACCTGGTGTTTCTTTTGAGACATGGTTTTGAAATACATTCCACATAACACATGTATTTTAGAATATATATAAAATGTGTGTGTATGTATGTCTGTGTATGTAAATATAGTCAATTATTATTAAAATATAAACCAGGAAGCATTTCTTCCGAATTTACCATGTTAAAAACAATGGGATGCTTGTCAAGTGTTTATCCTTACCACTTGACTGAAAACTTCTCATCTAGTAAAGGAACTGAAGCAGTAAAATAAGCCCGAGAGGGAACGCACATCAGTGATGCTCGCTGCTCTGGAGTCTGGATGGAGCTCAGCACATTCACCATCTTTCCACGGCAATATCCAATGGGATTCCCTGGGATTAACTGACTATCTTGTGACTTTAAGCCACACACATCTGGCTGGGCTGCATTTTCTCTTCAGAAAGGAGCCATGTTCCTCCTGACACTCTTCCTGCTTCTGTGTGTAAGCCACCACTAGGAGCTTACTCAGACAGAAGCTGCTTCCTAAACCCTGCCCTAACATGTGTTTCATACAGCCACAGGCATGCACTGGGTAGCAGCCTTTGTTCTCTTAATCCACTTCTAAATCGTTTATTTGAAGTTTTTCTGTCTACAGGCATCAGAAGTACTCTAGGGCAGTGTAAAGTACTCTAGGCGTGTCTCCATGTGAGCCGAATGCAAGAGAAAGGGATGTTTTGTGAACAAAGATATGTAATCTTGCCTCCCAGGCATACTGATTGGCAGGGAGTGTCACCCCAATGTTATTTGATATTTGTAATTTATTTATTTTTTTTGTAATTAGCAGAGAATGATTTATATGTTATAACAAACAATGTCAGCCTGGACCTTCAAAGACATTTAAAACTGGAAATATTGTTATATAGTATAATATAAAATGTCGTATAAGTAAAAAGATGCTACTTTACCAATTTTAAGTTCTTTAGTGGTGCCCTGCTCTTCATCTCATGGTAGCTTATGTCTTCTGTTAAATCGTTATTTTTAAAATATGCTATTGTTACTGTTACTAAGTTTTTGATATTTGCATATAAGCATACCATTTTATCTTAGTCATATTCGGCATCCACTCCTTCCTTAACTCCTCCCAGAACACCTCCCAACGTCATGCTCTCTCTATGTTATAATCCACAGTGCAATCTGTGCTGTTCATATACTCCTGGGGTTAGAGGCATGTAATGAAACCTGGTGTAGTTAACAAGAGAGCTCTCAATAGTAAAACAATGGACACCCTTCACCAGTACCATCAACTTTCAATAGTTTCTCAGTTAGGGATGCGGCCATGTAAGCGCATCCCTCCATGTTGGAGTGTTGACTGGTTGTTCTGCGGCAGGTCTCTTACAGCCAAGCACAGCTGCTGTGAGTTGGTGAGTGCAGCCATCCTTTCATTCCCATTTGGTCTTGTCCTCCCTGATGCCTTATTATCTTCCAACACCCTCTTCCACAATGATCACTGTGCTCTGGGAGGAGGGCCATGTAGATGTACCATTTATGACTGAGCATACCATGTCTCCCTATTTCTGTTTTTCAGGAGCTGAGGGACTGTCTACCAAAGGGACACCCATAGGAAGTCCTGTCATGTAGAGTTCTGGTACTGATTTGTAGGTAAGGGTGGAAACTCTCAGGAAGGGGAGGGTGCTGAACTTGATACTACTCACAGGTAGGGATAGGGCCTGATGGAGGACTGGAGTAGATCCTTATCCAATGGAAGCAGAACTCAGAGCAGTCAACAGATAGAATGGGAGGCTTGTCTTCATTAATTTTTAACACTTTTTAAAATATGTATGTGTGTGTGTGAGTGTGTGTGTGTGTGTGTGTGTTTTCATATGCCATAATATACATGTGGAGGCAAGAGATCAACTTGTGGAAGTCAGTTCTTTCCTTCTATCATGTAGATTCCAGGGTTCAAATCCATGTTGTCAAACTTGGTGGAAACTGTCCTTAAATGCTGGGCAATTATACCAGCCCCTCAATAGCATTCCTAAAGAAAAAAGTGTTGAGTTGTGTCTGAGTTACCTCACTCACGATGATATTCTAGTTCCATCCACTTGCCAGAATGCACCAGAGACCTGGGAGGTGAGAGACTCTCAAGAATCAAAGGGAGGGACCTTAGATGATATTCCCAACAGTAAGGAGAGGGCACCTCCAGCAGGAAGACAGGACATCAAGTGAGGGATAGGGTTGCTATCCCACAGTCACATCTCTGACCCATAACTGTTCATGACTGAAAGAATTACAGGAGTGTAAATGGAGAGGAGCCTGAGGAAAAGAAGGTCCAGTGACAGGCCCAAAGTGGGATCCAGGTCAAAGGGAGGTCCCAAGGCCTGACACTATTACTGAGACTATGGAGTGCTCACAAAAAGGGACTGCCCTCTAAAAGACCCAACAACTAGCTGAAAGAGATGCAGATATTTGCATCCAACTGATGGACAGAAGCAGCTGAACCCCTGTTGTTGAATTAGGAAAGGCTGAAAGAAGCTGAGGAGAAGGGCAAACCTGTAGAAGGACCAGCAGTCTCAATTAATCTGGACCCCCAAGATTTTTCAAACGCTGGACCACCAAACAGACAGCATACACCAGCTGATATGAGGCCCTCAACACACATACAGTAGAGGACTTGCAGGTCTGTGCACTTAATCCTCAAGAAACTGGAGTTCCCAGGGAGTTTAGAGGTCAGGTGGTATGGGGGGGGGTGTAGGGGCATCCATGTGGAGACCGAAGGTATGGGATAATTCAGGAGCAATTGAGGGTGGATGGAGAAGGATGGGGAATGGAATATGGAGTGTAAAAAATAAATTAATTTAAAAAATAAATCAACCATTAGAATAGTAAAAAAACAAAACCAAAACAAAACCAAAAAAAAACCAACTTAGCCAAATACAAGTGGCTGGAGATGTTATAGACTTGAGAAGAACCTTCTCCTGCCATTTTATTAATACAAAATCTTAGTGTGTCCTAAATACATATCCTCAGGCCCACAGATAAATGTAACTCTTACCCTTTATCAGAGAAGCTTTTTCCCCAACAATGGAGACTATTATAGAGATACACAAGAAGGCAAATAGAGAAAACTGGTGATGGTGGAGTGCATACCCCGCTGAACCCGAGAACTGTCAAACGTATGGTTGTCTGAACAAAATCAGCATAAAGATAAGACTCATGGACACTTCGACATGAACTGGGTTATTTCCCCATGGTCTCATGCCTAGATGAAGAGCTACAGAGATTCAATGGGAATCAGTGTCTTCCAGGGGTAGCCTGGTGCACACCCAAGTGATTATGCCTGGACTCAGTGGGTTATAGATACAGGTTGCACATATCTCTGTAAGAAGTGACATTTTTAAACTGAAGTGGCAACATCATTTTACATTCCCACAAGCAATATAATCTAGTCCCTGTTCCTCTACATCTTATGTTGTCAGCAGTTTTGACTTTTTCCATTCTAATATTTATGTAGTGTTAATTCACAATTATTTAAAATTTTTATTTCTCTAATGACATGAAATATGAAAAGAATTTGGAATATGTTTACTTGCCAACATATTGCAAACACTTTATTTTTGTTTTTTTTTTACTCCTCTATACTTTTGTTCCTTTTCTGACATTTTAGAATATTGCTAGTATATATTAATATATAATTTTGAAGATATTTCCAAGATAAATAAAACTGCTAGTTTATATATCTTCTTTATGGGGATATCTGTTCAATCTTTTTCTTGTATTAGTAGATTTTATTACTCTTGATCCATTTTATCATTCTTTCCTTTTTCTGTTATTTCTGGGTCATATGTAAAAACTCACCTACATTCTCTCCTGTGTTGTGTTCTAAGAGTTTTTCAGTTTTACTTTTCACATTTAAGATTAATGGGATTAGTTTTGAGAAAATTGTAAATCCTATCTAGAACTATATTCTTACACATGAATACACAAATTTCTGTCTTCATTTACTGAAAGAAAATAATTGTCCTTTTTCTTGAGCTTACTTTGCCTGAATTTACTTGTTCTGTTATACTTCAGTGGGTAGTGTAGTTTGTCTTTCATTTCAATGACATTTTGTAGATTTTAAAAATAGTATGAAAAAAAGGAAAAACGATGAATAAAGCAGGTCTTTCACTGATTGGTTAGCTACCATTCCTCTTTGGTCTAATCAATCACCCTCAAAAAATAGAATTATTGAAGACAGATTTTTATGCCTGATCACAGTAGACACCTTTTGGAAAACATTTGAAATCATGGTGTTTGGGGATAGTGCCATCCAGTGCTGATGGATGGGATGGAGCCAGCAGAAGCCTTGATGTTGTCTGTGGGGCTGTGAACTTCCCCAGCATTGCCCTGACCATCTAGGAGCCCTGAAGTAGGCACACATCATCCCTGGTAGCTGTTTTATTCCTTAAGAGTACACAGAGTCTTCCTTCTTTTCTTAATTTCAGCATAAATTACAAAGCCTCTCTCCTATTTTGGCTCAGTGACCTTCCAATCCACAAGTTTTGTTTTGTTTTGTTTTGTTTTGTTTTTGTTTTTGGTTTTTTTGTTTTGTTGTTTTTGTTTTTGTTTTGACTGATGGAAATTAGGCTCTTCTTTGTAGGTGATTAATGTGTTTGTTTATTTTTAAAGGTTTATTTATTTATTTTATGTATATGAGTAGACTTTGTCTTCAGACACACACCAGAAGAGGGCATTGGATCCCATCACAGATGATTGTGAGCCACAATGTGGTTGCTGGAAATTGAACTCAGGACCTCTGGAAGTGCAGTCAGTGCTCATAAGTACTGAGCCATCTCTACAGCCTGTCTGTTTCTTTGGCCTGCCAATATTACAAAATGTCTGAAAGGGAGCACAAATACATGGAAGCTAAATAATATTAATTAAAAAAAGAAAACACTGTCACAAAGCAAGAAAATTGTTCTTAAACAAGAGTGCACATGTTAGACATTTAAGAAAACATTTTCCTTTGTTATGTAAATAAAGGCCTCAAAGCAGAGAGGCCAAGGCCTAGGAAGATTGCCACTGGCTCTGTGTTCATTCTTTTGTTTTCACTTGTTTGTTTTATTTTTGGAGACTCAGTTCCTCTGTGTAGCCCTCCCTGTCCTGAAACTCACTAGGTTTCATCAGGCTGGCCTAGAACTCAGAAGTGCCTGCCTCTGCCTCCTGAGTGCCTGGATTAAGGACCTGCTCCACTGGGCCCAGCCTCCTTTGACCTTAATAGTCTTAACAACATAGAACTGTTTGGCAGCAATGGAGATAGAAGTCACATAGATTAAATACAACAATCACTTAAGAGAAACATCAGAAGCCAAGATTGCTCCTCGAACTCTGATTGTCAATATTCTTTTCATCTGGCTTACAGAAACATGACAGTCAGTCAGTCGGGCTTTGGGCACACTGGTGTCCGTGTTCTAGGTTTCATGCAGGCAGCACCTATCTTCTGTGAAGAAGGAGGCAGACCTGTATGACTTTTGAGAAGACTTTGTTTAGGCCCATATCAGTTTACCAGCTACAATAGGTTGGACATTATGATGTAGACCTATGACATATTTATTAGATGAATTTTGAGGCAGAGGATTGCAAGGAGTAACAGGCCGAAACTATTAAACATGATCTGAAGCAAGGCCTGGGAGAGTTGGTAAAAAGTATTTTGTTTGGTTGTGGAGGGAAGATTCCAAACAGTTAGACATTTTTGGGAAAGGCAAGACCGTTGGGTCCATATGCAAGCCCACCTCTGACTGTGAGATGTACAATACGTGCATACCATGTGTGTTCTTTTGTGACTGGGTTACCTCACTTAGGATGATATTTTCTAGATCCATCCATTTGCCTAAAGAATTTCATGAATTCATTGTTTTAAATAGCTGAGTAGTACTCCATTGTGTAAATGTACCACATTTTCTGTATCCATTCTTTTGTTGAAGGACATCTGGGTTCTTTCCAGCTTCTGGCTATTATAAATAAGGCTGCTATGAACATAGTGGAGCATGTATCTTTATGACATGTTGGAGCATCTTCTGGATATATGCGTAGGAGTGGTATAGCTAGGTCCTCAGGTAGTACTATGTCCAATTTTCTGAGGAACTACCAAACTGATTTCCAGAGTGTTTGTACCAGCTTGTGATCCCACCCGCAGTAGAAGAGTGTTCTTTCTCCACATCCTTGCCAGGATCTGCTGTCAACTGAGTTCTTGATCTTAGCCATTCTGACTGGTGTGAGGTGGAATCTCAGGGTTGTTTTGATTTGCATTTCCCTGATGATTTAAGGATGTTGAACATTTCTTTAGGTGTTTCTCAGCCATTTGGTAATTCTCAGTTGAGAATTCTTTGTTTAGCTTTGTAACCAATTTTTTTAATTGGGTATTTATTTCATTTAGTAACCAATTTTTGATAGGGATATTTGAGTGTCTGGAGTCTAAAGTCTTGAGTTCTTTGTATATATTGGATATCAGACCTCTATCAGTTGTAGGATTGGTAAAGATCTTTTCCCAATCTGTTGGTTGCCATTTTGTCCTATTGATAGTGTCCTTTGCCTTACAGAAGCTTTGAAATTTTATGAGGTCCCATCAGTCAATTCTTGATCTCACTGATAAGTGGGTATTAGACCAGAAGCTCAGAATAACCAAGATTCAATTCACAGAACACATGAAACTCAAGAAGAAGGAAGATCAAAGTGTGGATACTTCAGTCCTTCTTAGAAGGGGGATCAAAATACGCATGAGAGGGGATACAAAGACAAGGTATGGAGCAGAGACTAAGGGGAGGGGGTCGTTTAAAGACTGCCCCACCTGGGGATCCATCCCATGTACAGTTACCAAATCCAGACACTATTGCAAATGCCAACAAGTGCTTGCTGACAGGAGCCTGATGTGGCTGTCTCCTGAGGGGCTCTGCCAGTGCCTGACAAATGCAGAGATAGATGCTCACTGCCAGTCAATGGACTGAGCAGGGGATCCCCAATGGAGGAGCTAGAAAAGAATCCAAGGAGCTGAGGGAGTTTGAAGCAATATGGACCAACCAGTATCCCCAGAGATCCCAGGGACTAAACCACCAACCAAAAAGTATACATGGAGGGACCCATGGTTTCAGCAGCATATGTACCAGAGGATGGCCTTGTTAGTCATCAATGAGAGGAAAGGCCCTTGGTCGTGAGATGGCTTGCTGCCTCAGTGTAGGGGAATGCCAGGACAGGGAAGCAGGAGTGGGTGTGTTGGTGAGCAGGTGGAGGGACAATGGGATGGAAGTTTTCGGAGGGGAAATGATATGTAAATAAAGAAAATATCTAATAAAAAAAAAGAAATGTACAGTGTGACCTTAAGTAGAATGCCCATCCTTTGAAAGCCAATTTCACTCCTGGTAAAATGTACAAAATGACACTTACTTCATAGCATGTTGTAAGTTTTTACCAAGATGATGCTTAGAGGAATGCTGGGAGCAGAACTTGGGAAGACAGTTAGTTTTTCAGTGCCAAGGTGTCAGTTCTAAAAAACATGCATACAATTAATGTTATATGGACACAGTGGGTAATACTTAGTGACATCTATGTATATACAAATACATATGTGCATGGAGTAAGAACTGATAAAGAAGAAGAAAGTAAAGAAGAGGGAGAGGAGGAGGAGGAGGAAGACATGCATTTAAAGGAGAGAAGAAAGGGGTATGTGGGAGGGTTTGGAGGGAGAAAAAGGCAGGCAGAAATGTTATAATTAAATTACAGTCTCAGAAAAACGTATTTTGGGTCCCCAGTTTCTTCACCTGTGAAATAAGTCGTTGCCAGATAGGCATAGTGTTTTCTCACAGTTCTTTCATCTACAGTTTGATTCATTCCTTTTATCCCGGTACAGCCCACAGACAGGAAATCCCAAAAGACAATGCAATTCATTGAACACAAGTTCCCAGTGGGTAAGGGAAATGGGCCAGACTTTTCTGCAAATGTGTGGCATTCAGTCTTAGGCAAGAAAGGCTCCTTTATTTTATGAATCTTAAATGTAGTAAAACTAAGCTGTGAAACTATGCTTCAGATGTGCCCCATCCTCAGCCCGGTATTGCTTAAATCTGATTAATCATTACTACAACTATGGGCAGAAAAAAACAGGTATGAAAGGCAGAGTGTGAGAAAATTCAAGAAAGTCCAGGGCAGAATCAAGGTTGAGCCTCCTCCTCTTTCTTTTAAAGGCTTGAGCAGCTGCCAGAAGACCTTAGAGGGCAGGCTGGAGCACTGGTCTGTGGAGGGGCCAAGCTGCTCACTGCAGTCGCCCATGGTAACCTACATAGTGAGAACACACAGGTAATTCAGAGCTAAGCCATCACATGGACTCCCACATTCGTAACAGGTTTTTCTAAAGCATCAATAAGTTTATGTTAGCTGGAATGAATGTCTGAATTTAGGCCTCAAAAATATTCCTTTCCCCCACCCCAATCTGTATAATTACTGTTTTTTTTCCTCCAAAAGTCTTTCAAAATACTATAATTAACAGATTGGCAGATAACCCATATAACCGCAGTTAAGGCAAATATAGTATGCAGCTGTCTTTGCATTAAGTGATTAAATCAAATAGCACAGTTTTGAAGTACATTTATAAAGCATAAATTTACCTCCTGGCAAAACTGTCTCAAGGAACACACCCTGCACCATCTGTTCTCTCCGTCTTAATACCATATTTCCCAGGATGCTAGCTATGGTGAGCAAAGCGACCAGCTGTGCACGCCCAGGAGCTGCTGGGGGATCCTTTGGCGTATGGGACAACTCCTGGAATCTCTTACAGATGCGCAGAGTAAATCCTGCATCTCATGCTTGAACACATGACGGGCAAATGGGATGCATGGCACAACACGAATTCAGCCCAAGAAGATCTCCCATTTTGATACTTTGAGATGACAGATACTTTCCATGAAGGGGATGGGATGGTTTTAAATGCAATTTTCAAGGGCTTACTCTCTTGTTAAATTCTTGGGTGTAACCAATCCATTGCCTCTGTGACACACTAGGTACTAAGTACTATGGGTAATAAATAGCGGTAGTCCTTGCCCTCTAAGAACTTACGGTTTAGCCCAGGAGTCTTTTATTAATATGCAACTTTGATTAAGATTAATGGTTTTGATAAATCATGCAAGCTCACATAGGCATAGCCTCATTTATGGTTTATAAAAAGTATGGATTATCTCTAATATATAAATATAGCGAAAAGGATATGACCATACACTGTAACCAGAGCCAGTCCCACTCAGTATTAATTCACTATACGGAATAGAAACATTTTATCATCCAGTGAAAAACCTGACTGTAAGTATAGAAAGAAATGCTAAATTTGATGATATAGACTGTTTTGAGGAGTCTCAGGGATATCAAACACTATCTGAGAATAGGAAGAGTGTGCAGGTAGGGACTACAGCAATGGTTACCAACCCTGGCTGCTTATTACAGTCTGTTAGGGAGCTGTTTAAGAACATCCCTACTCAGTCACAAGCCCATATCACTTAATCAGAGACTCCAAGAACGGGCTTTCAGAATCTCTCTCTCTCTCTCTCTCTCTCTCTCTCTCTCTCTCTCTCTCTCTCTCTCTCTCTCTCTCTCTCTCTCTCATGTTCTTGGGGGTCATTTTAACAATCCTTACACAGTATAAAGTGACCTGTGAGCTAGACCTCTAATAGGGCCACTGGCTGATACTACACAATATATTAGCACTGGACACAGGGATGGTAATTAAGTCAAATTTGAATCCAAGTGCCCAATCATATTTTAAGCATTTAATAGTCTCATGTGGCTAGTGAAAAGGTAATATGAATTATACAGAATTTGAATCTCTACTGTCTTTCTGTTGGCTAGTTCTAAGCATTTTCAAACAGTGGCCCCTGGGCTGCGTGTTCCCCAGGATAGATATGAATGCAGCTCAACACAGAACCATAAACTTTCTTAAAACATCAAGAGGAGTTAGGAAGATGGCCCAGTTGATAATGAGTCTGCCATGTGTGAGGACCCGAGCTTGATCTGGAACACCTATATAAGAAAGACAACTATGGCGTGGGCCTATACTTCTGGAACTGCAGAGGTAGAGACGGAAGGATTCTTGGGGTTTGCTAGCCAGAAAATCTACCTGAATTAACAATCTTCAGAGTCAGTGAATGACGCCATATCAACATATAATGTGGAGCATGATTGAGGATGACAGATGACCTGGTGACAACCTCTGGCCTCTGCGTCCCAGTCCCCCCCCCCCCCAGATATCTGTATAAGTGAATTATACAGAATTTGAGTCTCTACTGTACAAGTGAAAGATTCTGTGATTTGTTTGGCTATTTGATTATGAAACATGGACCTTTGAGATCACAATATTACATCAGTGTCACAAGTAATAGAGGGACAAAGAAGAGAAAGTATACAATAATGCAAGTCATGAAGGAGTCAGCAAAGATTGGAGAGCTGTGGGCAAAGGACTGGGTACTCACGGTGGTGGAACAGTGAGAAATGAGGACTGCAGGAGTAGCCAGCACAGTGAAATGAGGACTGTACACAGGGCAGAAGTAGCCAGCCCAGTGAGATTCCTCACTCAGGAAGAGACTCTTAGATTTGAAGAAATTAGAAAGAGCAGGTTTTTGGAAGACAGGACACAGAACATAACATCGTTGTTACAGGACAATAGCCTGTCACCAGTCAGGATAACAAAAGAAAGTGGTTGAAATCTGTGAATCTGATTGGAAAATGGCCTCTTCTGTATTGGCAATACCGAGAAAGTTAAATGAAGGCCTGGTTTAGTCGGCCTAGGGCACAGATAAACATCAAAAATGAAGACGGTAAGCCAGGCAGTCTGTATTTATTTATTTTATTTTACTGTATGTGTGTGTGTGTGTGTGTGTGTGTGTGTGTGTACTCTAAGTACTTAGCGTGTGCATGAGTGTATGTAAGTACTCTAAATGAATGCAGGAGCCCTCAGAGGTCAGAAGAGGGTATTAGATACCCTAGAACTGGTTGTAAGCTGCCTCATTGTTGCTGGGAATCAAACCCAGGTCTTCTGCAAAGGCAGAAAATGCTCTTAACCACTGAGCCATCCTTCTCTGTGTTTAGGGGTGTAAGTCATCACTGCTGTGAGTTGTACCTATCCAGACTGTACTGTGGTGAGGCAATTTTATGAAAGTATTTCTTATATCAAAAGACTAAAACTTTTGCTGAGCCTCACGGCCAAGTTCACAACATGCCTTGAGGTCGCTTAAGACTTGCCTGCTGTCCTGCTGTGTACTTACCCTGTTTGTTTCTCATGCCTTATAAGGATGCATTTACTTCTTTTGGCTTCATATTCCTCCATGCCCTGACTCAGAACTGCATGTATGTATGTATGAGTGTTATGGAAGTCATATACCATATAATCAGAAATGTCAGAAGCCATCTTATATAACAAATATCCCTACAAATGTTGGAAGGAACATACATACATACATACATACATACATACATACATACATACTGGCTTGACAACAGTGTGTTTGCAATGCTGTTTGCTATCTGAATCAGTTGGGACATCTGGCGTTAATATCTTCCCCTCTCAAACTTTGTGAAGGATTTCGGTGAGGAATCCCTTATTCTTTGCACATGCAATGCTTTCTATCTTTGTTATTCAAGAAATACAGAGCAGTGCCCTCTCAGACAGATATGATACACACAGTCCACCCACTACAGAAAAGCCAGCAACACAGACGAGGGACAGATGGAAAATTCAGGGAGAATTCAAGCTTAAGCTGGCTCCTGGTTAAAGTAATCCCAGGACAAATGCCGCACTGGCTCTCCTTAAAGTGACAGCCATGCACTTTGGTGCCTCCAAGGCGATCTTTGAAGCACTTAGCTGATGCACTGTACATGACATCTGGCTCAGTAGTGTCATTTCCTGTGTGTGACTGAGGGTACAAACATGCCAAATGACTTTCCCAACGCCTCACAGCTAGAATTCGAGGCAGGAGCTGGAGTGTACTCCAGGTTGTCCAATCTCCACCCTGGAGACTTCACACTGCCTTCCAGATTTTCCAATGTGGCAAAGAGCAAAGCCATACACAGGGAGCCTCTTCATCGTGGTTTTTGAAATAAAAGTACTTAAAGCAGGAAAGAAGCAGCAATATCGCATTTAATCAGCTGCGAGAGGGCGCAGAATCAGACTTTTCAGGATTCTTTTTTTTTTTTTTTCATTTATGTGAAATGTCAGCAACCTTCTCTCTCTTTTCCTGTTATAGGATATTTTTGTTTAGAGGTATAAATTATTTTACATTTTGGAGAATTTATAATTTTACAAGTCCTAGTCATCCTATAAGTGAGACTCTGACGCCTTATTATTAAATGTAGAGCTTCTGGTTGCTCCCATTGTACCTAAAAATAGATTTTTTTTTTTTAACTGAAGCTCAGTATATGTACTAGCCAGCCTGAACTGCAGTAGGCAGGCTGAAGAGGAGGTATTTCCAGTTTTGTTTTGCTTCAATATTTATTAATGCATAAGTAGCTACATTTAATATGCCCACAATTTACTAGTAGACCTTATCTAAAGGCAGAACTGGAGTCCGTAATTACTGTGACGCAAGGATCCTCCAGGCAGTCCTTAAATCTGACTTTTGTTTACTGTCATTCGGGTGGAACGTTTAGCAATGCGATTCATAAAGAGGCAGTTCACAGAAAACTATGATCTGGCCTAACTCGACAGTTCCCGCTTTAATAGTCAGTGGGAGTCAGCTTTAAATTACTCAGCTTATAATTTATATCCGGAACAGACAATTTAATCGTTTTCGGATGTGTTCAAGCACAGCTCACAGTTTAACGGCCTGCGCCTTTTATTTTCTCGCCCCTCCCTGACAAGAAGACTCTGTGCTTTCACAGAGAAAACAGCCATCCTTCCCAGTCCTCCTTCAGCTAGACTGTGGATGGAAACACATCATGAGGAAGGGGGAGGTGAAAAGCAGCGCAAAGCTCCAAGGAGGAAAAACCTGGGAGGTTTTGAGGTTGTATAAAAATTAACTGAGAAAATGGAACAATTATTTTGACAGCAGGTGGGAGCTCAAAGCTGTTAATTAAGAGGGCAACCAACAAGAACATGAAGACTCAAGTTTCAAGAGGTTTACTAATTCTTTTCCAGTGTTTTGTGAAGATTTGATTATATGGTACTATTTTAAAATATCATTTTATAGTTTTAAGAAATGACAGAGGAAGTGGCTTAACAAAATGATCATCCTGGAGGGACAAGGATAACAAGTAGCATTTGGCAGCTATTCATTGTATATAACTCAAAAGTGTTATTTACCCCGTGGATAAAAAGACAACTAATTATAAGTAGTGATAAAATTAAACATGTGTGCTGCTCTCAAATAAGTCAGGCAAGTTGCGATGAAATGAATGGATAGATGAATGAATAAACGGGTAGATGAAAGAATAGATTAATTGATGGATGGGCATAGGCTAGCTATCCCCACATGAAAGTAGCAGCTAATATTAGCATGACATTGTTCATGTCAAATCGACAAAAGTAAGATGAGCCAAAGTAACAACAAAAATTAATAGGAGGGTTATACTCTCTATAGGAGGGTTATATCTCTATAGGAGGGTTATACTCTCTATAGGAGGGTTATACTCTCTATAGGAGGGCTATACTCTCTATAGGAGGGTTATACTCTCTATAAGAACAGGGGAAATAGCTACAGGATAGACAGATCTTTCTGATGGGAGCTTTGTTATAACATGAACCACTCCATAATTCCTCTTACACAGTTCAATAAATATTAAATAAATGGAAGTAAGGAAAAAGGAAGAAAAGAAGGAAGGAAGGAAGGAAGGAAGGAAGGAAGGAAGGAAGGAAGGAAGGAAGGAAGGAAGGAAGGAAGGAAGGGAGGGAGGGAGGGAGGGAAGGTAGGAAAGATGATATATTTGGGAAAACAAGAATGGTATTTATCCAGTACAATCTAAAGGATCTTCATGGCATAGAACAGACATCCCCAACATGTTAGTAAGAACCACTTAGGCACAGAGGTGGGGCCCACATGCCCAACTTGATCCCTGAGGGAATTTAGCAGGTGTTTCCAGATTTGAGATGACACCTCAGAAGATATTACCCAGGACAGCACTGGTTATCTAATCATTCAAATGAACTCTTAGAGGGGTGACTAGTACTGACCATCACTGAAGGCTTCCTAGTAGCAGGGTAACCTGAGAGGACAAAAGAGACAAAGAATCAGATGAATCAGGTTTCATTTCCTTTGTCTCCACTCAGCTCCCTCTATGTCTGTCTTGTCTTTAATACCCCATATCATTTTAGAATCCATTGAGACTTTGTTCTGTTTTAGGGATGATGGTGATGATGATGATGATGATGATGAAGAGATACTGTTTTCTCCTTTGCCTTTTTCTCTTCCACACAAAGTACTCTGGTCATGCATACGTCAGCCTCCCGAAAGCTGAGAGTGCTCTATGTTACAAGGAAGCACATACCTAACTCTCTTTTCAGTCAGCCGTTCAACAAAACTCTCCCATCCCCTTCAACTTTTGGGGGGGGGAGGGGAGGGGCTGACCTGCAGTTGTCCTTTCTATTACACTTCTTGCCTCTATTTTCCATTACCCCAGTATGAATCAAATCACCAGTCAGGCTGTATTTCTTTTTTTTTTTCATTCATACTCACAACTAGTAAATGAGTACACACAGTGCCATCAGTGTCCCTTGACTCATCCTAAATGATTAGCACGGAATGAGTGACTGTTTTGTGATTGACATTTACCCATGAATACTGACTAGCAGGTAGTAGTCTACTCTCAGGGGAAGACTGGATAATTACACACAAACACACACACACACACACACACACACACACACGTATTGTGTTGTTAATTTTTTTTAAGTATTTATTTTTATTCTTTTACACTCCAGGACTGTTTCATATCTCATAACGCCCCACCTCCCTGTCTCCACTAGGATGTCCCTGCCTCCCACCCCCACCCCACCTGACCTCTAAACTCCCCGGGGCCTCCATTGTTTTGAGGGTTAGGTACATCATCTCTGAATGAACACAGACCCGGTGGTCTTCTGCTGTATGTGTGTTGGGAGCCTTCTATCAGCTAATTTCAATTGATGCAAATAAACTAATGTATTGTATTACATAAATGGAATCAAGGACAAAAAATTCACATGATCATCTCAATAAGTGCAGAACATGTTTCACACAATCTAAAGTATCTTCATATAAAAACACTAAAGGGACTTTTGAGCTGATGGAAAGTATTTTAATAAGGGCTATTTAATGACACAGCCAGAATAAATGTCATGCTAACTGGAGAGAAACTCAAAAGTGTTTCCTTTAGATTAGAAACAATACAAGGATTCCTCTCTCTCTATTCCTATTCAATATAGTGCTTGAAGTCTTAGTTAAAGCAAGAAGACATGAGAAAGAAATAAAGCAATACAACTAAAAAGAAAATAAGTCAAACTGTTTACAAATCATATAATTCTGTATATACACAAGAGACCCTAAGGACCCCACCAGAAAACTTAGCTGGATACACTTTCACAAAATGACAGCATGCATAATTAATGTACAAAACCAGTAGCCTTTCTATATATTAGTGACAAACATGCCACCAGAGAAATTGGAGGAACAATCCCATTCCCAAGAGCCATAAATCCTACCCCTCACAAAAACAAAGACAAAAAAACAAAACAAACAAACAACAACAACAACAAAAACCCTAAACAAAACTAACCCAGCCATGAAATAAAGCTAATCAAGGAAGTGAAAGACCTCTACATTCTAAAGAACACTTTAGAATGCTGCATAAGAAAATTAAGGAAAGTACTAAAAGGATGACTATCTATGCTCATGGACTCAATTAAATAATAGTATGAAAATGGCCATCCTACCCAAAGCAATCTCGAGTGCACACTGCATCAAAATCACAATGCCATTCTGAAATAGATAAAAAACAAAAATCACAATCATGACATGGAAACACCACAGACCTGGATAGCTAAAGGAACAACGTAGGAGTTATGACCATACCTGGCTTTAGGTTAAACCACAGAGTTGCATCAATGAAACCATCATGGTACTATAACATACAGACATGCAGGTCAATGGGTGGGAACACAGGACCTACATATATACCCACATAGTTACAGTCACACGACTTTTAACATAAGATGTCAAAACACACATTGAAGGAAAAAAATGGCCTAATTACTGAACATACAAGAATGGAACTATATTTTTATATTTAATTCTGCATTGAAAAATGTGTTCCACATGTATCAAAAACCTCAAAGTAGTAGCAGAAACCCTCAAACTCTAGAGGAAAAAGTCCAGAAAATACTTCAAGACACAGACATACATAAGGACTTGTTTCATAGAACTCCAGTTGTTCATTAAATAAAGCAAACAATTAGCAAATGGGCCCTTATGAAGTTAGAAGTCCTTCCGTGCCTCAAAGAAACAATTGAAGAGACATGTACAGAATCGGATGAAATCTTTGCTAGCTAAGCATCTGACAGAAGCTTAGTACCCACAACATACAAAAACAAACAAAAACACACTGGAAACCAAGGAAACAAATGCTCAATCGGAACGCAGAATGTGAATTAAGAAACTGAAGCAGAAAATTCTCAGAAGAAACCCAGGTGGCTGATAAACGCTTTTAAAAAGTATTCAATATCCTTAACCATCAGGATAAACAAAACCAAGTCAAGATTCCTCACCCGGCTTAGAATGGCTGTCATCAAGAAGACAAAAGACTGCTAGAGCTGCCAAGTAGGAGGGAAAAATGATTCTTCATCTAGTGTTGGTGGCAAGTTAATGCAGCCACTTTGGGAACCAGTTTGGACACTTCTCAAAAAATATACCAAAGGGAAACAACATATGACCCAGCTACACCACTCCTTTATGAATCTGTCATTCTGTGTGCAAGTGCACGAGTGTGTGCACACTTACGTTCTGTTCTGCTCCATTCACAGAGGAAAAGACATGGGGTCATGCTGGATATTCACAAGCTATATGCTTGATGAAAATATATGTATTCTGTGTAAAGAAAATGATCCTGAGATGTAAAGGAACATGGAACAGGATTAGAAAATGTTGTAGTAAGAGCGGCAACTTGGGCTTGGAAAGACAAACACCATGGCTTCTTCCTCCTATCCGACCTTAGCTTCTAACTTTGAAGTATGTGCGTGTGTGGGGGAGTTAAATATAAAGGTGTACCTGGAGCAGGTTGAGGAAAGATTCCTTAAGGAAAAGTGGGATGGTAGAAAATATTCTACTTGTAAAAGGAAGGAGAAACACTGAGGTGGAAAGGTTAGAGTGGACAAGAGGGTAAAAGAGATGGGGGAGAAGGGTCCTAGAAAGGAGACTCAACCCAACACAAATGCATGTTTTGAGCAAACCTTCCGCAGGTCTCAGCCTTAACTCTATTGAGTACAATGTTAAATTGTGTCCCCTTAATTCATTCCCAGGTGCTGATACACCTTTTCAGATTCGTATGTTCCCTTGTGGAAGTTCCTTATCTTATGGAAGTACAAGTAATAAATAATTTTCTATTGGGGGTGGGGAGAGAGGAAGGCAAGAGACAGAGCTTTCATGGTATTTTCCAGTTATGTGCTATTCTGAAAGGGATTCTGGTTTCTTGGAGATGATTTTGTCCCAAGGAAGCTGTAGCTTTCTTACGTTTTACTACTTTGTGGAATCTTCATGGGTTCTTCTGTAAACAATACCTTCTCTGGCTCAGCTCAGCATCTCCTAGCTCAGCTGTCTCTTCTTTTCACCCTGCTCAGTCTCCTCCCTAGCTCCACCCAATCTTCTTCCTTCCTGTATCAACTGTCTCTCTAACTCTCTGACTCTACTTCTCTGCCACCTAGAGACCCTCTTCTCATCCTCCTCCAATCCTCCTCAATATCTCTCAGCCTCTGCTGGCTTTTTATATCCTCTCCCATTCCCAGAAGTCCAAGAGGCAACTGACAATAATGGTCATAGGGTCAAGCAGTTCTAAGAGCTAAGCCTTCCCAAAGAGTCAGTTGATTAGCCATTGGAATTCCTTTAAATGGCCAGACACACAAACAAAAACATACTACATTTCCAGTTGCATTTTTATTTGGAAACACTTTCTTGTTTCTCGGATATAATTTTGCCCCCAGGAAGCCCTAAGACGTGAAGTCTCCCTATGATCTCTTAAACGAAACATCTGCACTCAGAAGGCAGAGGCAGGCGGATTTCTGAGTTCGAGGCTAGCCTGGTCTACAGAGTGAGTTCCAGGACAGCCAGGGATACACAGAGAAACCCTGTCTCGAACCCCCAACCCCCCAAAAAAGAAAACATCTGGAAAACTTGTATTTTCAGCCAAAAATAAGGTTGCTTCAAAATGAAGCTTTTCTGAAGCACCTCTGTGATTGAGATGTGTTTACAGATGCTCTACCGAGGGTCCAAATCTTTGCATCATTTCCATTTTAATTAAGGAAGGTCACTTGATGAATTATAGCACAGGGGTCAATGCCAGAAGCTTGTTTTATAGACAGTGAGAAAGATGCTTTCACACTGGGTTACACTGGGGGTTTCTATTATCTCAGTCAATACAAAAATATATATTCACTAATATGCATTAGTGAAAGCACATGTGTGCCCAGTCGTGAGTGTAGCAGTCAGAGGACAACGTCTGGTGTTGATCTTTGCCATCTACCTTGTTTGAGACAGGACCTCTGGTATTTGCCTAGTGCTCTACACCAAGCTCTCTGGCCTACAAGCTCCAGGGAGTTACCCTAGCTCTGTCTCTTTTATCCCTGTTGGAATACTGAGGTGTGGGCGCTATGGCTCTGAATTCAGGTTCTTGTGCTTGTGGAGTGATTGCTCTTTCCCATTGAGCTGTCTCCTCAGCCTTCCATCTTAATCATGGCTACTACTTACCACATCACTAAATACTTTCCATATGAAGAACTGGACTATGTAAGTGATAAAATGTTGTAGACCATGGCAGGCAGTTCATATGTAGAAAAAACAGAAGCTGGGCTTGCAAGGTAAATAGGATGCCATTTTTATATGTGGCATCCATTTTTTATTTCACAGGTGTCCTTTCAAAGCCTTTGCTAATAATCCTGAAAAGCTTCCTCAATATGGTTAGAAGTATAAAGGGCATATGAAGACCTCAGTTTTTGCCTAAGGTAAAGTCTAATAAGGCTGTTTGAAAACTGGAATATTTCACTTTGGAGGTCTGGGTATGAAGATGGTAGCTGTGACCACTGAAGTTTCTTCATGCCAATCTTCACTAAGATCAGCAGGGTCTGGTCATTTGTTTAGAACCATTTACTAGGAAATGATTTGAAACCCAGAAATTGCTAGAATTGATTTTTTTTTTTTTAAAGAATGAACAGGTGCTGGAGAGATGGCTCAGCAGATAAGAACACTTCATGATTTTTTAGAGAACTCCAGTTCATTTCCCATCACCCCTGTCTGGCAGTTCGCAATCACTTATAACTCCAGCTCCAGGGGATCCGATCACGTCTGCTGGCCTCTGTGGTTACCACTTCCCCAACACACACACTTACATGTACCCACACAGACACATAATACACATGGAATTATAAAGTAAAATATTTTAAACAACAAATCAAAATAACCTAATATTTTTACAACTCAGATTTATTTTGTCTAACTGGTTCCTATTTGTTATGTACGCAAACACTATTCTGCTTTGAACTTCTGAAACTCAATTCCATGCTATCTTAAGGTTTCTATTGCTGTTCTGAAACACCATGACCAGAAGCAACTTGGGAAAGAAAGCATTTATTTCATTATATAACTCATGGTCCTCAGCACGTGGGTTGCCACTCCTTTGAGGGTAAATGACCCTTTAACAGAGGTTGCGTAAGATGATCAGAAACATATATATTTACATTATAATTCATAGTAATAGCAAAATTAGTTATGAGGTTACAACAAAATAACTTTGTGGTTGGGAGTCACCACACATGAGGAATCGTATGAAAGGGTCACAGCATTAGGAAGGTTGAAAACCATTGCTGTAGATTTGTATAGTCTCTCCTCCAGAGAAGTCAGGGCAGGAACTCAAGGCAGAACCCTGGAAGCAGAACTGATGCAGACGCTTTGGAGGAATGCTATTTATTAGCTTGTTCCATATTATGGCCTGTTCAGCTTGATTTCTCACACCAGACAGAATTACCCCAATCCGGGAGCTGCAAAACACGTTGTGGGATGACTCATCTATTAGTGAAATGTACCACAGGCTTGCCCCCAGTCCATCTTCATAGAGGCATTTTCTCAATTGAGGCCCCCTTTCCTCAAAGGACTTTAGCTTGTGTTGGGTTGACACAAAGCTGACTAGAAAATACTTTCAGGGTTCTTTGTGAATATTTAGGTATGAGCAAAGAGAAAGACCCTTCACAGCATAGTTCTCAACTCGTGTAAGGTTAGCAGAAGCACAGAACCACTCTGTGCTTATTGCTACTTTAGTCACAATAGCCAGGAGACAGAAAAGACCTAAATATCGTTCAGCTGGTGAATGGATATTGAAATTGTGATACATATTCCCAATTTAACTCTATTCAGCTGGAGTGAGGTAACTGAGACCCAGACAAAAGACAAATTTTCTCTCTGATTGTGGTTCCTAGATCCAAGTCTTTGGATGGTGTTTATAACCTGAAGTAATAATAGGAACGAGCAAAGTAAAAAGGGACATGAGTAAGGGTGGGGTGCTAGAGAGGGAACTAGCAAGACACAGGGTCCATGGAAGGAAAATTGGGGGAAGGATTTAACAGAGAATCATTATTTTGTGTTTACCTACACTTACATATTACACGCACGCACGCGCACACACACACACACACACACACAGACATAAATATATAGTTTGAGTGAAGTTGTATCACTTCGGGTGTTAGTGCCATAGATCCATAGACTAACAAACAAAAATTCCATTACCAGGAATGAGAAACTGCCTTTGAGTTGTTGCTTAGGACAGTCCAACAAACCTCTTGAACAATGAATTTACTCAGGGATGCCAACTGCTGAGAACATTTAGCATCACACAGGGCCCAGCAAGGGTCATCGACTGTACTTGCCCACAATTTCACTAAGTCTCCTGTTATCCAAGGCAGCCACAGATTTCTTTTCCTTTCATGACTGACATTTTTGAAGAAAGCAGCCGATGAGCCATTTTCCAGTGCTGTTTTCCCATCTGGAAGCAGTTGCTGGAGCTTGCTTTTGCTCAAAATTTGAAGAATATTTCTAGTATTGTAGTGTTTTGTCAAGCTAAGAGATGATGAAGGGGGGGCACTTTTCTGAGCAGAGACACAAGTGAAGATAGGAAGATTTGAGTATGTACGTGCTGTAGTCTGAATGCTCATGTTCTACCAAAATCTATATGTAGAAATCCTTATATCCCTGGTGATTATAAAAAGAGGTGGAGCTTTTTAAAAAGTGGTTTTCTGTTGAAGGCAAGGCACTCACAATCTGAATTAGTGTGCTCTTGAGAATTCGGAGTGATGCCCTACTTCTTCCTCTGTGTGAGAATTCAGTGAGAACAAACAGCCTTTGAGAAAGCAGTGTCCATACATATATTACAATACACTTATAAGATATTCATATGATGTAAATATGTTATTAATTGTCTTGATATCTATTGAAAGTATGTAGATGAAATCTTAGCAACTATATGGAAAAAACAGAATATACCTTTTTTTGAAAATGTACTGATGTGATTCAAATCATGTCTAGAAAATGCAGGTCTATATGGTTCCAACTTCTCCCTTAAAAAGCTGGGTCTCCAAATCAGGATGCCCCTGGCTTTCCAGGTGGGGTGGGGAGCAGGGAGAGCTGGCATGCTCTGTGAGAAACAAGAACAGTATGGAACAGTATGGTGGTGTTAATAAAGGGACCTGGGATCTGGTGGTGGTGATAAGGGAACCATTGGAGCTGGGCACTATGTGAGTATATGGGATAAGACTAAGATCCTAAAAGGACTTTGATGGTGAAAAGGTATGTAGACTAGGATGCATGTTGTAGGAGTATGGGCTGTGTGTCCTGTCTCCCTTCACCTGTGTAAGATAGTTAAAATCTTTGTTCACTAATGCTTTTTATAAAAGTGTTACAGAAGTTTATGGGCTTGGAAGGAGGCTGAGCTGGGTTTGATCAATGAAAAAAGATGTATAGGGAAACTGGAGTAGAGAGGGAAAGGATTTCAAGATCAAACATCTTGGACCATTGGTACAAGTTCTAATGTAAACTTCAGATTATCATGCCTGAAGAGGAGCTATGTCCAGAGCCAAGATCTGCAACACATGTGTCATGTGATACATTAAAGGATGGACTAGACAATAGTTGAGTCCAGAGAAAGTTTTGGATCAATGGATTCACATCTTTGCCCTTATCTAGCAGCCCTCTATGCAGGCTCAGAGCTGTGGCCCTGCAGGAACTCACTGGGCATGGCTTTAGTGCCCAGGCTTCTGAGGGTGAAGTGTTTTTATGGTGATGGAGATGGCCTTTTTCCTTCTGGAGTTACACTTGTTCCTCAGAGAAACTAACATCTGTTTCTTGGGATGCTGATATGATGTTCTACACCCTCTTAAGGTTATGATTCCCCCCTTTTAAAACCAGCTCTAGGGGAAAAAAATCATCCTCCTGAAAAAAAAATGAAGTTTTGATTTTTTTTTCTCTTATCCTGCTTTTCGAAAACACCTTTGAGATGAAAACTCCTAGGAACTGGAACACCACCGTTCAAGGGAAATAACTTGGACAGAAAAGAGAATACAGTGGGCATAGACTCCCACACAGACCTCCCAGCATTGGCCTGCACTGGTAGAGGTTTCTAGGTCAATCTCCTCTCTTGCTAATCAGGAGTGCTGCGTTAGTTATGAGAAGTTTCCAGTGAAGTGTAACAGTGTACAAGTGTGTTCCCTACTCATTGCTTCCTGGCAGCTATTGTTCATCTTAGCTGTCTCGGGATGACATGGGAGATAATGTTCACCCTCTGCTCAGATGCTGCCCTGTCTGTGTCTAGTGGATGGAATTGATACGGCCCTAACAGTCCAAAACTCTTCCCTTCTTTAGGAGGGGCCTAGTAGTGAGGACCTCATGACGGGAACATCACCAGGTTTTTCAAGAGAGGAAATGTAGGAAAATTGTTCTATTCATTTTTACAAGAAGAATAATGGGAAAATAAAAAAGATTTTAATGTGACCTAGAAATGCAGATTATTCACCAATAGCAGTGTTCTCAGTTTGCTGTGGGTGGGACATACAAGCCTAAGGCGCTTCATTCCCTACCCCATCCCCCATCTTTTAGCAGCAATGCAGAGAGCCAGGAAGAAGATCAAAGGTGGGCTACTAACAAGCATACTTCTGCCAGATCACCCACTGCCAATCAGAACCCTGAAAGATACATGATCTTACCATGATCTCAAATGCTGAAATCCTAAAAGAGCCAAATCCCTAAAGTATAAAATCTCCAAAGATCCAAATCCTGTTGATCACAGTTCCCAAAGAGTAAAACTCCACATGTTGACATTTGAAAAGATGAAATCCTGAAAACCGCAACCCATTGAAGAAAGTAGATGGCTACACAAGAGGGGCACAGAGCTGAATTCCAGGGAAGCCTTTGTTACTGTTCCGATGGCACTGGGAACTGATGCTCAGTTATGTCCCTGTGTTCCACCTCTGTCCCTTAACACAGCAGCATGCTTAACTTCTAAGAACCACCCTGTTTAACTTCTAAGAACCACCCTGTGTTAGAGAATAAAGTGAGTTCTGTACACCAGCAGCTTTCTAGATAAAAGACGTCTGCCAGTACAGGGTTCCACCAGTGTTAGGCAGCACACTGAATGGGGAACTGTTAGGGTAGGGATTTGAATGAGAAGAGGAATTTTTCCATTTAACATTAGATCTGAAATAAACTTCACTGCACAGACTTCACTTGAGTTCCAGGATGGTGGCTTCCAAACTCTCTCCACTGAGTTTTAAACTTTGTTTTGTGAAATTTTTGTTTTTGTTTCTGTTTGGAGACAGATCTCATTTGGTATCCCAGGCTGGTATAGAATTCACTATGTAGCTATGGGTGGTTTCAAACTCACAGCCATCCTCCTGCCTCCATCTCCCAAATGCTGGGATTATAGAACAGTTCCACACCATGCCAACATTCCACTGACTTTTATGTCCATATGTACAATCCCTGCTCCTATTGCATCTAAAAATCCATAAAATGTATCTGGTTTTAGGTTGATAACTGGAAAGACAGCATGAGACTCAATAGCCTTGAAAGAAGAGAATGAATCTCAATCAAATCCCTGAACAGTGAGAACAAGTTTATATTTTGATTCAACTAAAGATGCTATAACTGATAAAACTTTACGAAAGGGCTTTGTTGTTGTTGTGTTCATTTGTTTGTTTTTGTTTTTCTAACACCCACTTATCCTGAAGTTCAGGTAACTCCACTGGACTGAAGATAAGACAAATGGGCAAACTTCCCTTTCAGAACATTTGGTAGAGGGAAGAAGACAAACAGCGACCACCACCATGTTTAGATCTCCCCAGTCGAAAGCAAAGCCCCAAGTTCATGATTTCAGGGAAAGCTGAGTGACATTAAAAGGTGGATAGTAAGACACTAGGTGAAGCACAGAAATATTGGAATCTAAAAGAAAGCAGCCCTAACAGGCATGCTAGGCAAAGGACAAGGTATATGTCAGGGTGAGCTCCACAGGGTAAGAATATGGCACTCTGGAACACAGTATAGATTAAGGTGGGAGATCTGAGATCTGCTCAGCAAGCAGACCCAGGAAAAGTGTTCCCAGCATGACCTAGCTTGCTCGTGGGTAATTTGGTAAGGGTCATTTTATGAGAAGGATCTGATGTTCATAGTGGTTGCTGCTCTTATAAAAAAAACTAGAATCCAATTCAAGTGACTCAAAACCATCTACACTTCCAAGTCCAGATGGATCCATCTTCTCTGCCTGATGTATCACTGCAAGGCTCCAGATATTGACCTGACCGAGACAGCGAAGGAATAAAGAAATGTCAGACACATGGATACACACAAAAGCTGAGATCAAGTGGCCTGAGTCCTCTATTAGAAACCAAAATGCCCCCCCCCAATAGTTAAGTATGTTAATTATATACAGTTGGATAGGTAGGAAGTCTGATATTTTCATACAGATAAACAAGAAAGTGGTGTTAATATATACCTGAATCAAGGAGGCAGTTTGAGTACTGTTTAAGGGGAGCAATCTTCAGGCCCCAGACATCTTGTAGGAGGAAACTATGGTAGATACTTTCTGCATATACTCTTGTTATCTACACATGGTCCCAGGAAGAAAGGCTTTGCCATTTCTCTGAGCCTAACCTAGAGAAGCTTTGTTACTCTTATAGGGCTGAAGCATTGGTCTTTAACATGGCTGTGACCATGTTAAATAACATACATTCACTCAAGTCTGCATTGCATTGCTCCATACATCTATGAGTACTTATGTGAACATAATCCTTATATATGGATTATTATATATATACACACATACACACACATATATACATGTATGTATATATGTATATATACATATATGTGTATATATATCAGTAAATGTGTGTTTTTTCAGAAGGTGATATTTTACAGTTTACTGTTTCATCTGTGGAATCAGATGCCTCTGTGTTTTCATGGTTTCACATCACAGACCTCCCTTCCTCTCTTAGAGTTTTATTGCTGTGAAAAGACACCATGACCGTGGCAACTCTTATAAGGCAAAACATTTAACTGGGGCTGGTTTACAGTTTCAGTGGTTTAGCTCATTATCTGCATGTCAGGAAGCCTAGCAGCATACTGGCAGGCATGGTAGTGAAGAAGAAGATGGTGGATGAAGAGTTCTACATCTTGATCTGTAGGCAATGGGAATGAATATCACACTAAGCCTAACTTAAGAATCTGCAACTTCAAGGACCATTCCCACAGTGACATACTTCCTTCAACATGGCCACACCTCCTAATAGTGATACTCCCTATGGGCATTCAAACACAGGAGTCTATAGTGGCCATTCCCAACCCAACCACTACACCTCCCCTACTGGATACACAAGGGACCAAACAAAGAATCACTGTGGGTCCAGGGAATTGGTTGTAACTTTTTGAACAGAATTCCAATAGATTGGGATTGGTAAATAATAGCAAGAACTAACTAGTGGAATTTTATTAAACCAAGAAACTTCTACATAACAAAAGAAACAAGGAACAGACTGAAAAGACATCCTACTGAATGGAAGAAAATGTTTGCTAAGTACTTATATGATGAGGGATTAATATCCAGAATAAACGAGGAACTCGGAAATGAACATCCAAACAGCAAATACGCCAGTCACCAAACAGCCGTTTTAACTGAACAGAACAACTGTTGAAGTCAAGTGGCCAATAAATACATGAAAAAATAATCAGCATCCTTATCATTCTGGGAAATGCAAATCAAAACAACATTCAGAATCTATTCTACCCCAGTCAGAATGGCAATCATCAAGAAAAATTCAAACAGATAAACAAACAACCCCTCCCCCCAAAATATTAATCAGGATGTGGGGGAATGTATAAACTAGAGCTGCTATTATGGAAATAAGTGAAAAATTTTCAAAATTAAATGTAGAGCCATAAAATGGTACAGCTAGATCACTTTTGCATATTTAATATATGGAATCTAAACACTTTAGTAAACTTTTATCTACATATCTATTATAGCGGGTTATGTAGTGCTTATTATTGCAGTTATTTGAACACTTGTTTTGGGGGCATTTGAATACTTCTTTACCAGTTGGTGGCACATTTTAAAGAAACATAGGAGATGTGGACTTGTTGGGAAAAGTGTGTCACTGGAGTCTGGCTTTGGAAGCTTAACTGCTCCTTACATTTTTAGTTCACAGAGATGCTTTGTGCATAGGATTCAACATGTGAGCCCTCAGCTTCAGCCACCATGCCTCTTGCTTCCTGCTATGCTTGCTTTATTTGATGGATTCTTAGCCCTCTGGAATTATAATCCCAAATAGACCTTTCATTCTATAAACTTCACTGGTCAGAGTGTTTTATCACACCAATAGAGAAGCAGCTAACATATCTATTGATACACTACACAAAATAGACATGTTATGGAATCAGCCAAGGTATCCATCAATGGATGAGTAGATAAGAAAAATGTGTATTGTGACTAGATCAAGAAAGATTAGTATATGAACATGATGGAGCATTTTTCATTGATAAAGTAGAGCAAAATCTTATCAACTTCAGACAAATGGAAGGACCTAGAGGTTATGTTATGTAATATAAACCATACTCACAAAGTTGTGTGTCACATAAAGATATGGAATGGAGAAGGGGGAGGTATAGGGAAATAAGAAAAATAAAAGGGAAGACAAATATGATCAAAATATATTATATACATATTCAGAAATGTCATACTAAAACCCATTGATTTATACAATTAATATATGCAATCCAAAATTGGACTCAATCTTTTATTTCATGAGCCAAAATAAATCCTTTTTTTCCTAAATTTTTCTTGTCAGTACACAAAACTCATTCTAAAATGCTCCAGTTATTTAGTTGTGTAAAGTCATGGAAAGTTACCAGGCATGGTGGTGCATGCCTGTTATCCCAACAATCTGAGGTGGAACTGGAAGATCAGGAATTTAAGGTTCTTAGCTACATAGAAAATTAGAAGCCATCTTGACCTATAGGAGATCTTATCTCATAACAAAACAAAATAAAAACTTTAGTGTTCTAATACTTTTTACTGGATTTTGATTTTGAAAATGCATAATCACAGACATCTAAAATATCTATATAAAATATTAAAACTTCCTCAATAAATGAAGAGATGTCCTCTTTTGTCATTTGCATTAATTAAAGGTCTAGTTTCTTAGGATATAGGTTTTTTTTTTGATTTTTAATATTTTTATTACATATTTTCCTCAATTACATTCCCAATGCTATCACAAAAGTCCCCCATAGCGCCCCCCACTTCCCTACCCACCCATTCCCATTCTTTTGGCCCTGGCATTCCCCTATATTGGGGCATATAAAGTTTGCAAGTCCAATGGGCCTCTCTTTCCATTGATGGCCGACTAGGCCATCTTTCGATACATATGCAGCTAGAGACAAGAGCTCCGGGGTTCTGGTTAGTACATCATGTTGTTCCAACAATAGGGTTGCAGATCCCTTTAGCTCCTTGGGTACTTTCTCTAGCTTCTCCATTGGGAGCCCTGTGATACATCCAATAGCTGACTGTGAATATCCACTCCTGTGTTTGCTAGGCCCCGGCATCGTCTCACAAGAGACAGCTATATTTGGGTCCTTTCAGCAAAATCTTGCTAGTGTATGCAATGGTGTCAGCGTTTAGAAGCTGATAATGGGATGGATCCCTGGATACGGCAGTCTCTAAATGGTCCATCCTTTCATCACAGCTACGAACTTTGTCTCTGTAACTCCTTCCCTGGGTGTTTTGTTCCCAATTCTAAGAAGGTGCACAGTGTCCACACTTTGGTCTTCATTCTTCTTGAGTTTCATGCGTTTATCAAATTGTATCTTATATCTTGGGTATCCTAAGTTTTGGGCTAATATCCACTTATCAATGAATACATATTGTGTGAGTTCTTTTGTGATTGTGTTACTTCACTCAAGATGATGCCCTCCAGGTCCATCCATTTGGCTAGGAATTTCATAAATTCATTCTTTTTAATAGCTGAGTAGTACTCCATTGTGTAAATGTACCATAATTTCTGTATCCATTCCTCTGTTGAGGGACATCTGGGTTCTTTCCAGCTTCTGGCTATTATAAATAGGGCTGCTATGAACATAGTGGAGCATGTGTCCTTTTTACCGGTTGGGACATCTTCTGGATATATGCCCAGGAGAGGTATTGCTGGATCCTCCGGTAGTACTATGTCCAATTTTCTGAGGAACCGCCAGACTGATTTCCAGAGTGGTTGTACAAGCTTGCAATCCCACCAACAATGGAGGAGTGTTCCTCTTTCTCCACATCCTCGCCAGCATCTGCTGTCACCTGAATTTTTGATCTTAGCCATTCTGACTGGTGTGAGGTGGAATCTCAGGGTTGTTTTGATTTGCATTTCCCTGATGATTAAGGATGTTGAACATTTTTTCAGGTGTTTCTCTGCCATTCGGTATTCCTCAGGTGAGAATTCTTTGTTCAGTTCTGAGCCCCATTTTTTAATGGGGTTATTTGACTTTCTGGAGTCCACCTTCTTGAGTTCTTTATATATATTGGATATTAGTCCCTTATCTGATTTAGGATAGGTGAAGATCCTTTCCCAATCTGTTGGTGGTTATTTTGTCTTATTGATGGTGTCTTTAGCCTTGCAGAAGCTTTGTAGTTTCATGAGGTCCCACTTGTCAATTCTCGATCTTACAGCACAAGCCATTACTGTTCTATTCAGGAATTTTTCCCCTGTGCCCATATCTTCAAGGCTTTTCCCCACTTTCTCCTCTATAAGTTTCAGTGTCTCTGGTTTTATGTGAAGTTCCTTGATCCACTTAGACTTGACCTTAGTACAAGGAGATAGGAATGGATCGATTCGCATTCTTCTACATGTTAACAACCAGTTGTGCCAACACCATTTGTTGAAAATGCTGTCTTTCTTCCACTGGATGTTTTTAGCTCCCTTGTCGAAGATCAAGTGACCATAGGTGTGTGGGTTCATTTCTGGGTCTTCAATTCTATTCCAATGGTCTATTTGTCTGTCACTATACCAGTACCATGCAGTTTTTATCACAATTGCTCTGTAGTAGAGCTTTAGGTCCGGCATGGTGATTCCACCAGAGGTTCTTTTATCCTTGAGAAGAGTTTTTGCTATCCTAGGTTTTTTGTTATTCCAGATGAATTTGCAGATTGCACTTTCTAATTCGTTGAAGAATTGATTTGGAATTTTGATGGGGATTGCATTGAATCTGTAGATTGCTTTTGGCAAGATAGCCATTTTTACAATGTTGATCCTGCCAATCCATGAGCATGGGAGATCTTTCCATCTTCTGAGATCTTCTATAATTTCTTTCTTCAGAGACTTGAAGTTTTATTATACAGATCTTTCACTTCCTTAGTTAGAGTCACGCCAAGATATTTTATATTATTTGTGACTATTGAGAAGGGTGTTGTTTCCCTAATTTCTTTCTCAGCCTGTTTATTCTTTGTGTAGAGAAAGGCCATTGATTTGTTTGAGTTAATTTTATATCCAGCTACTTCACCGAAGCTGTTTATCAGGCTTAGGAGTTCTCTGGTGGAATTTTTAGGGTCACTTATATATACTATCATATCATCTGCAAAAAGTGATATTTTGACTTCATCTTTTCCAATTTGTATCCCTTTGATCTCCTTTTGTTGTCGAATTGCTCTGGCTAGGACTTCAAGTACAATGTTGAATAGGTATGGAGAAAGTGGACAGCCTTGTCTAGTCCCTGATTATAGAGGGATTGCTTCAAGCTTCTGACCATTTACTTTGATGTTGGCTACTGGTTTGCTGTAAATTGCTTTTATCATGTTTAGGTATGAGCCTTGAATTCCTGATCTTTCCAAGACTTTTATCATGAATGGGTGTTGGATCTTGTCAAATGCTTTTTCCGCATCTAACGAGATGACCATGTGGTTTTTGTCTTTGAGTTTGTTTATATACTGGATTACGTTGATGGATTTCCGTATATTGAACCATCCCTGCATCCCTGGGATGAAACCTACTTGGTCAGGGTGGATGATTGTTTTGATGTGTTCTTGGATTCGGTTAGCAAGAACTTTATTGAGGATTTTTGCATCAATATTCATAAGGGATATTGGTCTGAAGTTTTCTATCTTTGTTGGGTCTTTTTGTGGTTTAGGTATCAGAGTAATTGTGGCTTCATAGAATGAGTTGGGTAGAGTACCTTCTGTTTCTATTTTGTGGAATAGTTTGTGAAGAACTGGGATTAGATCTTCTTTGAAGGTCTGATAGAACTCTGCACTAAACCCATCTGGTCCTGGGCTTTTTTTAGTTGGGAGACTATTAATGACTGCTTCTATTTCTTTGGGGGATATAGGGCTGTTTAGATCATTAACCTGATCTTGATTCAACTTTGGTACCTGGTATCTGTCTAGGAACTTCTCCATTTCATCCAGGTTCTCCAGTTTTGTTGAGTATAGCCTTTGGTAGAAGGATCTGATGGTGTTTTGGATGTCTTCAGGATCTGTTGTTATGTCTCCTTTTTCATTTCTGATTTTGTTAATTAGGATGCTTTCCCTGTGCCCTCTAGTGAGTCTGGCTAAGGGTTTATCTATCTTGTTGATTTTCTCAAAGAACCAGCTCCTTGATTGGTTGATTCTTTGAATAGTTTTTCTTGTTTCCACTTGGTTGATTTCACCCCTGAGTTTGATTATTTCCTGCCGTCTACTCCTCTTGGGTGAATTTGCTTCCTTTTGTTCTAGTGCTTTTAGGTGTGTTGTCAAGCTGCTAATGTGTGCTCTCTCTAGTTTCCTTTTGGAGGCACTCAGAGCTATGAGTTTTCCTCTTAGAAATGCTTTCATTGCGTCCCATAAGTTTGGGTATGTTGTGGCTTCATTTTCATTGAACTCTAAAAAGTCCTTAATTTCTTTCTTTATTCCTTCCTTGACCAAGGTATCATTGAGAAGAGTGTTGTTCAGTTTCCACGTGAAGGTTGGCTTTCTATTATTTATTTTGTTATTGAAGATCAGCCTTAGTCCATGGTGATCTGATAGGATGCATGGGACAATTTCAATATTTTTGTATCTGTTGAGGCCTGCTTTGTGACCAATTATGTGGTCAATTTTGGAGAAGGTACCATGAGGTGCTGAGAAGAAGGTATATCCTTTTGTTTTAGGATAGAATGTTCTGTAGATATCTGCCAGATCCATTTGATTCATAATTTCTCTTAGTTTCACTGTGTCCCTGTTTAGTTTCTGTTTCCATGATCTGTCCATTGGTGAAAGTGGTGTGTTGAAGTCTCCCACTATTATTGTATGAGGTGCAATGTGTGCTTTGAGATTTACTAAAGTTTCTTTAATGAATGTGGCTGCCTTTGTATTTGGAGCATAGATATTCAGGATTGATAGTTCCTCTTGGAGGATTTTACCTTTGATGAGTATGAAGTGTCCCTCCCTGTCTTTTTTAATGACTTTGGGTTGGAAGTCAATCTTATCAGATATTAGAATGGCTACTCCAGCTTGTTTCTTCATGCCATTTGCTTGGAAAATTGTTTTCCAGCCTTTCATTCTGAGGTAGTGTCTATCCTTTTCTCTGAGATGAGTTTCCTGTAAGCAGCAAAATGTTGGGTCTTGTTTGTGTAGCCAGTTTGTTAGTCTATGTCTTTTTATCGGGGAGTTGAGTCCATTGATATTAAGAGATATTAAGGAAAAGTAATTGTTGTTTCCTGTTATTTTTGTTGTTAAAGTTGGCATTTTGTTCTTGTGGCTGTCTTCTTTTAGGTTTGTTGAGGGATTACCTTCTTGTTGTTTCTAGGGCGTGGTTCCTGTCCTTGTATTGGTTTTTTTCTGTTATTATCCTTTGAAGGGCTGGATTCGTGGAGAGATAATGTGTGAATTTGGTTTTGTCGTGGAATACTTTGGTTTCTCCATCTATGTTAATTGAGAGTTTGGCTGGGTATAGTAGCCTGGGCTGTAATTTGTGTTCTTTTAGTGTCTGTATAACATCCATCCAGGATCTTCTGGCTTTCATAGTCTCTGGTGAAAAATCTGGTGTAATTCTGATAGGCTTGCCTTTATATGTTACTTGGCCTTTTTCTCTTACTGCTTTTAGTATTCTATCTTTATTTAGAGCATTTGTTGTTCTGATTATAATGTGTCGGGAGGTATTTCTTTTCTGGTCCAGTCTATTTGGAGTTCTGTAGGCTTCTTGTATGTTCATGGGCATCTCTTTCTTTAGGTTTGGGAAGTTTTCTTCTATAATTTTGTTGAAGATATTTGCTGGTCCTTTGAGTTGAAAATCTTCATTCTCATCTACTCCTATTATCCGTAGGTTTGGTCTTCTCATTGTGTCCTGTATTTCTTGGATGTTTTGAGTTAGGATCTTTTTGCATTTTACATTTTCCTTGATTGTTGTGCCGATGTTCTCTATGGAATCTTCTGCACCTGAGATTCTCTCTTCCATCTCTTGTATTCTGTTGCTGATGCTCGTATCTATGGTTCCAGATTTCTTTCCTAGGGTTTCTATCTCCAGTGTTGCCTCATTTTGGGTTTTCTTTATTGTGTCTACTTCCCTTTTTAGGTCTAGTATGGTTTTGTTCATTTCCATCATCTGTTTGGATGTGTTTTCCTGTTTTTCTGTAAGGACTTCTACCTGTTTGATTATGTTATCCTGTTTTTCTTTAAGGATTTGTAACTCTTTAGCAGTGTTCTCCTGCAATTCTTTAAGGGATTTTTGTGCTTCCTCTTTATTGTCTTCTGCCTGTTTAGCAGTGTTCTCCTGCATTTCTTTAAGTGTGTTATTAAAGTCCTTCTTGAAGTCCTCTATCATCATCAGGAGATATGCTTTTAAATCCGTTTCTAGCTTTTCCGGTGTTGGGGTGCCCTGGACTGGGCGAAGTGGGGGTGCTGGGTTCTGATGATGGTGAGTGGTCTTGGTTTCTGTTAGTAAGATTATTACGTTTACCTTTCGCCATCTGGTAATCTCTGGGGTTAGTTGTTATCGTTGTCACTGTTTAAATATTGGAGCAGAAGCTGTGTTCCACTCACCAGCAGTCCCAAAATCCTGCGGCGGGGGTCGTGGGTAGCTGCCGGGTGTCAGGCAACCCTGCTCTCCCGCTACCCTGGCGCTGATCCGGCCGGATGAGGCCTGTGGCCCTACTCAGGCCAGTTTCTGCTTCCCTAACTAATGCAGTCCAGGATATAGGTATTTTTTCAAAACATAGTGATGCCCAACACAACTTTGAATTGTTCACTGTCCAACTCAGTATTTCATGTGACTACGGTGGTAAGACTAGATGCATACAAATGATAACACTAGTGTTTAGATTTATACATTTAATATTTTACCCACTTTAAAGAATATTGATCTTTATAATTTCTTATAAAATGAAATCAGTCTTTTATTTGGCATACACACCTTTTACACCACGTGACTGTAACTCTAAACTCTCCTTTTCAGGAAGACTTGAATGTATAGTCTTTGGTGGATGATGAAGAGGCCAGTTTCTGGAGTAAGTGGTTAGAGGTCCACAGAAAGGAATCTGAAGCCCTGGACATTCTTACAGTCCCTACTTTATTCATACCAGATGGTGGAGTAAGGGGTAGTTCAGTGGGGTTTGTTCACTGGGGGATAGTGTGAGATGCAGCATACATATGTATGCTCCAGAGAAACAAAGCCAGTAAATATAGAAGTGTTGCCTGGGCATTTGCAACTGCAGCATCTGAAAGATAAAATTTCAGTTTGAGGCCTAGGGACAAACTGGCATTTTGTCTTATAGCTGAAGTCTGGCTAGAAGATTGGGTCTTCATTTGGAAAAAATTCAGTCATTCATTTTACTTTGTTCCTTCACTTATCAATGATGGCTACCTCCATGAAGGAGGCCACACTGGCTTTACTTAAAGTCCTCTACGTTTTAGAGCTTTTTATTAGTTCCTTGAGAATTTCATTCAATGTGTTTGACATTATTTACTCCCTCTCCCAACTCCCCTCTGATTTATCTTCCCTTTCCTTCTCACTTGACCTCGATCCTCTTCTTGTTAAACACATTGGGTTCAATCTATCTGCTCATGTAGTCTTAGATGTCTGGCCTTCCACTGGAGGAGCATGGTTGACCTATTATTGGCTCTACTCTTAAAGAAAATTGATTCTTTTTCTCTTGGAAGCTATCAAGTGACAATAATTATTCATCTAAGAGTTAGATCAGTTCTCTTGTCCATGCTGAGATTTTGTTTGAATCAAGCTTACACAGGCCATCTGCATAGTTCCTCAAGTGTTGTGAGCTCATATATGCAACTGTTCTACAGTGTCCAGAAAACACAACTTTTCTTGTACGCATCTACTGTTTATGGCTCTTACAATCATTCTGCTCACCCCCTTCTCAGTAACTTCTGACTTTTGGGAGGAGCGGAGTGGGTTGTAGATGTCCCATTTAAGGTTGAAATTTCCACATACTATACATCCATATATCTATATATAGTGTATTTATATGTGTGTGTTGTGTATGTATGTATGTGTATATACATACACACACACATATATATAGTTACAGTTATATTTAGTAATACACACACCATATATAATTATTTAGTTACACACATTTAATATATGTGAGTGTATATAGTTATTTTGTTATACATACATTCACACACACTGTTGTATAGCAGCTTCATTATAGATTAAAACCTTGAATCTTGGAGGGAAGCTCATTAAGACACAGGATGCTTACAACATTAATAACAAGATGGAGAGGAGCTTCGAGGGGAGATGAAGCCTTTTATCCTACAGGAAGCTCCTTAAGCTCAGGAAGTCCCTCAAACTGACCAGATTCGCTAGGCCCCCATACCCCCCAGAACTCATAAGCAGTAAGAACTGCTTAAGACATGCCTGAAAGCTGAGCAGCCAGGAAGAGAAGCAGTTGGTGTGAGCCACGTGGAAAGAATGCTCTCCAACCTGCAGCTCTGCCTACAAGCTGCACAGTGCACTTTAGCTTTCTGGCTCTGTGAGCTTTTACCCATACCAGGGTGGGCTTTGATGATGCAGGTATGTTTTATTCATTTCTGCTTCTGCACAAACCCTATACCATATTCCTGTAAGTAACCACAATAAAACTCCTAGGTTCACAACATTGGACTTTGGTGCTGTTTGTAGATTGGTCTACTGTACATTCCCTATGTTGATAGAGTAGATTTTTTTTTCACATTTCCCCAGAAAGACTGTCATAAGATAGACACATCTCTACAGAGTTTAAATGAAGTTACTCCCTATAAGAAGTGACAATGCTCCAACCATATGATAGGGGTACTACAGGATAACAAAAATCCTTATGACACAAATGTTTTTTCTCCTGTGGAGTTGTTGGCATGAATTCTCATATATCCCCAATCCTATTGTGGCTAGAATTGGTTATACCCCAGAACTTGATGGGGTATAACCACATATTTGAGCTATAAAGCACAGAAAAATCAAACTTGTCCTGACATAAATTCTTCATCCCTACTGGAATCTTTCATCACTCTGGTTCTATGCACATTACCAGAATAGAAAAGTAATCATTAGTTTTACCCAGATATGAGTCCTGGAGTCTACAATATTGACTGGTTGGGCAAAACACACCCAATGGTGTAATGGTGGCATGAACACTATAAAAATAAACAACCACTTTTTGATTGGACTTAAGTCCCTCTCTACAAGATGAAACCCATATCTGGTACCATTATCAAACCAAGAATGCATGGCTGGATAGGTCATAGACCCTATGGAAGAAACTAAAACTATTATTCTGCTAGATGGATATACTAGTAAATCAACTATTAATCACTTATTGTTGTTACAGACGTACATGAATGCATCTTTCAAGCATTAAAAGAGAAGCTTTTACTTGCAATGGATATTATTAACAAAGTTCCACAACTTGTCAAGATGCAGAGTCTAAGAGACTAACAATGCATGTTGAAGAAAAGACAGAAACTTCAACTTGTACTGCTGGTCAAATTGGATAGCTACATGAAGAATAAAGATGGATTCTTATCTCTCACTGTGCATGAAATTCAGTTAGAAATGAATCAGACTTCAATGTAAAGCCTGATGCCTTGAAATCTAATAACACTCACAGTAATATTTGAAAGAAATACTCAGCTAAACAGAATGGATATTTAGAGGCATATAGATGGTGCTATTGATGTAACAACTGGAAGATGTGTTTTTTCCTTGAGGAGATAGGACTCTGAAACATCTATGCTTTGCTGCAAAGTTAAATAAGTTAAATAACTTCTATTAGAATGAATGAACTAGGAGAGAGAGAGAGAAGAGAGAGGAGAGAGAGAGAGAGAGAGAGAGAGAGAGAGAGAGAGAGAGAGAGAGAGAGAGAGAGAGAGAGATTGAGTGATTGTTGTGTGCACCCATGTAAAAGTCAGGTGTGGGGGCATACATCTACAACCCCACTAGATTAGAGAGGAATGAGACAGACCTCCTGGGGCCTGCTGGCAAGTCTAGCTAAACTGATGAACCCTGGGTTCTAGGCAGAAACCCTCCTTCAAAAAAATAAGGTGGGGAATGTCTTAGGAAGACACCTAGGGTCAAACTAGGGCCTCATATGTGCATGTATTGGCAAGTGAACATACACACACACACACACACACACACACACACACACACACACACACACATGGGGGCGGGGGGGCAGAGACAGAGACAGTGTCAGAATGAGCCAGTGTTATCAGTATAGAGCCAAATGTGAAAGAAAAAATATTTTTAAGGATTTGAATCACTTTAGAAAAAAAAAGAAATAACCCCTTTTCTATATTGGAAACAATTTGAATGAATGAATCCTATTTTGATAATGCATGTTTTAAGAAACAAAACTGGAGATTAAGTATTTGGAATGAAAATTTAGCATCCAAATTGAGTTATATTGAAATAAGACATACATCAAAATTCAAAGACTTAGAACAGTTAAAAAACTTGTTCTTTATTTATATTGACTACATGTTGCACTTTCCATATATTGAATTGATTGAAATAAATTACTAAAAGTAATTCTACTAATGTGCTCTTTAATTTTTAATCACCTTGTGTCTGTTTTACATTTACATATATGGATCTGACATGTAAAATACATTAGGTTGCTCGTTCTAAGTGGAGCAAAGCTCTAGTATTTATTTCTTCACTTTCAGAATAGTCTTTTATCTTAGTCAGACATTCTTTGGAATGTCTATGTGTACCACAGCAGCGCTCATCTAGAGTGGACTGATTCCATTACAAATGGAGGCACTCACTGGAGTGGACTGATTCGATTACAAATGGCAGCACTCTCATCTGGCATGGACTGAACCCCATAGAGGCCTTGCTTATAGGTTTTGCTTCTCTTGCTTCTTCCCAACCCCATTTCTACTCTTATGCATTTGGCCCTTTACCCTTTTTTGGAAATCATAAGAGCAAATGACTTCATTCACAGCCCATTGTTTATTCTCCATTCCTAAGCCTTTCATCTGCTTGCTTGCTTGAACAAAACGTCATCAACCCTTTGCTTTACTTGCCATTGAGAACTTTCCACAAGCTCTGCTTTAGGTTTCCTGATTCTTTTCCCTCATGTGTGTTCCTGGCCCAAGCACTGGTTAATAGTGCCCTCCCATCTGGGAATTTTATTTTGTTTCATTTTCTTTCTTTCTTTTTTTTTTAACTTTCTGGCATCAGATGTATTTTAAAGTACTATTTCTATTCTTTGTAAGTTTCACACATCTATACATTATATATCGATCCTATCTATCTTTTTCTAGCTCTTCCTAGTGTCTGTATTATCACTTCTGTCTGCAGCTCCTGGAGGTTGGCTGCGCTTCTCTGAGGCTCCCCGACTCTTTCTGTACCTCTGGCCTTCATTCAGGAGGTTCAGAGCTGCGTTTCTGCCCAGACCTGCTCCGGGCCCCTCTTACCTTTCTTATGTACCATCACCCCTTTACCCCCAGTAAACTTTCTGCTGTATTAATTTTGTTTTACTCCTGCTTCTAAGTGACATCATTTCTTAATATTTTCTCTTTCTTACTCTTTCCTGATTGCCTGATTTTTCACTGTCTTCCTGCTCCCTTGGAAAATGTTCAGATTTATAAAATATAAACTTAGAATATAGACTTAGAAACCTACATACCTGTTCTATGGATCTCCCAAAATCTAAATGAAAAGATGTGTATGTTACCAATACTTCTTGAGGTGAACTATATATTCTTTTTTTTTCACTATATTTTATAATCACAGATTTAAGATGCAACCCAAATAAAGTAATTCAATTTGTAGCTACCTTGCCCAGCCCTGTTCTTTAGAGGTTCCCAGAGCCAGAGTGTTTAGGTGACTCACCTTCAATTGGGAGAGCTGTAAAGTTAACTGCCCTCATATGTTAATCATCTCGACAGCAGTCTTTATTTAGTGGCATTTTTTCATCAGAAAGCCCCAGGGCCTAGCTCTGCTCCTCATCTACTAATCTTATTAAATTACTTCCTAATGTATTTAACTATGATTATTTAACTCATCTAAGGTTGGATAGATTAATTCCATACATATGATGATAGCCCTTTCCTTGAGGGAATATATTCTACCTATTTCTGGGCAAGTTTTTTGTCAATGTCAAGATTAATAAGAAAGTAGTCAAAGAAAACCCTACATGCACACACACACACACACACACACACACACACACGCGGGATAAATAAACATTAGCACATACATATGTTAGCATATATAATTAGCATATATATGTTAATGTTTACTTTCTTTAGCTATGTCAGCAAGTTAATATGACGGTTCCATATTAAAAGACATAAAATGAAAGTGTTAGCAATAAAAGATGAAGTATTTTCTGGTGTTCTATTTTCCTTATTTTGTTCTTAACTACAAGCCCTCCTTTTTCTTCACCCAAATGGCTATTATTCTCTCAACAATTAACCCTAGGGGACAAAATCTAGGATTTCCTAGGAAGGCATTACTAGTCACCTTTCCTAGATGGTGGTGCATCTTGGAAAGGGAAACTCAAATTAGCTATGAGAAGGTAAGGCAGAGCTGGGGGTGCCTCTTCTGACTTGGGCAGGAATCAAGTAAGGAGGCAGTGCCTGACTATTAGGCTAAGTCTTGAAAGGATTAAACACACACACCCACTTAATTTTGTCCCCAGGAGTCTTGCAAGTCATTTTCTTCCCTATGTAATTCTGTCAAATGTATCCATGTTTTCATTAACTGCTGAAATCATTTTTTTCTCTTCAATAAAGAGTTACACTGTACTTTTTTGTGTTAGCGAGCATTTATCCGCTTACCTTACACTATTACAATCATTAACTGTGGTGTGTAAATGTAGTAGTTATTACTGCCTAACTTTTGTTGAAAATGCACAATAAAAGGGGGAAAGTAGAAAAAAAAAAAAGGACAAGAAAAACATGCAGCCAGAATTCTCTGCCAGGAGCAGGGCACTGACTGCGTGACATTTAGCTTCTGAGCCCAGCGGCTGTGTCCTGTGGTTTTAATGAAAGAGAATACAGATCAGCCAAGAAACATAATATTCTTGAGAATTGCACATCATGGCATTGGAGAAAATGAAAAATTACATTGAAAATATCCACGAGTTACTTTTTTTTCCCTCTCTTTTTAATCTCATGTTTTCATAAACGAAACACATTTCACTCTTGGCCAGGAAGGTGTCAGAGGGAAGATAAGAAAGCTGTGCGCCCCAGGAGATTGCTTACCCCAAAGAAAAAGACTCACAATGAACCACAAGGAGAAGGACAGTAAATGCTGGAGACTGGTTCACCACCACCACCACCACCACCACCACCACCACCACGACCACCACGACCACCACCATCACGACCACCACCGCCACCGCCACCGCCACCGCCACCGCCACCGCCACCGCCACCGCCACCGCCACCGCCACCGCCACCGCCACCGCCACCGCCACCACCACGGCCACCGCCACCGCCACCGCCACAGCAACAGAAGGGAGAACAAATGAATGTATAATCTGCTCTGCTTCTAGAGCGTCCCGGAGCTGTCGAAGCACATCAGGGTGTTGTGAATAAGCAGAATCTCCACCATGGTTTCTCTCTGCACACAATATTTCAGATAAAACAAAATCTGGGGCAGTGCAGCGGGCAGAGCCTCTCAATTGCGTAGCACGTTCCTGTGCTAGCTTGACTGTGCAGGTCCACAGCTTAAGGAGATGGAAAACTTGTAATAATATGACGCATTAACCTGGCCTTTGTGAACAGTCTCTGCTTACCTGAAAGATGTACTAGCCTAACAAAGTGTCAATTTCCACAGATGTTTTTCTAGGCTTCTTTTTTATTTGTTTGTTTTGTTGTTGTTGTTGTGTTAATTTATTAGCAAAGTAACATCGAGGCCTTCTTTAAGGAGAGGAATTAGATTCGACATTCAGGGGGGAGGAATATTGATTCTGGATATAAACAGGTACCTGTAGACTTATCATCAGGACATGGATATGAGTGGCTTTTGTTTAATCTGATATTTTTATATTATAAGAACCAAAATTAGTTGTTGGCTGAATTTCACATTTGTGAACCAAATCGGGCAATAACAGAGAATTTAGGAGGCGTGCTCACAGCGCTGACTCTTTTGCTACTCTGGCTCTCACTGCACATGCATGAAGACAGGCTATCTGGGGTCCCAGTTGAAGAGTGCACAAGAAGGAACTCTGACCAGCACTCGTCCTCCTCCTGAAAGGATTCCTTCAAAACCTGTATATTTCTTGCATTATTTTCTACTTTCCCCCTTTCCACTAAATAACTTTTAAAATGCACGAACCATTTACGCCAGCTGACGTGAAACCACTCCGGCAAGCCCAGCTGCAGCCCCACAGAGCCTGCGGACAGAATATGGCCTCCAGAACTAAGATCAGTTTGTCCACTCCGATGAATTATGCATAACTGCCAGGCTATTTCTTGGCATGGAAAAATGTGATATGTCAGATTAAAATTAAATATTGAGTAGGCTGTCTCCTAGCAACACAGATTAAAGAAAGATTCTTGTTTTTATTTATTTATTTATTTAATTTTTTTGGTAGTAGTGGGATCCTCCACCTGAAGTGTGCTCGGATAAAGGAATTTGACTGATCCCCATCTGGCACAGAACACTGAGTGCACAACACTGGCTCTCCCTGCTCAGCTGCTCACTGGCTTCAGTAGTGAATCCCACAGGTGTTCAGAAAAAAACCCAAGAGTCCACTTAGTGCCAGGTTTTCAGGGTTTTCCACATACCACTTAGAGTTTATGGCAGGGTAAGGCTTGCACTGAACACCAGAGCCATTCTTGAAGCAAATGACAATAATGATGGTGGCCACAAGCTATCAGAGAATCCACTGTCCACTCCTCACTCAGGAGTAGACAGCAGGGAGGTATATAACAGGAACAGCCTCAGAACAACAGACCATGTAGTCAAGATGCGAGCCACTTTGGGAGGCTTGGGAAGAGACAGAAGGATACATGATCCATACCCAAGGTACTAATTGACCTTTCAGGAGATCTCAATGTAACTTTTCCTTTTGGCTTATTTTCTTACTGGTTTCACATTTTTAGCAACATATTAGAAGACAATTTAGGTAAGCCAAAAACCAAGAAAGGGGTTGTTTTCTAGAATAGGCCAATTGCAAATAACTCCAGCAAAGACTCAGTCTTTTCTAGACCCCGGGTTACAGTGTCAGTGTGTGTATATTAGGCATGGTCTTTTCTGTTGCAAAAAGGTTTGTGTAGCTGAGTGCTTACTTCTGAGTTAAAAGTTCCTTTGCAGGTGCATGATGCTATCTCTAATAGTGTTCCAGCTCCCTCATGAGCTTCTAAATGGAATAAAAGAAAGCAAAGTCAAGCTTCCTAGGAACGAATTCCCTCTATAAGCATAAAGCTGGACCTGCGAAGCAAAGGATATCTGAAGTCGAGCTGATATGCTAATCATCACAAAACATGAAGTCATTTCAAGTAAGATGTGCCACAGCCAGAAGATAGAAGCCATAAATGCATGCAATATTAATAAAGCAATTACTGTAAGTGGTAGGACATCCTGCTTTGCAAATCTCTTGCCACTTTAAGAAACATCTGTCTCTGCCATTAGAAATTACTGTTTGAAACGAACGAACGAACAAACAAACAAACAAACCAAGCTGTGCTTTGTGTTTTAGTTCTGCATTCAGTAGCCCTATCAGTGAGTTTGCTGCCAAAGCTTCAATACCAATTTCATAGCCCAGTCCCTTGGTTGGTTTTCTAACCATTGTAGCCAATTGTGCTGATAGTCGGCAAAGGAGCAATTAGCAGATCCAGTGCATTGTGCGAAGTGCCCGGATGCAATCACACATAATATAGCGAATGGCAGAGATAGGAGGCATTCAATGGACCACACAAATCTTCATCTAATAGAAACTGGCTTAGGCCTTCATATCAGTATTTTCCAAAAAGCATATATTCCTTAATTTTTAAAAATGTGATTGTTTATGCTCCGTGACAGAGCACCTCAGGTCTTTTTGTGACTGATGACTGAAATAAACTAGCTGAAAGAGAAGGAGGCTGTAGGTGACGAGTGAGTCCATCTCTGGGAGTCCATTGTCTTGGTTCTGTCTCTGTTAAGTGTCAAGTCTGTAATCTCTTTGAGATATTGATTTTCTTCATTTTGAAAACAGGACGTGATTTTCTGTCTCCGTGCTTCAAAGAGTATCAGCTAACACTGCTTATGGAAGTGCTTATGTCTGAGGAGAGCCAAGTCAAGCAAGCACCTCTCATCTGGGTCATTTTACCTGGGATAGCACTGGCTTCTTAATGTAGAAGGAAGAATCCAAATTTATACCCAGTCACTGAGCTTGTCCAGGGAGTCTATGTAAAGTCCCTCAGGGAAGATAGATTGTATTGGAAACTGAGTGGGGGTTTCAACCCTACCTTGAACATTTAGTTCCCAGATAAAAGACACGAAACCTTTATAATAAACCTTTATAACACTAGAGCTGGGCAGATATCAACCTTCTAAGTTATTATGTCTACTTCCCTGTCAATAACCCTGAAATATAACTTGCCATGTGCTCCCTGGGTGGCTCTTACTCTGACTAGTCAACCCTTATGAACATTTCTCATGATCTGGCTACCCCATGACATCTTGCCCCCCTCTTCATTCTCCACTCTCCTCCTCATGGTCTCTCCTCAGTCCACAAGCTCTAGGAACTGAAGCTCCACCTACCTCTCTTCGGCCCAGTTATGTAGCCATCTTTATTCAGCCAACTGTTTAAAATTAAGGAGCATGGTTACTTGCTGCACATGAAGGTTTCCTCATCCTTGAGGTAATTAGATCTTGGGGGCCAGTATTTAGCATTACAACTCATAGCGATAGATCAAACCTCAACAAGGGATCAGAGATTACAGTAGCCATTGTGGTAGTTTGAATATACTGGGCCCATGGCAGGTGGCACTATTAGGAGGAGTGGGTGTGGCTTTGTTTGGAGCAAGTTTGTTACTGTGAGGTTAGGCTGTGAGGACAGGCATTGAGGCCCTATGCTTAGGCTCCACTCAGCACAGGAGAGAACCTCTTTATAGCTGCTTGCAGAAGACAGTCTCTTCCTGGCTGTCTTTGGATTAAGGTGCGGAACTCTTCAGAGCCTTCTTCAGCACCATGTCTGCCTGGACAATGCCATGCTTCCTGCTACGATGATAATGGACTGAAAGCTGTGAACCAGCCCCAATTAAATGTTTACCCTTATAAGGGTTGTTTTCCTCATGGCTTCTCTTCACAGCAATGAAACCCTTATAAAGACAGTCATGAAGAAAAAACACAAAAAACCTATAAGGGTGACTTCTGAAATGGGAAATCACACAGAAGAAAATATTAAAGGGCCGACCTTTTAGACTTGTCACTTTGTAGATCATAGTGGAGAACTGAATTCAAGAGCCATTGCCCTTAGGTACCCATGGTGATTCATTGTATTAGACACATCTACTACAAAATTATAACTGATTGGTTACCGCATTTCCGTTACTGTGTAGAATGGCACATACCTTTTTCATACTTTCTTCATTTTTAAAAATCATTTCCTATGATGTTCTTCTTGATTCTGGTCTTTCTTCTGAGATGTGTTCTCCACATTGGATCTTTAAAGAAATCCAAATCTTAATTTAAAATTCAGACCAAATCCATGATTTCCCATTTAACTCTCACGAGTGAGCCTAAACCATTCACAAAGCAAAGCTCCAAGTCTTCAAATGGTCGACAGAGCTCATGATATGCGCTTTTGTGCAACTTTCTGGTTCCACATGTTACAATCCCAAACAATATGATCTACAAACAATATGATCCTTACTAAAATTTTGGAAATTTGACATTTATTGGTATGTGCCAAAACCTTGTCTCATGCTCCCTGGCCCATCAGACAGATCACGTCTTTACTTTCTTCCAGTCTAGTAGTCAGTCCCAGTTACAACTATATGGCCACGTGTGCATACTTGATTTATAACATCATTCTCAGAATATACAGGGCAGAGTACCACAGCATTGAAGTAGGAATAGAGCTTTAGAAAGAAAGAAACTTTGATTCAAATCCTATCGTATAAACTATATCCTTATACTCTAGTTCATAGAGTCTTGGGTTTTCTATTTATCAAATAAGAATACAAATGTTAAAATATAATAAAGATTGCAACTATGATAAATAATACACACCGTGTTATACTTGACCCAGTAATATGTTTGCCATGGACTATATTAAAACTTCCTTGTGATCACATTTTTCTTCTGCTTGAATGTAAGGCCCATTCATCCTCTTTGCTATCGTGCCTATCCAAAAGACAGACATACACGTGAACACTCAAGATCTCTTCCAAGGATAATACAACAAAGATGACATGGATGTATTAATCAGGACATTTACACTCACTAGTATAGAACTCTTAGAAATAATGACATTGAAAGTGGCTTCAAAATTCAACCATACTTACGCATCCTTCCATGTATGACCTTTGAATTTGCTTCTCTGAAAATTGACGTTATGTATTTTCTAGTGGACAGACCATCACCAAATATACAAAACCCTGGGTGAAGAGCATTGTCCAACCTTGTCTTCATGTCTTTGTCTGGTTGTTCGGGAATTGAACCCATGATAAAAAAGAATGCATGGCATTTATCATTGGGATTAGCAGAGCCTATGAGACAGGCAATGGAAAGAGAAGGAGGTGACTAATCAAGACCGTACCAAGAAGGACCATAACACTTGTGTTTGAACTTGGACATGACCTTTTAGGAGTTTAATTGGCAGGATAAGTAGGGAGGTGAGAGGACCAACTCTATTTCTTATAGAGTTTGTTCATAATACTGAAGGGAGAGAAATCTAAGAAAGGTAACTTAATTATGAGGCTCTTGAATAATAATCAAGGGACAGGGTATAAAACATGATAGGTGTCACATCCAACTCCTAGAGGGTGTGGGCTGGAACATTGCATGTGGTCTGATACTGAGAATGCCTCCTATTGATTTACTGCAATGTGGTTACCTTCCTGAAACTCTTAGTAATTATTAAAAACAGGGTTCCGCTTTTTTGTCAAGTATATGTATTTATTTGCTTTACTTTAAATACTTCTCTTTATTATTGCCACAAAGAAACAGAAGTATTGGAATTTTCCTACAAGAAGAATTGAATTGGGGCTTGAAAGATGGCTCAGTGGGTAAGAGCACTCTCTGCCCTTGCAGGGGTCCTGAGTTCAATTCTCAGTAACCACATTGTGGCTCACAATCATGTGTAACGTGATGTCTTAATTTCTCTGCTTCCTTTTTCAGTTCTCTGTTAGCTATTGGTAAGATTGGGGACATCAGTTGGCAATATGTCTCAGCAGAATAAAGGTACTGACTGTGCAAACCTGGGGATTTGAGTTCAATCCCCATAACTCAAGTAAAGGTAGAAGGGAAGAGATAACTCCACAAAGCTGTGATGTCCACGTGGGTTTTGTGGCAAGTATCTCACCCCCCCCACATGTACAACACACACACACACACACACACACACACACACACACACACATAGAAAGAGAGAGAGAGAGAGAGAGAGAGAGAGAGAGAGAGAGTAAACGTTCATAATAAAAAAAGATACAGCAGCATTTTAATGAAAAGAAATCAAAAGGCAAAAACATAGTAAACCTTTTGATTTAAACAGCCTTCAATTCGGGGTCCTGCATTTTCACTGTATGCTTTGCTGTGTGAATTAGTGTGTCCCCGAAAAGGTCACTGAAGAGGAATTATGAATCACACAGTGGGACATAAGAAGATCCATGATCTATTCTCCTTTCCTCTTCCGTAAGTCCCCAGAGCTATTCAAGCTGCCTGCTCTGTGTGGAGTGTGCACTGAGTTTTGTTTTACTAAAATACGAGCAAAAAGTAGACATGTTTGTTTCGGTTTTATAAATGTAAATTTGAGTTCTTTCAGGCAGTAGGAAGTCAGGGTTTATAGAAAGACAAAAGTATTATTCGGGTATTATTTTATCTTTCCTTAGCTAAAACTGAAAATTGTATTCATTGCTCTACATAAAAGCAAAATCGTATCAAAGAACTAGAAAATCCCCCAAATAGCTCCTAGATTGCCACAGGGAGGGTCGGAGTGTCAGATGGCTGCAGACTCTGGGATTTCAAAGGGGAAAATGTTTACTGTGACCAGGCTAAATCTTGAATGCTTAGCTAGTGTAAGAGAGAACTATTACCTGAGTATAAATGATCTGCAGGTTTTCCTGCCTATTTTTGGCTGTTTACAATATAAGCACTTCCACTTGTCACTGACCATTTTCACAAACATATTTAATAACCTTGAATTATTCATTGTATATAGATTTTAAATAAGTAATGCAATTTCTCTCTTTTCAGCGTGCTTCTGATACCCTGAACAAGTCTATTCTCACAAGCCTTGTTTTCTTGGTTTCACTACGATCATCTCTGTTATGGATTGCTCTGATTTGAGCGATAAACATTTATGTGCAACTGTAGTTTGGATTTATTTACATATCCTAATTTCAGAATTAGTATACAAATTATATATCCTAATTCGTAAGGTGGAAAATAGATCTTACAATAGAAAGAGTATGGTAATTGTGTTACAGGATATGATTTTATTTTATTTTATTTTATTTTATTTTATTTTATTTTATTTTACTTAATTTGTTGCTGTTGATCGCTGACAAGCCCAGCGGCAAGCATCTTCAAATATGACAGATTCTGAAGTATAGTGAAGGCTGTGTTTATTTTCAAATGACTGTGATGTTGTGGGCAACTGTGCCTTAGACTGAAGCTCTATCGCTTTGGGTTTGGAAAAATAAGCGTTGTGCACTACAGTCCAGAGACTCTTATCTGTCCAATGCGAGAAGAGAGACACAGGTTGTGACTGGAGAGTGGGCTGATAGAGGGCTCTTGCTACCTGAGCACACCTCTATGAAACAAGATTTTAAGCAAAATAGAAGACAATAATTAAGAGATTGAAATGGCTCACGTAGAGAGGAAACCAAACCAGACTGAAAACCTACAACTAAAATCACTTGAACAGTAAGCTGGGTCTCTTTTTTTTTTTGTTTGTTTGTTTTTTTTTTTTTTTTTTTCGAGACAGGGTTTCTCTGTATAGCTCTGGCTGTCCTGGAACTCACTTTGTAGACCAGGCTGGCCTCGAACTCAGAAATCCGCCTGCCTCTGCCTCCGGAGTGCTGGGATTAAAGGCGTGCGCCACCACGCCCGGCTAAGCTGGGTCTCTTGTTTTCTTCTGTGTGGCTACTTTTTTAGGATTCTGTACCCACATGTCATGAATACGGAATTGGATAGATACTAGATTGAAAGACTTGAACACCAATTTTGTTTTTAATTTTTAATAATTTGAATATAATTAATGAATTGGGATTATTTTTCCATCTTGTAGAATTTACACAGAAGTTATTTTTTAAGCTAATAGTTAAATAACATGGGTATTAGTATTTTTTTAAAAGCACCTAAAATATTTCTGAAGTTAGGAACTTACTTATCATAATTACATACTTTTTTTTTTAATGTCAGAAAAATACTTTTCCAGACTTGAATCATGGGGAAGAAGTTTCTTTTTTCCAGGCAGAGTAGCTCAAAATAGACTGGATGGTTTCCAAGATTTTCAAAATGAGTTTTGATCTGGTTTAAGACAGTTTTAAATATTTTTCAAAGACAAGAACATTTTGAGAAAATTTTCAAAAGTTAGAAAATGAAGCTTTCTTAACAAGAAATAGATCTTACAAATTAACTGTTTAAAAACCTAGTAAAGTCTATTCAATCAATTCCAATCATCTCTCTTTTTCCAACACCCCCCCACACAGTGTGTGTGTGTGTGTGTTTGTGTGTGTGTGTGTGTGTTGGAAACTGAGAATTAACTTTGAAACTTATTTGGGAAACACAACTCCTGAAATAAAGTCAAAGGGATCTCTTCAAAGAGCAGTGTGGGGGCATCCTTGTGATACCTGGAGATGAACAGTTGCACAAACAGCATGGTGAGAACCCACCTGGGGTCAACTAGAACCAAACACGCACCATCAACTGGCTTTCAAGGCAACCCAGCATAGGTGTAACTGAGTCAAGGCTGCTTACCGGAGGAAAGGGCTCTCCAGCAAGCTGAGATCAGAGCACTAGACACATACATCAAGTAACTGGTTTTATATCACTAGACATGAAGGAAGCTGTACATGATGCTTTCATTGAAATTTAATTTCTGCTTATCAAAAGACACCATGGGGAACACCACCAAGTGAAGAAGCCACAGGCTGAAGAAGATAGTTCTCCAACCCACACTAATAACAGAAAACTCACACCCACATTACAGAACACCTTACGATACGTGGGCTTTGGAAAGCTCAGTTTCTAAATGGACACGAGGAAGACCCACAACTCCTTGCGAGCATATGAAAGAATGCTCAACGGCAGTCAACAGCAGAGAGCTGAAAGTTAAAATCCAAACATGTTAACAGTTCACATATATACTATATAGTGGCTAAATTCAAATGGACAAATAGTGGCCAACATCAACCCCCAGTATCATACATACTGGCTGAGGTTGCAAAATTCTGTGTCTAAACATGGGTTTCATCTCCGAGCTACCTCATTTCATACATGAAAATATTACAAGCTGTGAAGACACCAGAAATCTAGACTATCTCTGCTCCCAAACATTTTGGACTAGGATTTCTCTACTTGCGTGTCTTAATTGTGATAGAGCTTGCACAAATGAATGTATACTTGTTGTGATTCAATGGACTGCTTACTACAAATGTCCATTTTATTTATTAGATATCAATTACTAACAGCATTGCCATACGTAAGTATGACTTTCGATTATTTCACCTTAAGTAGCACAAGACTTAGCTGAATACAAGGAAAAGGGGAGATGAGAAGATGGCCTGGTGGATAAGGAGCTTTCGAGGGGCTGAGTTTATGTTATGCTGGGTATGATGGAGGTACCATCCTAGAAGATGTGTCTCTGAGAGATCAGGGACCAGTTTGTCTGACCAATCAGTGAGCTCTAGGTTAACTGAAAGACCATGTTTCAAACATTAAGGTGCCCAGTGAAGACGACAGGGTAGTCCTTATGCACAAACACACCCTGCACACGCGTACGTGCACACGCACACGCGCGCGCACACACACACACACACACACACACACACACACACACACGTACACAGATGTATATACTAAACATGTGTAGAGAAAAGAATAGCAGCTTTAATTTATGGAAAGTATTTTTGCTTCTCCAAAGCTGCTGTTAGTTTCTGAGCTTAGCTGTCATTCATAGCGAGTAGGTGATTTTCAAGTAATTTATTTCTTCTTTCTTGTTCTCCAGTCGCCTGTGAATGTACACGTCCAGGTGCCTTATGCTAGCTAGGGCTAGGGAACAGTCCCTTTTACTAGGGAACAGGCCCTTGCACATTCTAGCTGTGAGCATCGTAAGAACATATCAGGATATTTGTTTTGTAGGTGATTTTATTTAGGCAGCACTGGGTCACTTGCAGGAGCCAATCAAGTGCAGAGTAAAAATACTTGCATCTCAAACTAGGAAACCATGTTTTTAAAAGCATTAAAAGTGTGGTGGAGATTTTTTTTTCTTTTTTCTTTTTAACTAGGAGCAATACAGTGAATTGAGTCTGCTGAAGAACAAAGGAAATTCCAGCTTCAGGTGGGCAGTACCCCAGCTCCCAGTTCTGGCTTGACAGCTTCTTGGCAAGAGCCATGGCATCAAGCTTGACTGGATGGGAAGGAAGTCCTGAGGGGAAGCGCAGGGCGGGGGGCCGGAAGAACAGCGAGGGAGGCTGGAGCCTCAGCTGCAGCCTGAGCTCCGTGTCTATGGCGCAGCGCCAGCGCCACCATGTGGCCATCTGTGGCGCATCAGCGGGAGAAACCGAGTCTCAACACATTTGCAGAGCACAACTGTTCAAAGGCCTGGGACATCCTTGAGCAAGAGCATCCTCCAGCTCTTTTCCATCTAAGAGTGTCAGAGATTTCCCAACAGCTCAATTAGTAAGCCATCTGGAATGTTCGCTGTCTAGGCACTTGGTATTTGTTTCTGCACTTATCAAATATTGTTCAAAACGTTATGTGCCACACACGAAATGGAGCAGGTAGTCTGCACACATGGAGGTACAGTGGGGCATATTAACTGTGAGATGATCAGTATAAGACAAGGACTTCAGTGTGGCAAGGAAAGGCACATCTGAGCCTGTTGGGGGGCATTCAGCGTTTACATAAATGTACACTCTCCTCCCACCCACGATGAGCACAGGAATTGATACCCTAGTAACGGCGGCCCCAGAGTCTGTTCTCTGTCTGCTTCTGCTGCTGGCTTTCACCAACCTTCCTGTTGTTAAGTGTGCCTTCTGTGTGCAGGAAGAGAACCATCAAGGAAAAAACAGTGTTACAATCCACTGTTAGTCATAGCTGAGTTCCTGCACCTTGCCTGTTTTCGTTGCTTCCATTTCCTGTATCCACAAGTGCTTGTGTATTCTCCAGTTAACACAGTGTAAACAACTGTTCTAAAAGTGCTTCAAGTTAGTTTGAAAAGTTAAATAAACAAGGCTTCTTCAAGGGCATGATGTGCATGATGCCCGGTTGTGCACAGGTCCACTTGTGTTCCCTTAAGCCACAAGGGGTCATCCTTATGGAGAACTTAGTGGGGTTCGACCATTGTTTCATTTGTGAGGTTAACTCTTCTCGATCAATGTCTCTGCCACTGTGGGGTCATGGCCATAATAATGACAGTCACCCAGACAGAAGTTTAGATTCAAAATAGCAGACAATAGGATGCTGAAAAGATACCTGCTCATACCCAGCTTCCAGACCTGGTAGCAATGACCTCTGGGAGAGAACAGACCACAGCTCCCAAATGCACACAGGAAGTCACTCTCTGTGCCTGTACCCAGCAGGTTCCAGCTGAAGTGGGAGACAACTGCTCTAACAACCCCAAACAAGGATAAGGCAGGTAATTAGATGAGCCATGTAACAAGCTGGAAGACGTGATCTTGATGAACACAGCAGATTTGTTAACAATTACCGGAAACCAAACTGTCACCACAATTTATGGTTGCGCCCTTAAGGAGCTGAGACTCTTCACTAATCATTTATGCCTCATCCTGTTAGTGTATTCCCTTCTTGTTTACATGTGTGCTCAGCCTAAAGGTTGATGTCTTGGTTGAGGTCATCCCTCTCTGCCAAGTCTATTGAGAATCTAATCTCTGGTCATCAGGATTCATTAAACGTGACTGGATTTAAAGAAAAAAAAAGGTATCATTTGGACCTGGAAGACCAAGTTCTCAGCTCAAAGGGACAAAGGTCAGGAAATAAAAAACAAAAACAGGAGATAGAGGACCGAGAGACAGAGAAGGGCAGAGGAACAAGGCAGAGGGGGCAGGGATATGTGCCTAGGTATGGGTCAAAGGACTGCCTCTGGATAGAGAGGAGACAGATGTGGTCCACAGAAAAATGGCAGTTTATAAAGGTAAAGAGGGAAACCCTGTGTTTGGATGAGGTGTTGAATTTTAATTGGATAAGTTAACTAAGGAAGCCGGGGTGGGGGGACAACTTTTGATTGCTGGGTTTCAGTCCTTTGATAGCTGGACCTTGGCAATCAGCCTCAGGAGGAGGAAGTGGTCAAATAGCAATAGACCTTGGTGGTTAGATTTAGGAATATAATCTGCTTTTAGCCAGGCAAGTGGGATGGGAGAGAAGAGCAAGACCTGCCAGAGCCATGCTCACATACTTGAGTCCCTTCAAAAATCCACTAGAAGATTGGAATTGCCTGTGAGAGTGCTGACCTGAGAGGACTCACTGAGGATAAAAAATCACCCTGGAAGTGGTCAGAAGCCACCCTGGACATGGGCAACAGCATCCATTCCATTGCCTGGGACCCCAAACAGAATAGAAATGAAGAAAGGAGAAAGTTTGTAGCAGCATTGTTTTTCAACTGTTTTGCCTGCTGAGCTGTGTGCTTTTCTGCCCTGACACCCTCCTGTCCCCTCCCGTCCCCTCCTGTCCTGTCTGTTATTTACTGAAACCCTTGAAACTGTGAGCTGAACTGCCACCCCACCCTTATGTTGTGCCATTAGGCTTATGTCCATAGAGATATGAGAAGTCACTTGAGCATATATTTTGCATCCAGCTTGTGTCACATTGTGGATGCCAAGGTCTAGTAGATGGGGGGGGGGGTGCTTCTAGGCCCATAGTCCTCTTTGCGAGTTGGCTCCTTCTTGGGTGGATCAGCCCACAGTACAGCCCCCTATACTTGTAACCACATCAGACTTCAGTTCATCTTTTTTGGGAGAGTCCTTTCATCTGGAACCGAAATTTCCTGTAAAAATAAGACAAACTGAAGCCAAACGGAGTCTGCATGCTCTTGCTCGCAAAACATAATTTCAAGTTCTACATGGTGGGATCTGCTTCCTTTATTGATTGATAATCCTGAGTCTTATGTTCTTTGTGGTTTGATGACAATGTCTTTCTATTCATACCATCATGTGAGAGAAAGAGGAAGGACTCTACTTAGAACACACCAAGTTTGCAGTCATCGGATCTCCTCTGCCTAGATTTCAGTATATCTGAGAAACCTGGTTTTAATAAAACTGAGAATCTACATTTGAATTTGAATCTGACAAGACACACAATATGTGAAAGATTTCTATGATTCTCTGAATCAAACCTGTATGTGTTCCTACATAAGATAAAATAGCTAAAGTTCTGTAAAATTTTAGAATGTTATGGATATTGTTGGGACAAGATGAAGTGAAATGAATCCTCATATAAAATAATGTGACTGCATTTTTCAGACTCTAACAACTCATGGAAAAGTGTGCCTTTCTCTGTTATTATTGGGGTTTATGGCTATGAACAAATGTTTTTTCCTTTACAAAAAGAAGCTGCCCAGTTCTCATTTGGGCCAGCTTCCAGAAAGGCATCTTTGGTCAGGGACACAGAGCATCCTCACTGCAGAGTAGCACAGGATGTGCTGTGAGCTAACCCCTTCCTTCTCAAAGTACTGCTTGCACAGAGAGGCAGGATGATGGGCCCGAGTCTGTGGCAGTGGTTCCTATTAGCTTCCTTCAAGCACAATGGTGATTTCTGTATTTCTAGACCATAAACATTCACATGCAATATAAACAATGCTCCCCATTAAAATGCTTAATATTTTCATGGTTATTTTTCTAGAAACTTAATGTCCCCAAATCTTCGCAGCCCAAGCCCTCAACCACTACCTGGAATGTCTGTGCTCAGTGTGAGCAAGGTTAATAGTCACGTGTACATCCGCAACAAACCCCTCAGTGACCATGGGACATTTCCTCAGACAGCCCTCTCAGCCTCTAAGATTGCTCTAGTTTATATAAAATTGAATCAGGAACAGCCTGAAAATCATTTCAAATCTGTTTATCACTCTTGTGATCTCATTAGGTAGCCTTTACAGAGAAATTAAGAACATTTCAGATGCAAAGCAAGGCTGTAGTAGATTGGGTCTTTAACATGCTTTCTCTCTGGGCGCAGATTTGAAATTCAGAGAATAAACTGCATGGCCATGTGCACTGAGTCCTCATTCTTGTGAAGGATAAACGGCTTGCATTGTTAAGGATGAGGGCATGAGACTGTACTGAAGACTTTGTTTGGTCCATCTCGGAAAACATGGCTTGACTGTGGCCCTGGAAACCTCTGTATTCGGATGCTGACCTATGCTCAGTAGATGAACTTACCCTCACAACCGCACTCCGAGGTGATTCTGTCGTCCCCACTCGATAGGCGAAGACACTTTGGAAAGGTGAAGTGCTTGCCAGAGTCTTGGAGAGAACTCACAGTGAGGGTGGGGTGGTCTGCCAGACACTCAACCTCTTCGATCAACAAAATCCTTTACCCGGAGACCCAAAACCATCCTTAGCTTGGGATCTCTTCCTGACTCCACATGTCAGTAAGTTCCGAAGGGCACAGAGAATTTGCCTGTATGCTAATTCCCTAATTTGCCTCCCCAACTCATAGAGCAGTTCATCTCTCCATCAGTTCCTTGTGCCCTAGCGGGCTGTGTTCTCTCTCCCAAGTACAACAGCTCTAGCCCATCCCCTTTGGATCCTCTCAGCTGTTCCAATCTTTTTCCTTTCTCCAATTAATTGATCCCTAAGAAAGTTATTGGTCCATTCCTCAAATCAGCCTTTGTCCCACTAAGGCTTTGGCAGCTTGCTTATAGAGTGAATAAAACCCTAACATATTCGACCATCATCTTTACTTACATTTCAGCCCTTGACTGTCCCGGCCTCTGTCCCCACATCATTATTGTTTTGTGTGGTTTAATTTCCATTTTCTCTTTCTCATTCCCAAGCCTAATATGACCCCACTGCTTCCTACTGGCTCGCATGTCTCCAATGTTCCTGGTAAACTTTCTTTCACAATTTCTTTCTTCCCTTTATTCATCTCCTCTGCTATTTCATGGTTTATGTGTACAAAGATCTAAAATAAGCCTTACCTGTTTTCTCTCTCTTTTTAATGATCTCTTACATTAATGTACTCAACCTATCACTGTTAAGGTGAAAATACCAACACACACTCATTTATCCAGCTAGCAAATTTCCTGCTCAAAATCCAAAATAAATTCTTACTTACTGTAGATTGGCTTTCCCACACCTTCACCATGTCCATGGCACCAGTGACAGGGGATCTGTTAGTCTTTGTTTTTCTTAGCTTGCCATCAAACACGGCTTTGAAACCCCATCATGGAACATTTGTAACAACCTCACACGGTCAATCTCTGCTTTCCACTCAGAAATGCATCACCATCAGACATGGTCAGGCATGTTCAGGAAGCAGGGATAGATAGCCTCGCATCTGTAGAGCTCTGTGAACTAGATATTCCTATATTCTCTTCACAATTATTTCTTCACATTCTGAAGGTACCAGACTTCATAAAGAAAGCCCTCCCTAGGTCGAAGATATCACAGAAGGCCCAGAGTTCTTCTCACCTGCGACCATGTGGGATAATAGAGCCTGGCACCAGCCAAGGAGTGTACAGGAGCTGAACCTAGACCCCTTATACATTTGCTGCAAATGTGCATCTTGGTTTTCATGTGGTTTCCCTAACAAGTGAACCAGGACTGTCTCTGTCTCTATTCCCTGCCATTGGATCCCCTTTCCCTACTTGGACTGCCTGGTTGGGCCTCAGCTGAAGAGGATGTGCCTAGTCTTGCTAGGACTAGAAGCCACAGGGTGAGGTGGTACCCCAGAGGAGGGTGCAATGGGGGGAAGGGGGAGGATTTGTCAGGGTGGGACTGGAAAGTGAGGAGGATGATGCTATGATTACGATGTAAAGTGAGTAAAATATACATAAAAACAAATCTGTCCTTTATGCTCTCTTCCTTGTCTCTGTCTTGAGCCTGTTATCATCTGTCCAGGAAGGCCTCTGTGAGCACTTTGGTTACAGCAGGCATTTGTTTTCACATCCAGCTCTACCACAAATGCCTGAGGTAACAGACTTACAGAAAAGAAAGGCTTCTTTTGTCCTCTGGTTTCAGAAACTTTGCTCCATGGTGGGTTGGCTCTAATATTCTGGGCCTGTGTGGGGGAGGTAAAATCCTGACTGGAGCAGGAGGTAGGACATGACTGCTTGCTATAAGGTCAGGGAGAGAGGCATAGAAAGAAGAGGCCTGAGCCATGGTTGAAAGTATCCCAGCAGTCTTGCTTCTGTGTCTCTTCTGCAGGTTACACATTTGCTTACTAAGAAACAGAAGCAGGAAAGATGTCCCCTAGTTTGACAACTGAAAAGGAATGAAGGGAATTGGACCAGACCTTTTAGGACAGTAAAGGAAAATTTACCTTAGTTTCCAGAAACTTAATCTTGCATATTTAATCATCTAGAAACTTGGGTGAGAGGAAGGAGCGTTAGCTCAGTTGTTAGAACTCTAGCTGCTTCTCCAGAGGACCTGGGTTGAATTCTCAGCTTCCACATGGCAGTTGACAACCATCTGTAATCCCATCTCCAGAGGATCCAATGCCCTCTATGAGCACACAATACATAAATATACATGCAAGCAAAACTCCGATGCATATAAACTAAAAATAAAAAAAATTAAATTGTATAATGCAAGCTGCTTAGGGAACATGCTCTTTTCTGAAATACATAATCTACATTAATTCAAAAATGTTTTCATACATGTCATTTTATGTACCACATAACAGAGAAAAATATGCAACACACTTATGATCAAGCTTGTCCTTCATGGCCAAGAGACTTAAAATATGGAATCCAATACACACAGTGAGTTCTGCTTCCTGGACAGGCTCTGAATCCTAATCTCCAGGTTCTTTCCTCTTCTACGTATGAGGCTGTTATAGCTGAAGTTTCATAAGGAAGCTGTTAAGGGAAAGGGGGTCTGAAACAAAGAGTAAGAGGAGATTGGAAACTCTTGTCTTCTGTGTGTATCATGTGAACATGGGGGCAGCTCTGACATTCACTGAGATGCATTCCAGAGCAATTGTCATGGATATTCCAGGGAAGTCACTTAACCACTAATCTAGTTGAAAAGGGTCACAGAAATTGCATTTCTTGAGTTCATTTCGGAATGAGATGTTCTTTCCTGAGGCAGGTTAAAGCATTTGTTCTTTCAAGGTTCTGGGTTCAGACCATCTGGAGACTCTTAGACTCTTCCCTGAAGTTTTTTTTTTTTTTTTTTTTTTTTTTTTTTTTTTTTTTTTGGTAGGGGGTGTGGTTTGGAGCAGGGGAGCCAGAAAGGGTTAGAGATTTATAGAGATTTATAGCTTCTGTGGGTTTCAACACACAATTCAAGTTCTCCTCTCCCCCCCCCCCCCCCGAGAGAATTTTATTTCATTTGGAACATTTGTGCAATGATATAGCACGTCACATATGAAGCATTCCTCATGATAAAAGCCAATCTATCTCCTGCATGTCCAGTCACATAGCTGAGTGGGGTGTGATCTGGAGCAGACTTCACTGAAGAGCCAGGATCGTGTGGAATGCAGTGATGGGCTCATTGCAGCCTGTCTCAGACCATCCTAGCTCGGCTGAGCTGGGGCTAGAAGATGAAAAGCAGCCACTTCTTCTGGCCACTCATCAGGTGTCCTTCCTGGGGGAGGTTTATAGAGCTCCAGTGTTTGGAGATGCTCTGAAAAGGGTGATCTGGAGTAACTTTGGTGCCAGGAAAGTAAAATGGGACCATGAAAGGAGGCTCTAGGTAGGATAAAATAAAGATGCTATGAAGTGGAGAAATGGGGCAGTACAGGAGGGTAGTTGGGGAGGGGGAAAGGGGAAACATCATAGGGAATCACGTCGTCTTATGCTTATTTCAATTGTATATTTGAGGATCAGAATGTCTTCTCTGAGATAGTGTCTTCTACATCTAACAGGAGAACTATACTCCTGAAACCTCAAGAATATGGCTGCTTAAAAAAGACTCTATATGCTAGCTGGAGTAAAGAAACTGCCCACAAAGTCATAAACTGTCCAACAAAATCCCCCTTTTCCAGGCATGGAGAACTTCCTTTCTTGTTCTTGGTCATGGAAATCCAAGTGAGTCCCCAAACAATATAGGATGTTGCTGCTGTCCTTAGTTGCCTCCCAGAAATTGAGAATCCATCCATATTGTCTAAGAGTCTTCTTTGAAACTGAGTGATTCTCAGGCCTTATTGTTTACTCTGTCAAAAAGGGGTTTAGTGAATATGGTCAGTTTCAGGAACTTCCTGAAACATTCTGAGTTAAACCTTTCTGTTTAAGGAGCTTCCCTGCAGAATAAAACATTTCAATTATATAACACAAGTTACCAAAAAAGAAAAAAATACAACAAAAACAAAACACCCAAACTCAAACAACAACATCAACAACAAAACAAGTCAGTAACAAGAAAACAAAACAATAAGCAAATAAACAAATAACTTAGACAACAAGAATAATAACACTAACCAGGATAGTGATTGGGAGACCCTACAATTATTCTGCCTACCTCAGGATGTCTCTGAAGAATGAAAGGCAAGCCTGATGAGCTTGGCTTGAGTGCTAGGTTACCTGTTATAATGTTATTGTACAGTTCGCATGAGCACAAAGGGAGAAACATTGAGCATTTATGGGTTGAACATCCTACCTTAGACCTCTGTATTTACTTAGACTGACAAATCTACTCTTCTACTGTTCCATACTTACCTAATATCTCAGCCTTTAGGCTTTCAACCTACATACACATGCTCAAGTTTATCTTCTATTCATTCCTAACCAGACCCATCCTTCAACAGAATTTCTGAGAGTTTTCTCTGATTCATTGAACCCTGCACCCACTGTCAATATGTTAACACTGTCAGTGTTTCTTGGAAACTCCCATTGTTTTCACACAGGAGCCTCCTCATTATTATAATTTACATGTGTATGTGTCAATGTTGTATATTTCCAAAGAGCAGCTATTTTTAGGGTAAAGAGTTGCTAAGAGTAACGCTTGCCATGGTAGGTATGGAAGTAATACACCAATAGCAAATAAAGAAAGCAGAAAAGATTAGCCTGATATGCTGGCTAGTTTTAAGTCAACTTGACACAAGCTAGAATTATTAGAGAAGGTAAAACTATATTTGAGAAAAAAGCCTCCATAAAATGTCAAATCTGTGGGGAATTTTCTTAATTAGTGATTGGTAGGGGAAGGGGATCCAGCTTATTGTGAGTGAGGTCACCTTTAGCTGATGGTCTTGGGTTCTAAAGGAAATTAGATGGCCTAGTTGGCCATCATTGGGAGGAGAGGCCCTTGGACTTGCGAAGATTATATACCCCAGTAGAGGGGAATGACAAGGTCAGGATGCGGGAGTGGATGAATTGGGGAGCAGGGCAGGGGGAGGGCATAGGGGACTTTCAGATAGCATTTGAAATGTAAATGAAGAAAATATCTAATAAAAATGTGTTTGGAAAAAAAAAGAAATAAAGAAATTAGAATCAACAAGCCACAAGGAGCAAGCCAGTAAGCAGCACACCTCCATGACCTCTGCATCAGCTCCTGTCTCCAGATTCCTGTTCTGTTTGGGTTCCTGTTTTGATTTCTTTTGATGATGGCCTGTGATGTGGAATCATTAGCCACATAGGCCCTTTCTTCCTTCTTTGGTCATGGTGGTTGATGGCAGCCATAGTAAACCTGAATAAGATATGTGACACATCTTGAAAACACATTCCATCAGCCAGGGCACATGCTGAGCTGCTGAGCAGAGGCAAAGAAGCCTCCATTTAGTCCTGGGGCTTATGTGAAACTGGAACTGTATTGGGAGCCTGCGGCTACGTTGGTGAAAACTGTGACTGTAAACCAACATTCATGACTTATTAAATCCAAACCTAAAAAAGGATAAACATGTTTGGAACTAAGAAAAAGAGCTACATAATGAGTCTAACTGTGGCTGCACAGAATTGGAGAGATTTTTTTTTTTCCGTTAACAATGATGTTAACAAATGAATGGGAAAAAAACCTCAGAGATAAGTTACCTGCTGTTCTGCCACTTCAGGGCCAGACTGCAGAGCATTTATTATCATCAGTTAGTGCTGCAGGGTCTGCACACCTGAATATCCTATCCATCAGCTCCATAGACCCATCTTTTGGGATAAATTCAGCAAGCCTGCAGATCTCATAACTAATAATCCAATTCCTTTTGCTCATAAAGACTCTGAATCTTATATTTGTCTTGAATACCTTCCAAAAAAGCAAAAGGATTCATTACTTATCCCAAGCATTTGCTGATATAAAAAACAATGAAACAACTCAGGAAGGCAATGGTCAGGGATTGGCAACTGCTGGTCACCCAGTCTTCAGAATTCAATCGTAGTAACCCACTGAGCCCTTTTAAATAAGGACTATGTCTTTCAATACATTTACCAGGAGGTAAGGCCCAGACTAATTGAAACACCTTTTTATTTCTCCATTATACAGTAAAGAACTCCTTGTTCTGTCCACTCTTGTTTGTGGTCTCACAGTAGTGGGGACATACAAAGAAAAGAATTAAGTTAGCTGTGCCATTGACATTTGTACACCAATTTGTCTTGGCATTTGTCTTGTCAGAATCTTCCTGGGGAGATATAACCAGAAGTCTGCTCTACCCCATAGAACACTGACAACAGATCTGAGAAACAACCCTATTCAATTCAAGTCTAGGTTGAAGTAATGGGTTTGTTGTGCTTTTGCACAGTGCATGGATATAGGATCACTTATGGGAGCATGGATGAGTCAAAGGCAGCAGCATCCTCTAACACCTACCCTGGGATGGGTGGAGACAGTGAAACCTGCATCTCTAGAGCTCCTGACAAGCCTCTAGGCTGCACCTCAATCTTTCCTGGAAACCGGTTACTGCTTATATCACCCTGAGAAAGAGCCTTACGAGTGTTGTAAGCTTCATGCACTTCCTAAGCCTTGGAAATTGCTTGTCCTTCTCAATCTTTATGATGTCCCTCATCGCTCCAACAGCAAATGTCCACTCGGAAGAAATAGCTGAGCATGTCTTTAAGACTTAATCTGAAGGTAGGAATACCCCATAAGAAGGCAATTTTGCCTTAAACCATGCTGAAAAGATAGGCAGAATAATTATTGTTTTAATCGGTTACTGTAATTTTCTTTCCCAGAATTCACATCCATAGCACAGTTCCTACAAGCTGGGCAGTATCTGATTAAAATGATAATTATTCTGTCTATCTCTTTAGCATGGTTTAAGGCAAACTTGCCTTCCTTACATCTATTACTTCATTATTACCATGTTTTATGTGAGGAAAAACAGTTAAGACTTAGTCTCAGAAAATAGCAACTATACAATATAGTATTATTTGTTTTAGTTAACCATATTATACATCAGATATTAAGGATCAATTGATAATTTAGTTGAAAATTAATCTTTTGACTGATATTTTTATCTTTCTACTGCCAATGGCAATCATTGTGCTACTATCTGATTTGTGGCCTTGAATTTTTTTTAGGTTATAGTTGTGAGACCATGTAGCATTTTTTCTTTCTGTTTCAAGCTTATTTTACTTGATGTAATAGTGCCCATATTTATTCATACTGTGATAAATACCAGAATTTACTTTTAAGGCTGAATCATATCTATACCACATTTTCTGTCTAGTTATAGCCATTTCCATGATGCAACTCGAGTGAATGGTGTTATTAACACACAGGAGTATTATGGGGAATCTTGGGAGGCAGAGTGGTTGTTTAAGGGCTACCATGTTCATTCTGTGAGACAAAGAATTATACTTCCCAAAGAGGCTGAAGACTGATAGGCAAAGGAATCAAACAACTTTTTAAAAAGTAGAAGAGAGCGCCTAGCCTGAGCATCAGCAGCAGACATCCTGGTTCCGGGACCCCACCAAGTGTATTCTGCACAGGTGAGAGTACGGAATACAGAAGCTAAAAGCTTCTGGGACGGGGAGAGCCACAGAGCTTCTAAGGCAGCACCCTTTTCGGGCCCCAGACAGCTGGCCACTTTTCTGGCCAGTGGTTAGGGATCCGACCGGCCCAGGAACACTTTGCCTGTGCATCAGCAGCAGATATCTTGGTTCTGGGACCCCGCCGAGTGTATTCTGCACAGGCCCCTGACATCTGGCCACCTTCCGGCCAGGGGAAAGGGGTCTGAGCGGAGAGGGAGCACTTTGCCTGAGCACAGGCATCAGACATCTTGGTTCCTGGACCCCGCCCAGTGTATTCTACATAGCCCCAGAGATTACCAGACAGCAAAAGGCAAATGCAAGAATTCTACTAACAGAAATCAAGACCACTCACCATCATCAGAATGCAGCACTCCCACCCCACCTAGTTCTGGGCACCCCAACACAACCAAAAAGCTAGACCCGGATTTAAAAGCATATCTCATGATGATGGTAGAGGACATCAACAAGGACTTTAATAACTCACTTTAAGAAATACAGGGGAACATTGCTAAAGAGTTACAAGTCCTTAAAGAAAAACAGGAAAACACAACCAAACAGGTAGAAGTCCTCAAAGAAAAACAGGAAAACACATCCAAACAGGTGATGGAAATGAACAAAACTATACTAGACCTAAAAAGGGAAGTAGACACAATAAAGAAAACCCAAAGTGAGGCAACGCTGGAGATAGAAAACCTAGGAAAGAAATCTGGAAGCATAGTTTCGAGCATCAGCAACAGAATACAAGAGATGGAAGAGAGAATCTCCGGTGCAGAAGATTCCATAGAGAACTTCGGCACAACAATCAAAGAAAATACAAAATACTAAAAGATCCTAACTCAAAACATCCAGGAAATCCAGGACACAATGAGAAGGCCAAACCTACGGATAATAGGAGTGGATGAGAATGAAGATTTTCAACTTAAAGGGCCAGCAAATATCTTCAACAAAATTTTAGAAGAAAACTTCCCAAACCTAAAGAAAGAGATGCCCGTGATCATACAAGAAGCCTACAGAACTCCAAATAGACTGGACCAGAAAAGAAATTCCTCCCGACACATAATAATCAGAACAACAAATGCACTAAAGATAGAATATTAAAAGCAGCAAGGGAGAAAGGTCAAGTAACATATAAAGGCAGGGCTATCAGAATTTCACCAGACTTTTAACCAGAGACTATGAAAGCTAGAAGAGCCTGGAGAGATGTTCTACAGACACTAAGAGAACACAAATGCCAGCCCAGGATACTATACCCAGCCAAACTCTCAATTACCATAGATGGAGAAACCAAAGTATTCCACGACAAAACCAAATTCACACATTATCTTTCCACGAATCCAGCCCTTCAAAGGATAATAACAGAAAAAAACAAATACAAGGAAGGAAATCACACCCTAGAAAAAGAAAGAAAGTAATCCCTCAACAAACCAAAAAGAAGACAGCCACAAGAACAGAATGCCAAATCTAACAACAAAAATAAAAGGAAGCAACAATTACTTTTCCTTAATATCTCTTAATATCAATGGACACAATTCCCCAATAAAAAGACATAGAATAACAGACTGGCTACACAACCAGGACCCAACATTCTGCTGCTTACAGGAAACCCATCTCTGGGAAAAAGACAGACTCTACCTCAGAGTAAAAGGCTGGAAAACAATTTTCCAAGCAAATGGCCTGAAGAAACAAGCTGGAGTAGCCATTCTAATATCGAATAAAATCGACTTCCAACCCAAAGTTATCAAAAAAGACAAGGAGGGACACTTCATACTCATCAAAGGTAAAATCCTCCAAGAGGAACTCTCAATTCTGAATATCTATGCTCCAAATGCAAGGGCAGCCTCATTCATTAAAGACACTTTAGTAAAGCTCAAAGCACACATTGCACCTCACACAATAATAGTGGGCGACTTCAACACACCACTTTCATCAATGGACAGATCGTGGAAACAGAAACTAAACAGGGACACAGTGAAACTAACAGAAGTTATGAGACAAATGGACTTAACAGATATCTACAGAACATTTTATCCTAAAACAAAAGGATATACCTTCTTCTCAGCACCTCACGGGACCTTCTCCAAAATTGACCATATCATTGGTCACAAAACAGGCCTCAACAGATACAAAATATTGAAATTGTCCCATGCATCCTATCAGACCACCATGGCCTAAGAATGCTCTTCAATAACAGCATAAATAATGGAAAGCCAACATTCGCATGGAAACTGAACAACACTCTTCTCAATGATACCTTGGTCAAGGAAGGAATAAAGAAAGAAATTAAAGACTTTTTAGAGTTTAATGAAAATGAAGCCACAACATACCCAAACCTATGGGACACAATGAAAGCATTTCTAAGAGGGAAACTCATAGCCCAGTGTGCCTACAAAAAGAAACTGGAGAAAGCACACACTAGCAGCTTGACAACACATCTAAAAGCTCTAGAAAAAAAAAGAAAAAAATTCACCCAAGAGGAGGAGACGGCAGGAAATAATCAAACACAGGGGCGAAATCAACCAAGTGGAAACAAGAAGAACTATTCAAAGAATTAACCAAACGCAGAGTTGGTTCTTTGAGAAAATCAACAAGATAGATAAACCCTTAGCTAGACTCACTAGAGGGCACAGGGACAACATCCTAATTAACAAAATCAGAAATGAAAAGGGAGACATAACAACAGATCCTAAAGAAATCCAAAACACCTTCTACAAAAGGCTATACTCAACAAAACTGGAAAACCTGGACAAAATGGAGAAGTTTCTAGACAGATACCAGGTACCAAAGTTAAATCAGGATCAAGTTAACGATCTAAACAGTCCCATATCCCCTAAAGAAATAGAAGCAGTCATTAATAGTCTCCCAGTCAAAAAAAGCCCAGGACCAGATGGGTTTAGTGCAGAGTTCTATCAGACCTTCAAAGAAGATCTAATTCCAGTTCTGCACAAACTATTCCACAAAATTGAAGTAGAAGGAACTCTACCCAACTCATTCTATGAAGCCACAATTACTCTGATACCTAAACCACAGAAAGATCCAACAAAGATAGAGAACTTCAGACCAATTTCCCTTATGAATATCGATGCAAAAATCCTCAATAAAATTCTTGCTAACCAAATCCAAGAACACATTAAAGCAATCATCCATCCTGACCAAGTAGGTTTTATTCCAGGGATGCAGGGATCATTTAATATACGGAAATCCATCAACGTAATCCATTATATAAACAAACTCAAAGACAAAACCCACTTGATCATCTCGTTAGATGTGGAAAAAGCATTCGACAAGATCCAAACCCATTCATGATAAAAGTCTTGGAAAGATCAGGAATTCAAGGCCCATACCTAAACATGATAAAAGCAATCTACAACAAACCAGTAGCCAACATCAAAGTAAATGGTGAGAAGCTTGAAGCAATCCCTCCAAAATCAGGGACTAGACAAGGCTGTCCACTTTCTCCATACCTATTCAACATTGTACTTGAAGTCCTAGCCAGAGCAATTTGACAACAAAAGGAGATCAAAGGGATACAAATTGGAAAAGATGAAGTCAAAATATCACTTTTTGCAGATGATATGATAGTATATATAAGTGATCCTAAAAATTCCACCAGAGAACTTCTAAACCTGATAAACAGCTTCGGTGAAGTAGCTGGATATAAAATTAACTCAAACAAGTCAATGGCCTTTCTCTACACAAAGAATAAACAGTCTGAGAAAGAAATTAGGGAAACAACACCCTTCTCAATAGTCACAAATAATATAAAATATCTTGGCGTTAATCTAACTAAGGAATTGAAAGATCTCTATGATAAAAACTTCAAGTCTCTGAAGAAAGAAATTAAAGATCTCAGAAGATGGAAAGATCTCCCATGCTCATGAATTGGCAGGATCAACATTGTAAAGATGGTTATCTTGCCAAAAGCAATCTACAGATTCAATGCAATCCCATCAAAATTCTAACTCAATTCTTCAACGAATTAGAATGAGCAATCTGCAAATTCATCTGGAATAACAAAAAAACTAGGATACCAAAAACTCTTCTCAAGGATAAAAGAACCTCTGGTGGAATCACCATGCCTGACCTAAAACTTTACTACAGAGCAATTGTGATAAAAACTGCATGATACTGGTACAGTGACAGACAAGTAGACCAATGGAATAGAATTGAAGACCCAGAAATGATCCCACACTGCTACGGTCACTTGATCTTCGACAAGGGAGCTAAAACCATCCAGTGGAAAAAAGACAGCATTTTCAACAAATGGTGCTGGCACAACTGGTGGTTATCATGTAGAAGAATGCGAATCAATCCATTCCTATCTCCTTGTACTAAGGTCAAATCTAAGTGGATCAAGGAACTTCACATAAAACCAGAGACACTGAAACTTATAGAGGAGAAAGTGGGGAAAAACCTTGAAGATATGGGCACAGGGGAAAAATTCCTGAACAGAACAGCAATGCAGAGTAAGATCAAGAATTGACACATGGGACCTCATGAAACTGCAAAGCTTCTGCAAGGCAAAAGACACCATCAATAAGACAAAAAGACCACCAACAGATTGGGAAAGGATCTTTACCTATCCTAAATCAGATAGGGGACTAATATCCAATATATATAAAGAACTCAAGAAGGTGGACTCCAGAAAATCAAAATCAAATAACCCCATTAAAAAATGGGGCTCAGAGCTGAACAAAGAATTCTCACCTGAGGAATACCGAATGGCTGAGAAGCACCTGAAAAAATGTTCAACAGAGTTGAGAATCCACAGAGTGGGCTCTCAATCAGGATGCTGTTTAGAGATCTGGGGCCCTGCCCTTTTCTGAGCACCCACCCTTTCTTCTTGATTGGTCCTGCCCAACTATCCCTATTCCTGGCTCCTTCTTCCCAGTGCTCATGGTTCTCAGTCTAGGACAAGAATAGACTATCTTAAAGGGGCAGTTCCTATCCACCTGTGTTTCCCAGGAGGCAGGTGTTTCTGCAGAGCACTAACAACTCGATTTGAACATGGAACAATAAATGGAATTGATGTTGTGTCTGTTCTGTTACAAGTTTTAAAAAAAATTTCACTGTGTTTTAGTCAACGATCACACCAATTTATATTCTCAGCAGTATTCTCTAGTGGGAAATACTTTTCTTCAGTATTTTCTTCAACAACTTATGCTCAAATAATATTTGAGATTGTGAGGAAGTAATGGAAAGAAGTGTACAACGTCAGGTCTCTGCTGTGTTCCCGCTCATTCTCCCCTGACAACACAATTTCGAGGCAAAAGTGTTTATTTTAGCTCACAATTCCAGATTATCCTCTGTCATTTTAGGACAAAAAGGCATCAGGAACTTGACATAACTTGTGACATCCAAAGTCTAGAGCAGAGAGAAGGAATGAGTGCTCATCTTACTATCTTATGCATTCCACATCTCCTTTCTAGGAATGATGCCACTCATAGTGGGTAGGTCTTCTCACATCAATTAATAATATTCGTCCCCTATCAGATTTAGGATCGGTAAAAATTCCTTCCCAATCTGTTTGTGGCCTTTTTGTCTTATTGACAGTATCTTTTGCCTTACAGAAGCTTTGCAATTTTATGAGATCCCATTTGTCAATTCTTGATCTTACAGCACAAGCCATTGCTGTTCTATTCAGGAATTTTTTCCCCTGTGCCCATATCTTTGAGGATTTCCCCCACTTTCTCCTCTATAAATTTCAGTGTCTCTGGTTTTATGTGGAGGTCTTTGATCCACTTAGACTTGAGCTTTGTACAAGGAGATAAGAATGGATCAATTTATATTCTTCTACATGATAACTGCCAGTTGTGCCAGCACCATTTATTGAAAATGCTGTCTTTTTTCCACTGGATGGTTTTAGCTCCCTTGTCAAAGATCAAGTGACCATAGGTGTGTGGATTCATTTCTGAGTCTTCAATTCTATTCCATTGATCTAACTGTCTGTCGCTATACCAGTACCATGCAGTTTTTTATCACAATTGCTCTGTAGTACAGCTTGAGGTCGGGCATAGTGATTCCACCAGAGGTTCTTTTATCCTTGAAAAGAGTTTTTGCTATCCTAGGTTTATTTTTATTTCATATGAATTTGCAAGTTGCCCTTTCTAACTCAGTGAAGAATTGAGTTGGAATTTTGATTGGGATAGCATTGAATCTGTAGATTGCTTTCGGCAGGATAGCCATTTTTACTATATTAATTCTGCCAATCCATGAGCATGGGAGATCTTTCCATCTTCTGAGATCTTCTTCAATTTATTGGAGCTAAGACGAAAGGTTGGACCATCCAGAGACTACCCCACCCAAGAATCCATCCCATAATCAGCCTCCAGTTGCAGATACTATTGCATATGCCAGCAAGATTTTGCTGAAAGGACCCTGATATAGCTGCCTCTTGTGAGGCTATGCCAGTGCCTGGCAAATACAGAAGTGGATGCTCACAGTCATCTATTGGATGGAACACAGTGCCCCCAATGGAGGAGCTAGAGAAAGTACCCAAGGATCTGAAGGGGTCTGCAACCCTATAGATGGAGCAGCAATATGAACTAACCAGTACCCCCAGAGTTCATGTCTCTAGCTGCATATGTAGCAGAAGATGGCCTAGTTGAACATCATTGGGAAGAGAGGAACTTTATATGCCCCAGTACAGGGAAACACCAGGGCCAAGAAGTGGGAGTGGGTGGGTAGGGGAGCAGGGCTGGGAGGATATAGGGGACTTTTGGGATAGCATTTGAAATGTAAATGGAGAAAATATCTTATAAAAAATGAAACAAAAAAGAATATTCATCACAGGGCATCCTGATTTAGACAATTCCTCATTGAGATTCTGAGGGGATTCTACTTTATTTCAAGGTGACAATTAAAAGTTACCACCACCACCACATCCTCTCCTACTTCTGCTCATCTATTCCTCCCTCTGGAGGTCCACAGATATCAAGGATTATCAGCTTAAACTGCATATTTAGAGGTCTGTTGCCATGTGGGACAGTCAGGGGCATGAAGCCACCAGGGACTTCCAGCTCTGCCTGTGGCCCTGAAAGCATGCTGTGACCTGGGACAATGAGCTCTATCTGCAATCACAGAGACCTGCTGCCATCAGAGACTATGAGGCCTGCCAACACCTGGGACAACCAAATGACTAACAGCCAGCTTAAGAACTCAATTATCAAATGCCAGGGCAATATGGCACCATCAGAACCCAGCTATCATACTACAGCAAGCCCTGAATATCCTAACACACCTGAAGGGGATGACATTGACCTTAAATCATATCTTACAATGTTGATAGCAGCCTTTAAAGAGGAATAAATAAATCCCTTAAAGAAATACAGAAAAATGTAATCAAACAGGTAAAAGAAATGAATAATACTTTCAAGACCTGAAAACAGAAAGAGAAGCAATAAAGAAAACACAAACAGGATATCCTGGAGATTGAAAACACAGGAAAGAGAACTACTACAGATACGAGCATCACCAAGAGGATATAAGAGATTGAGTCTCAAGCATAGAAGATATGATAGAAGAAATTGATACATTGGTCAAATAAAATGCCAAATCTTAAAAGTTTATCACACAAAACATCTAGGAAATATGGGACTCTATGAAAGACCATACCTACAAATAATAGAAATAGAAGAAGGAGGCAATACCCTGCTCAAAGGCTCAGAATATATATTAAATAAAATCATAGAAAAAAATTTCCCTAACCTAACAAAACAGATGCCTATAAACATACAAGAAGCTTACAGAACACTAAATAGATCAGATTAGAAAAGAAAATCTTCCTACCACATAACAATCAAAACACTAACTGTACAGATTAAAGGAAGAACATTAAAAGCAGTAAGGGAAAAGGGTCAAATAACATATGAAGTCAGATTCATCAGAATTACACATAACTTCTCAACAGAGACTCTAAAAGCCAGAAGGGCTTGGGAACATGTCATATAGTTCCTAAGAGACCACAGATGTCAGCCCAGCAAAACTTTCAATCACCATAGAGAAACTAAGATGTTCCATGACAAACTCAAATTTAAGCATCATATTTCTACTAGTCCAACCCTATAGGAAATACTAGAAGAAAAACTCCAACACAAGGCAGGGGTGTAATTCCACCCAAGAAAGCATAAGAAGTTAACACTTTCACACCAGCAAAAGCAAAAGAAGGGACTCTCTCTCTCTCTCTCTCTCTCTCTCTCTCTCTCTCTCTCTCTCTCTCTCTCTCACACACACACACACACACACACACACACACACATGAGAGCACACACTACCATCACCAATATCTAAACAGGATCCATCATTCTGCTGCATATAAGAAACACACTTCAGCAGCAAAGATAGACACTACCTCAGAGTAAAGAGCTGGAAAAAGGCTTTCCAAGCAAACAGACCCAAGAAATAAACTGAAGTAGCCACTCTAATATCTAATAAAATATAATCTCAATAAAAAGATACCAAAAGAGATGGGGAAAGACACTTCATACTCAACAAAGGAAATACCCACCAAGATGACTTCTCAGTTCTGAACTTCTATATTCTAAATGCAAAGGCAACTACATACATTCATTAAATAAATATTAATAAAGCCTAAATCACAAATCAAATCTCATGCATTAATAGTGAGAGACTTCAACACCCCACTCTCATCAGTAGAAAGATCTTTGTAACAGAAACTGAACAGAGAAATAATGAAACTAACAGGCACTATGAATTAAATGGACCTGTTGCTATAAATATTTAATCTCAATTGGGGATTTCTACTCTGCCAATATAAAATAAACAGGCATTAGTTAGGGAAGCAAAAAACCGGCCTGAGTAGGGCCACAAGCCTCTTCTGGTCTGACCAGCACCGGGGTAGCTAGGGTGCAGGGTCTGCTGACACCCGCCAGCTACCCACGACACCCGCCACAGGATCTTGAGACTTCTGGTGAGTGGAACACAGCTTCTGCTCCAGTCCAATCACGCGGGACCTGAGACTGCTTTGGTTGGGGAGGCAGAAAACCGGCCTGAGTAGGGCCACAAGCCTCTTCTGGACTGACAAGCACCGGGGTAGCTAGGGCGCAGGGTCCGCTAACACTCGCCAGCTACCCACAACACCCTCCACAGGATCTTAAGACTTCTGGTGAGTGGAACACAGCTTCTGCTCCAATCCAATTGCGCTCGGGACCTGAGACTGCATTAGTTAGGGAAGCAGAAAACCAGCCTGAGTAGGGCCACAAACCTCTTCCGGTCAGACCAGCACTGGGGTAGCTAGGGCACAGGGTCAGCTGACACCCGCCAGCTACCCATGACACCCGCCACAGGATCTTAAGACTTCTGGTGAGTGGAACACAGCGTCTGCTCCAATCTTTAAACAGTGACAACGATAACAACTAACCCCAGAGATTACCAGATGGCGAAAGGTAAATGTAATAATCTTACTAACAGAAACCAAGACCACTCACCATCATCAGAACCCAGCACACCCACTTCGCCCAGTCCAGGGCACTCCAACACACCGGAGAAGCTAGACCCGGATTTAAAAGCATATCTCATGATGATGGTAGAGGACATCAAGAAGGACTTTAATAACACACTTAAAGAAATACAGGAGAACACTGCTAAACAGGTAGAAGACATTAAAGAGGAAGCACAAAAATCCCTTAAAGAATTGCAGGAGAATACTGCTAAACAGGTAGAAGACATTAAAGAGGAAGCACAAAAATCCCTTAAAGAATTGCAGGAGAACACTGCTAAACAGGTAGAAGACATTAAAGTGGAAGCACAAAAATCCCTTAAAGAATTGCAGGAAAACCAGACCAAACAGGTGATGGAATTGAATAAAACCATCCAAGACCTAAAAAGGGAAGTAGAGACAATGAAGAAAACCCAAATTGAGGCAACACTGGAGATAGAAACCCTAGAAAAGAAATCTGGAACCATAGATGTGAACATCAGCAACAGAATACAAGAGATGGAAGAGAGAATCTCAGTTGCAGAAGACTCCATAGAGAACATCGGCACGACAGTCAAAGAAAATACAAAATCCAAAAAGATCCTAACTCAAAACATCCAGGAAATCCAGGACAAAATGAGAAGACCAAACCTACGGATAATAGGAGTAGATGAGAATGAAGATTTTCAACTCAAAGGACCAGCAAATATCTTCAAAAAAATTATAGAAGAAAACTTCCCAAACCTAAAGAAAGAGATGCCCATGAACATACAAGAAGCTTACAGAACTCCAAATAGACTGGACCAGAAAAGAAATTCCTTCCGACACATAATAATCAGAACAACAAATGCACTAAATAAAGATAGAATACTAAAAGCAGTAAGGGAAAAAGGTCAAGTAACATATAAAGGCAAGCCTATCAGAATTACACCGGATTTTTCACCAGAGACTATGAAAGCCAGAAGGGCCTGGACAGATGTTATACAGAAACTAAGAGAACACAATTTCCAGCCCAGGCTACTATACCCAGCCAAACTCTCAATTACCATAGATGGAGAAACCAAAGTATTCCACGACAAAACCAAATTCACACATTATCTCTCCAGGAATCCAGCCCTTCAAAGGATAATAACAGAAAAAAACCAATACAAGGACAGAAACCACGTCCTAGAAAAAGCAAGAAGGTAATCCCTCAACAAACCTAAAAGAAGAAAGCCACAAGAACAGAACACCAACTCTAACAACAAAAATAAAAGGAAGCAACAATTACTTCTTGCTAATATCTCTTAATATCAATGGACTCAACTCCCCAATAAAAAGACATAGACTAACAGGCTGGCTACAGAAACAGGACCCAACATTTTGCTGCTTATAGGAAACTCATCTCAGAGAAAAAGATAGACACTACCTCAGAATGAAAGGCTGGAAAACAATTTTCCAAGCAAATGGTAGGAAGAAACAAGCTGGAGTAGCCATTATAATATCTGATAAGACTGACTTCCAACCCAAAGTCATCAAAAAAGACAAGGAAGGGCACTTCATTCTCATCAAAGGTAAAATCCTCTAAGAGGAACTATCAATTCTGAATATCTATGCTCCAAATACAAGGGCAGCCTCATTCATTAAGGATACTTATTAAAGCTCAAAGCACACATTGCACCTCACACAATAATAGTGGGAGACTTCAACACACCACTTTCACCAATGGAGAGATCATGGAAGCAGAAAGTAAACAGGGACACGGTGAAACTAACAGAGGTTATGAAACAAATGGGTCTAACAGATAACTACAGAACATTTTATCCTATAACAAAAGGGTATATCTTCTTCTCAGCACCTCACGGTACCTTCTCCAAAATTGACCACATAATTGGTCACAAAACAAGCCTCAACATATACAAAAATATTGAAATTGTCCCATGCATCCTATCAGATCACCATGGACTAAGACTGGTATCTTCAATAACAAAATAAATAATAGAAAGCCAACACACACGTGGAAACTAAACAACACTCTTCTCAATGATACCTTGGTCAAGGAAGGAATAAAGAAAGAAATTAAGGACTTTCTGCAGTTTAATGAAAATGAAGCCACAACATACCCAAACTTATGGGACACATTGAAAGCATTTCTAAGAGGAAAACTCATAGCTCTGAGTGCCTCCAAAAAGAAACTAGAAAGAGCACACATTAGCAGCTTGAAAACACACCTAAAAGCTCTAGAACAAAAGAAGCAAATTCACCCAAGAGGAGTAGACAGCAAGAAATAATCAAACTCAGGGGTGAAATCAACCAAGTGGAAACAAGAAGAACAATTCAAAGAATCAACCAATCAAGGAGCTGGTTCTTTGAGAAAATCAACAAGATAGATAAACCCTTAGCCAGACTCACTAGAGGGCATAGGGAAATTATTCTAATTAACAAAATCAGAAATGAAAAGGGAGACATAACAACAGACCCTGAAGAAATCCAAAACACCATCAGATCCTGCTACCAAAGGCTATACTCAACAAAACTGGAGAACCTGGATGAAATGGACAAGTTTCTAGACAGATACCAGATACCAAAGTTAAATCAAGATCAGGTTAATGATCTAAACAGTCCCATATCCCCTAAAGAAATAAAAGCAGTCATTAATAGTCTCCCAACCAAGAAAAGCCCAGGACCAGATGGGTTTAGTGCAGAGTTCTATCAAACCTTCAAAGAAGATCTAATCCCAGTTCTTCACAAACTATTCCACAAAATAGAATCAGAAGGTACTCTACCCAACTCATTCTATGAAGCCACAATTACTCTGATACCTAAACCACATAAAGACCCAACAAAAATAGAGAACCTCAGACCAATTTCCCTTATGAATATTGATGCAAAAATCCTCAATAAAGTTCTCGCTAACCGAATTCAAGAACGCATCAAAACAATCATCCATCCTGACCAAGTAGGTTTCATCCCAGGGATGCAGGGATGGTTCAATATATGGAAATCCATCAATGTAATCCATTATATAAATAAACTCAAAGACAAAATCCACACGATCATCTCGTTAGATGCTGAAAAAGTATTTGACAAAATCCAACACCCATTCATGATAAAAGTCTTGGAAAGATCAGGAATTCAAGGCCCATACCTAACCATGATAAAAGCAATATACAGCAAACCAGTAGCCAACATCAAAGTAAATGGTGAGAAGCTGGAAGCAATCCCACTAAAATCAGGGACTAGACAAGGCTGCCCACTCTCTCCCTACCTATTCAACATTGTACTTGAAGTCCTAGCCAGAGCAATTAGAAAACAAAAGGAGATCAAGGGGATACAAATCGGAAAAGAAGAAGTCAAAATATCGCTTTTTGCAGATGATATGATAGTATACATAAGTGACCCTAAAAATTCCACCAGAGTACTCCTAAGCCTGATAAATAGCTTCGGTGAAATAGCTGGATATAAAATTAACTCAAGCAAGTCAATGGCCTTTCTGTACACAAAGGATAAACAGGCAGAGAAATTAGAGAAACAACACCCTTCTCAATAGTCACAAACAATATAAAATACCTTGGCGTGACTCTAACTAAGGAAGTAAAAGATCTGAATAATAAGAACTTCAAGTCTATGAAGAAAGAAATTAAAGAAGATCTCAGAAGATGGAAAGATCTCCCATGCTCATGGATTGGCACGATCAACATTGTAAAAATGGCTATCTTACCAAAAGCAATCTACAGATTCAATGCAATCCCATCAAAATTCCAACTCAATTCTTCAACGAATTAGAAAGGGCAATCTGCAAATTCATCTGGTACAACAAAAAACCTAGGATAGGAAAAACTCTTCTCAAGGATAAAAGAACCTCTGGTGGAATCACCATGCCTGACCTAAAGCTGTACTACAGAGCAATTGTGATAAAAACTTCATGGTACTGGTATAACGACAGACAAGTAGACCAATGGAACAGAATTGAAGACCCTGAGATCAACCCACATACCTATGGTCACTTGATCTTTGACAAGGGAGCAAAAACCATCCAGTGGAAAAAAGACAGCATTTTCAACAAATGGTGCTGGCACAACTGGCGGTTATCATGTAGAAGAATGCCAATTGATCCATTCCTATCTACTTGTACCAAGGTCAAATCTAAGTGGATTAAGGAACTCCACATAAAACCAGAGACACTGAAACTTATAGAGGAGAAAGTAGGGAAAAGCCTCGAAGATATGGGTACAGGGGAAAAATTCCTGAATAGAACAGCAAAGGCTTGTGCTGTAAGATTGAGAATCGATAAATGGGACCTCATAAGATTGCAAAGCTTCTGCAAGGCAAAAGACACTGTCAATAAGACAAAAAGACCACCAACAGATTGGGAAAGGATCTTTATCTATCCTAAATCATATAGGGGACTCATATCCAATATATATAAAGAACTCAAGAAGGTGGACTCCAGAAAATCAAATAACTCCGTTAAAAAATGGGGCTCAGAACTGAACAAAGAATTCTCACCTGAGGAATTCCGAATGGCAGAGAAACACCTGAAAAAATGTTCAACATCCTTAATCATCAGGGAAATGCAACTCAAAAAATCCTGAGATTCCACCTCACATCAGTCAGAATGGCTAAGATCAAAAATTCAGGTGACAGCAGATGCTGGCGAGGATGTGGAGAAAGAGGAACACTCCTCCATTGTTGGTGGGATTGCAAGCTTGTACAACCACTCTGGAAATCAGTCTGGCAGTTCCTTAGAAAATTGGACATAGAACTACGGGAGGATCCAGCAATACCTCTCCTGGGCATATATCCAGAAGATGTTCCAACCGGTAAGAAGGACACATGCTCCACTATGTTCATAGCAGCCTTATTTATAATAGCCAGAAGCTGGAAAGAACCCAGATGCCCCTCAACAGAGGAATGGATACAGAAAATGTGGTACATTTACACAATGGAGTACTACTCAGCCATTAAAAGGAATGAGTTTATGAAATTCCTAGGCAAATGGATGGATCTGGAGGGCATCATCCTGAGTGAGGTAACATATTCACAAAGGAACTCACACAATATGTACTCACTGATAAGTGGATATTAGCCCAAAAACTTAGGATACCCAAGATATAAGATACAATTTGTTAAACACAGGAAACTCAAGAAGAATGAAGACCAAAGTGTGGACACTGTGCCCCTTCTTGGAATTGGGAACAAAACACCCATGGAAAGAGTTACAGAGATAAAGTTTGGAGCTGTGATGAAAGGATGGACCATCTAAAGACTGCCATATCCAGGGATCCATCCCATAATCAGCTTCCAAACGCTGACACCATTGCATACACTAGCAACATTTTGCTGAAAGGACCCAGATATAGCTGTCTCTTGTGAGACAATGCCGGGGCCTAGCAAACACTGAAGTGGATGCTCACAGTCAGCTATTGGATGGATCATAGGGCCCCCAATGGAGGAGCTAGAGAAAGTACCCAAGGAGCTAAAGGGAACTGCAACCCCACAGGTGGAACATTATTATGAACTAACCAGTACCCCAGAGCTCTTGACTCTAGCTGCATTTGTATCAAAAGATGGCCTAGTTGGCCATCACTGGAAAGAGAGGCCCATTGGACTTGCCAACTTTATATGCCCCAGTACAGGGGAATGCCAGGGCCAAGGGGTGGGGGTGGGTGGGTGGGGGACTGGGTTGGGGAGTGTATTGGGGACTTTTTGGATAGCATTGGAAATGTAATTGAGGAAAATACCTTAATAAAAAAAAATAAAAAAATAAAATAAACAAAACTTTTATCTTTATAATTAACCTTAAATGCACTAGAACTGGGTAAATATCTACCCTCCATGCTATTATGCCTACTTCCCTGTCAATAACCCTGAGTTGTAACTGCTATGTTCCATCAAGGTTACTCTTAACTCCAATTGGCCAGCACTCATAGCCATGTTTTCAAAATTCTTTTCCCACTTCTTTTCCTCTCTTAACCTTCTTCTCCCTCTATATGTTTCTCCTCAGCACCTAAGCTTAGAGATCAAAACTTTGCTTATTTCTCTTCTGCCTAGCTATAGGCTGTAGGCATCCTTATTCACCAATCAGAGATAACTTGAGGGGCAAAGTTATATAGCATCAGTTAAATCCATGCAGATTCTCCTGTCCCTGGGGACCAGTATTTAGCATTACAATTCATAGCAAAAGACCAATCCTCAAAAATTCCCCCTTTTTGTCTAGACAAAAGGATCTTTCACTTATATTACAACATACAATAATGAAATAATTATGAAAATTATTAAGTAAGAGTTGCATTCACAATGTTCAGTACATTTATTTTTGGCAACTTAGATAATGTTTTCTACCATCTATCCTATCTTTCTGAGTTCAGAGTTCTGTTTCTAAATCATTTTCTATCTCAAATTGTATTACTATCTTAAAAACATCCTTTTAGATTTAAAGGATATTTTAAATCCTAAACAGTTTAAGCTTATAGTAAGACTATGATTATTTAGTTTTCAATTCCATTGGAAACATGAAAAGAAATGAATATTACCTGAATATACAGGAAGTGCTTGTATGCAGCTTCCAAAATAGAGTAGAGGTAGCTGACTACCTAGGCAGTTCCCAATATTTTCCATAACACTGAAACATCTACCTTCAATCTTCTTGTCCAGACTATCTAACAGACATTACGTGAAGAATGAATTATGAAGGACTTGCTTACTCTGCATTGCAGAGCTTGGCAATTGAGTATCCTATATCCATTTGCTCTTTAAGGACAGCATTTATTCTGCAGATGAAATTAGTGTATTTTCTTTGCCTAGTGGCTAGCTTGCAATAATTAAAGCAACTCCATATGGAGGTTACCTATGCTTATCAGCTTTTTAAAAGTGGAATATGGATATCGTCAGGAGAAGACCTGTCTCATAGTCAGAAGATCTTTTAATGATGATATAATTATAAATGTCATATTCTGTGGATCTCTGAGGGTTTTGAAGACAAACTATCTATAGTATATCTGAATTTTTAAACATTGTTTATTCTTAGATATTTATTATCTGAATAACCTTGGAAACATTGTATCGTAATCAACTAAACTAGTATCTAATATGACTATGAATTTGATTAGCTGACTATTAACTTGCATTATTTAACTATTCCAAACAATTTGTAATAGCAGATTAAAAAGGACTGGGACTAAATCTTGTATTTTTAAGTGAGTTGCATAGGAATAATAGCCATACAAGAGTTGAAACATACATATATTATGTTGTATCAAAATTAACCTTAAATTTTGTATCAAAATACAAAAACTCCAGTGAAAATCTTAAACCTGTATCAACATATAAAAATCTGTATCATTGTAACAAAATATTACCTCAATTTTGCATCACTACATAAAGATTTCTACCAATGTAAGATTATGGTTATAAAATGTTTTTTGCTTTAAGAGTAGATTCGATGATGTACCCTTATTTGTCTAATTTTCTATAAGATTTCTACATCACTCCTTTTCTTTTTAACTCCTTTTATCTAAGAAAGAAAGGATAGAGAAAAGGAAAGGAAAGCTAGACATCCTTGAGACTAAGCTCTCTATTTAGTTTTCTCCCTGTCTAAGGTCATAATTATTTGTAAATAATCCTTTAAATGGCAACATGTATATAATTTCTAAAATGATCCATCCACCACAACTTAAGGGACTAGGATGATGGTCTTTTTATAGTTGTTCTTGCTGAATTGACATAAAGAATTCCTGTTTGGAGCCCCAAAAGGAAATTGGAAATATGGTTAAGTCAAAAGAAATACTAGCTGTAGCATTTGTTGTCCAGGCTCTGTATGTTGAGAAAACCCAAGCTTAAATGAATTCTCAATCAGAATAGTCTGAAAGGCTAGACCAAAGGATATCCTTGCCATGCATCAATGGAAGGAGAGGTCCTTGGTTCTATGAAGGCTCGATAGATACCCCAGTGTATGGAAATTGTGGGCGGAGAGGTGAGAGTGGGTGGTTGAGTGGAGGAACACCCTCATAAAAGCAGGGGAAGGGAGGATGTGATAGGGTGTTTCTGGGAGGGAAGGAAATTGGGAAAGGGAATAACATTTGAAATGTAAATAAAGAAAAAATAGAAAAAAACGTCTCAGGAGCAAGTCTTAAGAGGTAGGATCAAACAGGGAGCTGAAATAGCAGGTCTTAGTGTCTCAGCATCACCAAGGGTGAATCCTGTGAGGGATGCCTTCTTGTTCTTCCATTCTTCAATAAACAAACCTTACAAGCAAAACATAGTTCTATAAAGATATTTGTATGGACTGTGCAGGTTGTACAGATCAATGATGATTTTCTGCTCTTTATTTGAGCAGGTAAAAAACAACTGTCTTTAGAAGTTACTTTGATCATAAATTCAAACTACACTATAAATCTCCATTTGTGCCATCTGAAAGGATGATATGAGAATCTTATAGCCAACATGATTTATTGGCCATACATGTGAAGTTGTGGCTGAAAGTGTGTGTGTGTGTGTGTGTGTGTGTGTGTGCGTGAGTTTCAGAGTTGTTTCAATAGAAGATTTGGCATTGTACATTACTGGTTTGTTTGACCCTTTTGATTTCTTTCTTGTCTGTAGTTGAGGACTTCACAAGGTCTTACCTGTCATGTCTGATTTTAATCAATTTGGAAGGGACCCATAGCTTTTCTTTTTCTGTGGAAATATAGGCATAACAGCTCCCCCAGCAAAACACATTTCCTGTTTTCCATTCTCAAGTTAGGACATCTTTAAACTAAACAGATTGGTTTAGATCAGCAGTTTTTTCTATAATCCAAGGTCTTCCAGCAGCTCTATTATTTTTTAATTTGTTAGCATTTGAAAAATGTAAAGTTAATAAATCACTATCTATCTCTGGGTATCTTTGTTACCCATTATTGCTTGTTGATAATCTATTTTAAAATACAATTGTATCTCTCTGTAATTTCTTGTCTTGTAGGATTGAGTGGTATATCTGTAATATGTTTTATACCATAATTTGCAAGAATCATTTCATTTTACTAGAGACATATGCTGTAGAATTGTCAGTCTTAATTTGTCTAGGTATTCCCATAATAGCCACAATTTCTAATAAATGTATAATTACAGATTTAGTCTTTTCAGAAGTTAAAGCAGCTGCTCATTGAAATCAGGAACATGTGTCTATAGTATGATGCACACCTTCCAGTTTACCAAACCCTGTAAAATAAAACACATCATTTGCCAAATTTCATGTCTTTGGGTGTGTTTGGGGTTATTCCCTGTAGGTAATGGGATTTGGTTATATATAGAACAATTATTAAATTGTTGCAGTAAATCTCCTTCCAAATATGCACTGGCAATGAAAACACAACACAGTTAAAATGATTACATGCTGTGCACCTAGATTGTGCAGATCTACAACTACACTACCATCTTCCACATCTTTTGAGACCCCTTAGAACTTGTGGTTTCTCCAGGCCATGTACTTCTGTTCCAATTTTCTTCTTCTTCCTCCCCTTCTGTGTCCTCTCCCTCTTCCATTTTCTCCTTTCCCTCATTTTCTGTTCCACTTTCCCTTTTATCTGCCCAATCATCAGCTCTCCTTTATTTTAAAAATTAAGGTAGGAAGCAGGTTTACAGGAATTACCTGAGTGCTCACTCATTTCTTGTTCACAGCCAGTCACAAGAGAACAGAATTATATCAAATATAATTAGCCTCAAGGCTATCCACAACAGTAAATGTCATTACAATTTCCTTCGCTAGTTGCCAAGTGATAGACAATTTCTTTTTTAAACCTTTGTTGTTAACAGGGTAGATTTAAAAAAATAAAACTCTGAAGCCTCTAGCACAGTTCCTATAGCAGCTGATCAATTTTATTGTTATCTTGTGCTAGATGGCCTGATAGATCCATATGAGATCTGATATGTGTTATATATAGTTGATGATTTCTATTTATGATCACTTATTATATTTGAATAAACAATGAATTCATTCAGAATTTTCTTGAATAAGTTCAGCAGTTTCTATGTGCAAAACATTTCTTTGTGCATATCGAGAGTCAGTTACCATATTAAGAGATTCTTAAACATCTAATAACACCATAAGAATTGCATATAACTCTGATTTTTAATTGAATTATAAGGATTCTCAAACACCTTAGTTATGTTTTCTGACTTATATCCTGCCTCTTCTAATTTAGTTGCATATATGTGTGTGTGTGTGTGTGTGTGTGTGTGTGTGTGTGTGCTGAAGTTGCTTGCTTTTTTGGGTATTTAATGTCAATTTCTCCCAAAAATTACTCCAAGTTCTTTGCCAATATTCAATTTTCTGTCCATAATAAAGCAGTCACAGCATTAGTAAAAAGGTACCATGACCTCAAATGGATCTATTCCAGCTAATTGGCAAAGTCTTGTTTATCCATTTAGAATCAGTTTAGAGACTTGTTTCTATGTAGGCCTTTAATTTTTTTACTCTGTTTGTGTCCTACAAATATCCATTTAATTAAGATTAAGATATAATCTTCCCTCTGCATAAGAATGCCTCTGGAAGAATGAGTAGAAGGCAATATAACTAAAATACAAGCCATCTTTGGGTCAATACGATCTATATGGGCATTTCATAATTTTGTTCTGTCAGAGCCAATTTCTTTTCAGCTTTAGCTAATAATCTTCTTGCACTATTCTATATCACTGTGAAAGTCTTGAAATAGATTGCTCAGCTCTTGAGTGGTCAAATGAATTGTAGACCAAAGCCAGTTAATATCTCCTAGTAATTTTTGAAAATTATTAAAAGCATTTAGCTGGTCTCTCCTTATTTATAACTTTTGTGGTCTGATTTCCTGTAGATTTACCTTATATCCTAGGTAATTAATAGAATCTCCTCTTTGTATTTTTTGTCAGAAGAAATTTCTAATCCCCAATGATGCATTTTTTTCCTCTTTTTCTTCATGAAACACTTGTCCTAAGATATCTGTATTTAAATCAGCTAGCAAAATATCATCCATATAATGGTAAATTATGGATTGAGGAGATTGCCTACAAATTACTCCCAGTAGCTCTTGTAGAAAATATTGTCACAATATGGGATTACTCTACCTTTTTAAAAAAAATTATTTATTTATTTATATGTAAGTACACTGTAGTTGTCTTCAGACACTCTAGAAGAGGCAGTCAGATTTCATTATGGATGGTTGTAAGCCACCATGTGGTTGCTGGGATTTGAACTCAGGACCTTAGGAAGAGCAGTCAGTGCTCTTAACTGCTGAGACATCTCACCAGCTCCTACTCTACATTCTTGTAGTACGACTTTCTATTGCTACCTTTCGGTTGGCATTGAGTGGTTAAATGTGTACACCCTGAAGGCAAATCTCTCTATCTCGTTTCTGTAAAGGGATTGTGAAAAAACAGTCCCTTAGATCACTAAGATAAGCCATTCCTTAGGTAACAAGGAAGACAGTGAAATCCATTGGCTGAATAATTTTATTAATTGCATGTCTTAGTCAGGGTTTCTATTCCTGCACAAACATCATGACCAAGAAGCAAGTTGGGGAGGAAAGGGTTTATTCAGCTTACACTTCCATGCTGCTGTTCATCACCAAAGGAAGTCAGGACTGGAACTCAGACAGGTCAGGGAGCAGGAGCTGATACAGAGGCCATGGAGGGATATTCTTTACTGGCTTGCCTCCTCTGGCTTGCTCAGCCTACTCTCTTATAGAACCCAAGACTACCAGCCCAGGGATGGTCCCACCCACAAGGGGCCTTTCCCCCTTGATCACTAATTGAGAAAATGCCTTACAGTTGGATCTCATGGAGGCATTTCCTCAACTGAAGCTCCTTTCTCTGTGATAACTCCAGCTGTGTCAAGTTGACACAAAAATAGCCAGTACAATTGACCCCTTGTCAACTTGACACACAAACACATCACTAGTAAGCCTCAACCCTTACATTCTTATTCATCCCCAAGATCTAAATAACTTTAAAAGTCCCACAGTCTTTATATATTCTTAAAATTTCAATCTCTTTAAAATATCCATCTCTTTTAAAATCCAAAGTTTTTTTACAATTAAAAGTCTCTTAACTGTGGTCTCCACTAAAACAGTTTCTTCCTTCAAGAGGGAAAATATCAGGGCACAGTCACAATCAAAGCAAAAATCAATCTCCAACCTTCCAACGTCTGGGATCCAACTCACGATCTTCTGGGCTCCTCCAAGGGCTTGGGTCACTTCTCCAGCCATGCCCTTTGTAGCACACACGTCATCCTCTGGGCTCCAGATGCCTGTACTCCACTGCTACTGCTGCTCTTGGTGGTCATCTCGTGGTACTGGCATCTCCAAAACACTGCATGACCCCTTCAGTCCTGGGCCTTCAATTACAACTGGGGCTGCACCTTCACCAATGGCCTTCCATGGCCTCTCACAGTGCCGAGCCTGAGCTGCTGTGTGACCCCTTCATGCCTTCAAAACCAGTACCACCTGGGTGACCCTTACACATTACCAAGTCCCACTGCAGAAGGAGTACAACCTTGCCTATCTCTGGAACACAGCCTCTTTGTGCTTTCAGAAAACACTTCCCAGAAGATGTCACCTCAACGATGCTGGTCTCTTCTTAATCACCGCTAATTTCTTAGCTCCAGCTAACCAGCATCAATAGTCCCAGTAATGCAAAGTTTTTGCTTTAGTAGTTCTGGTATCTTGTTAATCACAGCTGATTCTTCAGCCCCAGCTAACCAGAACTACAAAATCTTCACAATAAAAACAGCCATGGCCCTGAAGAGAGTCTTTAATTTTCCCCCTGAAATTTCACAAACCAGGCCTCCATCTTCTGCACTGTTCTCAGCATTATCTTCCAAGCTCCTACACAACATCTGACAGAGCTCTTAACAATGAATGGATCTTCAAGCCCAAAGTTCCAAAGTCCTTCCACAGTCCTCCCCAAAACATGGTCAGGTTGTCACAGGAATACCCCACTCTGCTGGTACCAATTTGTCTTAGTCAGGGTTTCTATTCCTGCACAAACATCATGACCAAGAAGCAAGTTGGGGAGGAAAGGGTTTATTCAGCTTACACTTCCATGCTGCTGTTCATCACCAAAGGAAGTCAGGACTGGAACTCAGACAGGTCAGGGAGCAGGAGCTGATACAGAGGCCATGGAGGGATATTCTTTACTGGCTTGCCTCCTCTGGCTTGCTCAGCCTACTCTCTTATAGAACCCAAGACTACCAGCCCAGGGATGGTCCCACCCACAAGGGGCCTTTCCCCCTTGATCACTAATTGAGAAAATGCCTTACAGTTGGATCTCATGGAGGCATTTCCTCAACTGAAGCTCCTTTCTCTGTGATAACTCCAGCTGTGTCAAGTTGACACAAAAATAGCCAGTACATTGCATTATAATAAATAGCAAAAGACCAAACCTAAACCGGACCTAACAGATGCCTGTGGAACATTTCATCCAAACACAAAGGAATACACTTTTTCCTCAGCACCTCATGGAACCATCTCCAAAATTGACCATATACTTAGTCACAAAGGAAACCTCAACAGATACAAGACAATTGAAATAACACCTTGCACCATACCAGATCACAATGGATTTAACCTGGACTTTAACAACAAAAGAAACAGCAAAAAGCCTACAAAGTCATGGTAACTGAACACTATACTTAATGAATAGTGGGTCAAAGGAGAAATAAAGAATGAAATTAAATATTTTCTAGTATTCAATGAAAATGAAGGTACAATATATCTAAACTTATGGGGCACAGTGAAAGTAGAGCTAATAGGAAAATTCATAGGACTAAGTGCCTTCAAAAAGAAATTAGAGAGTTTGTATACCAGCAATTTAAAAGTACATCCAAAAGTTCTAGAAAAAAGTCAAACATACCCAAGAGGAGTAGAAGGTAAGAAATAATAAAATTCGGGGCTGAACTTAATAAATTAGAAACAAATAGAACAATACAAAGAATCAAGGAAACCAAGAACTGAATCTTTTAAAAAATCAACAAGATAGACAAACTCTTAGACAAACTAACTAAAAGGCAAACTAACTAAAAGGACAGTTCCTAAATTAACAAAATCAGAAACAAAAATGTAGATATAACACCGGACATTTCAAAGGCTTTAGTTAAAAAGGCTGTATACAATATTGGAAAAATCTAAGTGAAATGGATGATTTTCTAGATAAATATCACTTTCCAAATCAAGATCAGGTAATCTATCTAAATAGTCAAATAATAATAATTTCCAAGGAAATAGAAGCAGTCATTAAAGGTCTCCCAACCCTCATCCCCCCACACCCTCTCAAAAAGGCAGGGCCATATGGTTTTAACATTGAATTCTACTTGTCTTTCAAAGAAGAGCTAATACTAATACTCCTCAAATTATTCCACAAAAAAAGAATCAGAAGGAACAATGCAAAACTCATTTTATGAGCCCACGATCACCCTGGTACCTAAACCACACAAATACTCAACAAAGCAAGAGAACTTCAGACCAATTTCCCTTATGAACATCGATGCAAAAATACTCAATAAAATACTTGCAAACCAAATTCAAGAACACATCAAAGACATTAACTACCATGATCCAACAGGCTTTATCCCAGGGATCAATATATGAAAATCCATCAATATAAACAAACTGAAAGAAAAAACACATGATCATCTCATTAGAGGCTCAAAAAGCATTTGACAAAATCGAACCAACAACCCTTCATATTAAAAGTCATGGAGATAGCAGGGATACAAGACACATACCTAAACACAATAAAGGCATTATACAACAAGCCAATAGTCAACATCAAATTCAATGGAAGGAAACTTTAAGCAATTCCACTAAAATTAGGTACATGATAAAAATGTCCACTCTCCCTATCACTTTAATATAATACTTGACGTTCCAGCTAGAGCAATAAGGCAGCCAATGGAATTCAAGGGGTTACAGCTTTGAAAGGAAGAAACCAAAGTATCACTATTCACAATTGATGTGATAGTATATGTAAGTGACTCCAAAAATTTTACTAGAGAACTCCTACACCTAACTGATCAACACCTTCAGCTAAGTGGATGGATATAAAATTAACTTAAAAATATCAATTGCCCTCTTTTACACAAATAATAATAGTCTGAGAAAGGAATTAGGGAAACAATAATTTCAAAATAGTCATAAATAATATGAAATATCTTGGTGTAACTCTAATCCAGGAAGTGAAAGACCTGTGTATGATAAAAGTTTCACATTCTTTAAGAAAAAAATTGAAGAAGATATCAGAAAATGGAAAGATCTCACATGCTCATGGATCAGTAGGATTAACATAGTAAAAATATCCATCTTACTAAAATCAATCTACATATTCATTGCAATTACCACCAAAATTCCAATGTAATTCTTTACAGAACTTGACAGAATAATTCTCAGTGGAAAAACAAAAACAAAACAAACAAACAAACAACAACAACAACAAAAAAACAGGATAGCTAAAGTAATCCTGTACAATAAAAGATACCCATCGCTGACTTCAAGCTGTATTATAGAGCAATAGTAATAAAAACTACATGGTATTGGTGTAGAAGTAGACAGGTTGATCAATGGAATTGAATTGAAGTTGCAGAACTAAACACACACACGCGCACACACACACACACACACACACACACACACACACCTCTATGGTAACTTGATTTTTGACAAAGAAGCCAAAACCATATAATGGAAAAGGGAGGGCATCTTCAACAAAAAGTGCTGTCTTACTGGATGTCTGTATGTAGAAGAATGCAAATAGATCCATATTTATCACCTGCCTAAAGCTCAAGTTGAAGTGGATCAAAGACCTCAATGTAACACTGGATACACTGTACTAGAAGACAAGGTGGGGAATATCCTTGAATGTATTGACACAGGAGGCAATTTCCTGAACAGAGCACCAATAGTTCAAGCACTAAGATCAACAATTAATAAACAGGACTTCATGAAACTGAAAAGCTTCTATAAGGCAAAGGATTGTCAACAGGACAAAATGACAGGTTCAGAATGGGAAACGATCTTTACCAATTCTATATTTGATAAAAGGCTAATATCCACAATACATAAGGAACTCAAGAAGTTAGACACCAACAAACAAAATAACCCAATTTAAAATTGGAGTACAAAGCTAAACAGTATTCTCAACAGAGGAATATCTAAAGGATGAGGAGTTTTTAAAGAAATGTTCAACATCAATTAGTCATTAGAGAATTGCAAATCAAAATGATTCTGAGATCCACCTTACACTCCAAGAGTGTCTAAGAGCAAAAACTCAAGTGACAGTACATGCTGGTGAGGATGTGGCTCAAGGGGAATACCTCTTCTTTGCTAGCACGAGTGCAAACTTATACAATCACTCTGGTAAGCAATTTTGCAGCTTGTCAGAACATTGGAAATAGTTCTACCTCAAGGCCCAGCTATACCACTTCTGGGTATAGACCCAAAAGAAGCTCCACCATACTTGTTCACCATGGACACTGCTTCAACTATTTTCATAGTAGCTTTATTCATAATAGCCAGAAACTAGAAACAGCCTAGGTGTTCTCTTTCTGAATAATGGATAAAGGAAATGTGGTACACGTACACAATGGAATACTACTCAGCTATTAAAAACAAGGACATGATGAAATTTGTAGGAAATGTATGGGACTAGAAAATATAATCCTGAGTGAGGTAACCCAGCCCCAAGAGACGCATGCTTGTATTCACTTACAAGTGGACATTAGCCATAATGTACAGTATAACCATGCTCCAATCCACAGAGTCAAAGAAGCTAAATGACAGGCAAAGCCTAAGGGATAATGTTTAAATATTATTCAGAAAGGAAAATAAAATAGACATCGGAGTTGGATGGAAAGAGGGAACTGAGTAGGAGAGGGGCTGGGGAGGAGAAGAGAGCAGGGGAAACACATGTAGGAAGAACATGGGAGAGAGGATGGAAATTGGTGGGGGGTGGGGGCAGGGCAGCTCTAGGACTTGCCAGAGACCCAGAATTGGGGAGGCTCCAGGGAGTATCTAGTGGCACCTCTAGCTAATAGTCACAGCAGTAAGAGATATGGGCCTGAAGTGACCACTTCCTGTAGCCAGGCAGGATTCTTAGAGGAAGGATAAAGACACCAATCCACCCACACAAACTTTCACCCCAAATGTGTTCTATCTCAAAGTTGTGCAAGGACAAAGATGGCACAGATACTGAGGTAATGGCCAACCAAGGACTGCCACAACCTGAGGCCCATCCCATGGGCAAGAGCCAATTCCTGACACTATTAATGATATTCTGTTACACTTGCTGGTCTTATCAATGCTAGGTCAGGAACCTAGCATGACTGTTCTCTGAGAGATTCCACAAAGTATCCAATGGAAAGAGAAGCAGAGACTCACAGCCAAACATTAGATGAAGCTCTGGGAGTCTTTTGGAAGAGTTGGGAGAAGGACTGAAGGACCCAAAGGTCACAAGGACTCCACAAGAAGAACAACAGAGTCAAGTAACCTGGACCCTTGGGGGTTCTCAGAGTTTGAATCACCAACCAAAGAGTAAACATGGGCCGGACCTAGAACCCCTGCATATATGTAACATATGTGCAGCTTGGTCTTCATGTGGGCCCCTAATAACGACAGCACAGCTGTCTCTGACGCCGTTGCCTACCAGTGGAACCTGTTAACCTAACTGGGCTGCCTTGTCTGGCCTCAGTGGGAGATGGTGTGCCTAGTCCTGCAGTGATTTGAAATAACGTGGTGGGTCCTTCCTCTTCTCACAGGAGAAGGGGAGAGAGGGTGGGTGAAGATGTTGTATGAGGTGGAGATCAGGAAGAGAGGGGGACTGCAATAGTGGTGTAAAGTGAATAAAAAAAAAAATCCGAACTATAAAAATGCCAGAAAAAAAATACACTTAAGATGTTGAAAAGAAACACCACAAAAGTTTTTACTTAATTATTAGTTCAATATATGTGGGATGAAAACCTTTCCTTATACTCTGTACCCCTTTAAAAATAGGAATGTGGAAGAGAAAGCATCAGATAGGAATCAGAAAGATTCAGAAGACAAGGGCTGTGTAAAGGCACATAATTGTGTAATTTCTGCTTTGATTATAAATTAGAAAACCACTTTCCAGAACTCTGTTTACTGATAAATTTGCTCATTTTAAAGCATGTGATTTTAAATCCTCTTAAAATGACAGTCTATTAGGAATGTTGAAGTGTGTTGGAAAATTTAAATGCTCCCAGCTGCTTTTTAAATTTTAAAATATTTTCTTAAAGGGGATTTCCAGTCTGTTAGCAGGATTCAGATAGAATTTCTGTTTTATTCCTTGTTTCTTTCTTTTCTTTTTCTTTTTGGATTTCATAATGTGGTTTTGCATGGAGAAAGTATATTTATTTATAAATTTATATAATTTCTTAATTACTTATTAAAATATATTTTTACATTAGCTTCAAGTTGTCCTTACTAGAATAATAAAGAAATAAAGAAATCTGTGATGTTCTTCAGAAGGTACTTAAAGTTGACTGTGGCTCTGATATTATGGATCACATGGTATTTTGGATCAGCACTAGTGATGAAAAAAAGAAATCAATACTGAGAAATAAGCAATAAGAGATATTGCAATTACAGAGAAATGGACAAAGGACAGATGTTCTCAAGATGCTATTTTTCAGTTTAACAAAGATATACTGAGGATGTGACAACTGTGGTTCAAGCTACTCAAAAGAGAGTGTGTGCAATAATTGACTTTAGGAGTTTCAGCCTGGTGAATACCTTTTTTTTTCTTTAATTTTTTAAATTAGATATTGTCTTTATTTACATTTCAAATGTTATTCCCTTTCCTAGTTTATCCTCTGAAAACCTGCTCCCCAACCTATCCATTCCCTCTTTCTGGCCCTGGCAGTCCCCTATACTGGGGCATAGAACCTTCACAGGACCAAGGGCCTCTCCTCCCATTGATGACCAACTAGGCCATCCTCTGCTACATTTGAGGCTAGAGCAATGAGTTTCACCATGTATTTTCTTTGGTTGGTGGTTTTGTCCCAGGGAGCTCTGGAGATACTGGTTAGTTCATATTGTTGTTCCTCCTATGGGGTTGCAAACCCCTTCAGCTCCTTGGGTTCTTTCTCTAGCTCCTTCATTGGGGTCAGCTGGTGGATACCTTACTTAGAAAAAAGTTCTTTGTGGTTTTGATGTGGATTTAAGGTAAAAGACTATCCTTTTGGATTCCAAATGCTTTTGAGTGCCTCATGAGAGATGGGCAGGGAAAGATTAGATTCAGATACATGTGGAGAAGAGGCATCATGTTCTTTCAGACAGCATGGTGGGTCCACATGTCAAGTTCCTTCCACACTGTGGAAACCAGCTAGCAGAGGGGAGGGTATCAGCTGAGGCCAGCATTATTTTTCTAGATCTTGTACCAAAGTATACATTGTGTTCAGCAACATGCTCTTATCATCTAGTTCTGGTGGAAAAGCAAGAGGAATGAAAACAGTCTATATTGTGTGTGGAATCTCTGGGATGATCCTGTCCAGCACCTCATATGGAGATATTCCATATCTTATATAAGAAATATTACCCAGTCATGAAGGGTATCTCCTTTCTACAGTTTTCTTAGTTATGTCTTTAAATTAAATCACATGGTAGTAGGGTTTCATATAACCTTGGTTTTGGTTACCCCTCCAACCATAATTTCCCTTATATTCTACATAAAACTGAGCCTGCAAAAGACTGGCTCTGTTAACATTCAGTTATGAATATTGAGCAATTAGCTACTAATATAGTCTGGGAGAAAAGGAGCTATTGTCTTCCGTTGTACCCTCACTGATTTGCTACCAAGCTCCAGCATTAATTCAGACATGGGGCCATGGAACTAAAGAAGAGGATATGATATGGAAAGGGATTTGTAGGGCGGAGGGTGATTGATGGTGTAGGAGGGCTATTAGAGAGACTGGAGATGAAAATAATTAGAATATGCATGCATAAAATTATTAAAGAACACATTTAATTGATAAAAATTGAGTTTTCATTGCCAAACCTTCAATTTCATTATGTCCAATTTCATTACTAGTTATCGGGTTATAGTTAGGAAGAAATATTTTGTTGCCATTAGATTAGACAAAAAATTAATAATGCTTACCATGTGGAAAAGAGGTGAACTATAATACATTTTGATTGGAAGTAAAATTTATTTCAATCAGCTTAAATAATTTGAATTTTCTCAGTTTTATGGGTTGACTTGTGTCTACCTCAAGATAAATATATTGCAATTTTAATTCCCTCCCCCCAGTTTCTCACAATGGGATATTATTTGGAAATGGGGTTATTACAGTTGGAATTATTAGCATACTATCATACTGGAGTAGAGTGGGCCACTAATCCAGTTGTTCTTGCAAAATGTCTATGTGAATACACAGGGACCCAAGGAGCATGCCATGTGAAGATGCAAGTAGAGATGGTTAGGGAGCCACCCACCAAGGGATGGCTGTTGTTACTAGAAAGTTTATTGGAAAAATGATTTCTCCTATATTAAGCCACCTGGATTCAGACATTATGTTACAGTGGCCCAAATATTTAATGAAGCTGAAAATATGGGTGCTGGTGATCTTGTTTCTTGCTCACTCTAAAGAGTTCCCTCAATATTCACACAAATCACCTCATGAATTCAAGCCAAGTCTTCCTGAAGTATCCTGGGACCTCATCATGATAGCTGTTCATACAGAAGCACAGAGAGATGGGTGGGGTGAGGGAGGCTAGTGCGACTTTTGGTTGTGTACTCACCCTAGATTACCCCAAATCATTTCATTTTTTATTTGATTTATGATTTCCCTGGAATATTGAATTCTCTGACTAAAAATAAACTTAAAAACAATTGGGATGAGAATATATTATTTTCTCAAATGATGACATTTCCTTTTGTTTAGTATAAATTGGATTTTTTTTGAGTCCACAAGCTGTGTGGTATTTTTATCTTAGTGAACCTTTTTTCCTCTCAGGTCTTTTTTCTCTATATAGCTCCAATATCATTTTTGAGACATGTTGACTAATTCATCTATCTTACTGGCCAGTGTTCTATTTATCTATTTTAAAACACCAAATGCAGCCGGGCTTGGTGGCGCACGCCTTTAATCCCAGCACTCGGGAGGCAGAGGCAGGCGGATTTCTGAGTTCGAGGCCAGCCTGGTCTACAAAGTGAGCTCCAGGACAGCCAGAGCTATAAAGAGAAACCCTGTCTCGAAAAACCAAAAAAAAAAAAAAAAAAAAAAAAAAAAAAAAAAAAAAAAAAAACCCACCAAATGCTATATTAATGCCCAGTTTCAGGTGGTGTGGGGCTTGGATCAACATTTATCTGGTAAGTGTATCTGGTAGTGCAGTCAGGACTTGTTGAACTCTGTTTTTCCTGGGTGATCTGCTGGTCACTGAGCAGCAGCAGATCTGTTCCTGGATGCTTTCCCCTGCTGTACATCTCTGTTGTATTAAGATCTTTTGTTTGTTTGTTTGTTTGTTTATCTACTGGAGCTTTCTATGAGTCCTCAAATCAAGCTCCATTCCTATTTTTTCCTTTTTCAAAGTAGTTTTTAAAAAATATTTTGTGTTGTTGTTGTTGTTGTTTTTACATTCTCATGGGACCCCAAAACAGTGTAAAATGAGTTACAGGCAAATGAGGCATTTTTTTTTTCCAAGTATGAGATTCTAAATAAAACCTTGAGGAAAGCCTCAGTGATCAATAGCAGAGTGTCTTTAGATATGATATAAGAAACATTATTCAGAAAATAAAACATTATGTTGGATGTTATCAAATCTGAAGGTTTCTGTTTAAAGGTGAAATTAACACAAGAAAAATCAACCCACTTGCAGATAATTTGTAAATTATGTACTTGACAAAGACAAAATCCAGAATATGGAAAGAAATCTCGAAACTTAATAGAAATATCAAAATAACTAAGTGAAAATAGGCATGCTGTTTGTAAAGATACTTCACCAATTGAAATATAGAGAGGTCAAATAACTATATGAAAATATAGTGAACATTATTAGAAAATATATAATTTAGGAACATCCAGACAATATTACATCTGTAGTAAGTTTAATACTCAAAAGGCTAGTTAAGTGTTGGCAAAAATGAAGTGTCTCAAACACATCTAGTAAGAACAGAAAATACAACATGAGTTTTACAAAATGACTTGGCAATGTCTTTCCAAGATAACCACACCCTACTATTTGATCCAGCCTTCTATTCCTAAGTATCTATTCAAGAGATTTCAAAGTATACGTTTGTACAGTAACACAAAAATATGTGTGTTGAGATCATTCATAAAATAGGAACAGTTCAAACTCAAACAAGAGGTAAATGGATCATCAAATATCTGTCCAGCCTGGGCTATAGGCAATTATCTCAAATATATAAAAAAAATCCTACATAACTAAACAAACACTCAGAAAAGTGTTTGGTGTAATAAAGATTTTTTACAAAAAATATTCTGGAATTCATGGCATGTACTGTCTTACTGAATTTTTGCTTAACACTCATTCTTCATTGTGTTATAAATTTTGTTGTACAATATCCTTTTTGTTTATGGGCCAAGAAAAGTATGTAGTAAGTAATGGAGGAGTGAATGAAAAAAGGCTTTATAAGCTTCTAGTCCTGTTAGGAGCTTTCTAATTGGTTTGGGCTGTATCCCTGCTCACAATAGTTTTTTCAACACATTATGTGCTACAAGTGGCTCCTGTCCATAGTGGTCTGGATTGCACACACTGGTTCAAGAGATTTGTGCATCTTTCTCTGTATGCCACAAGAAACAAACCTTGATTTTTTTTAACAAGTCCTGGTAACAGCAACAACAACTTCTTCTTCTTCTTCTTCTTCTTCTTCTTCTTCTTCTTCTTCTTCTTCTTCTTCTTCTTCTTCTTCTTCTTCTTCTTCTTCTTCTTCTTCTTCTTCTTCTCCTTCTTTCCCTCCTTTCCCTCCCTCCCATCCTCCTCCTCTTCCTTCTGTACACTGAAAAAAATTAATTAAATTTAAAAAGAAGAATAAGGTCTGCAGGGGAGAGACTGGTGAGACCCCAGTTCTAACACTAGCCAAGGTTGGACAATCTGGAAAGTAAGAGGAGGTAGGCTTGGGCAGTGGCTCTTCCTGTTAGCTCATTTTCCATATTTATAGATGATAGGGTCTGAAGGCATTTGGATGACAAGCATTGGGCTTATAGTGATGCAGCTGTCTATGAATCACTTCTGCTCCTGTAAGCAACCCATAGCCATATTGCTCTAAGAAGGCCCAATAAAACTTAACTGGTTTACCAAGTTGGACTTTGGTGCTGTCCACATGCTGATCTGTCATTAATTCCCTATCAGAAATGAGTACATGTTTTTACATTACTGTAGGGATAGTTTCTAAACCAACAAAAACCTGGTTTCTAAACCAAGAGTAAAGTGATTGTTCACAGCACTGGTGGATTAAAAAATAAGCAATTGTCCATAGCCCACTATCACATATATTAAAAAATAATGCCCTAGTTATTTATGGGAGGCAAGCTAGTTAGCTTGCAATATGGAAATAATACTTAAAGCTTTTTCTACTTTTATGGAGAGGAAAAGTATACTAAAAAAAGCCTATTAATAAAGCTAACACAGAGTTGTCTGATTCAAGACTAATACAATTAGTAAAATTGCCAACAGGCTAGAAAAGTCTTCTAAGAAGCTCACAGCTCAGGTGGTCACCTGATATTGCCACTAAGGCTGACATTAAATATTAATGATCTTCACTACTTCTGTCTTATGTATTTTGAAAGTCTCTGGGTCCCTGACCTAGATCTTTGAAGATTCCCTTGTGTCCAGGATTATCAACTCTTGTAAAGAAATGCCTGAGGGCCATCATATAACCAGTCACCAGTCAACCAGTCTTAGCATTTCAAAGTGAGTTGAGACTCACCTGGGAACTACCATCCCTACTCAAAATATGATATAGCTTGAGAAGAATGTTTCCAATGTCATTCAGGATAAATTCAAATATGGTCTTTCCAAAATAGTACTAAAGGACACATTTATTGAGAGATGTAGGTCATGTCACAGAAAGTACAACCCCCCATCTACTCAGTTAGTTTTGTATTCTTTGAGGAGAAAAGTTGCATATAAGATTTAGAAAACTAGGCTAAAATTATGATTTAAAAGTTCTGGGTTTGCAATCTATTAGTATTCTATTATTTCTCTCTCTACCTCTATCTCACAGAGCTCTGCTGCTTTTCTGTCTCTTGCCTCTGCCTGTTCTTCCACTTATGCTTCCTCTTGTCTCAAGACTTCTTCCTTCCTTCCTTCCTTCCTTCCTTCCTTCCTTCCTTCCTTCCTTCCTTCCTTCCTCCCTCCCTCCGTCCACCCTCTCTTTCTTCCTTTCTTTCATTCATTCTTCTCATCTGTATCATCCATGCTGGTCTCAATCACATGATTTACCCGACTTGGCTTTCCCGTGCACATGGATTATAGACATGGTCCACCATGGCAGCCGTTTAGTCAAGGTGAAATTATGGGTATACAATTAAAGAAACATTACACAAAAGTAGGAACCCAAAGCTAAGAACAGCATTCATGCCTATTTTCACTTAGACAAATTCCTTTAAAAAAAAAAAAGCTAAAAATATCCCATGGATTCTTGTAGTATGTAGTACCACCTGGGGAATCAATGTTTGGCATCTCAACTCAGATTACAGAGAAATGAAGTTCACAATTTATAACAGATTGTGAAATGGAATTTTTCTTCTACCTTGAATTTCAGCTAAATTTCAGATTTAGTTAATACAAGTGTCATCTTATATTTTCTGTTGCTTAATTCCCCAAACTGGATAATTTATGTAGGAAATAAATTTACTTTGGATTATGATTCTAGGGGCTGGGAAAGCTACAGACACAATGCTGGATCTTATTCAATATCAGATAAGGGTCTTTTGTTTGCAACTTAACATAGCAAAAGGAGTTTTATGGTGGAACAAGGTGGCTCTTGCTCTTCATCTACAGCAATCATGTTATCATGAGGTCACTATATTGGTGACTTCATCTAATCCTGATTACTCCCCAAAAGTTCTGTCTTCAAATAACATCAGCATATAACACCGAGAACCAATTTTCCAACAAAAAATTCCAGAAGGCTCTTTTATAACAATTTCTTTTAATGTGAAATATTCCCTCCTGGAGGAAGGCTCACTGAGACTTGGGAAATAAAAGAAATTTATAATATCAGTATGTAATATCAGTATCAGTTTCAGGAAGCTACTCATTCTTACAAGATCCACAAAACCTTCCCCAGTTTATGTGAGTAGAAACCATTCCTGAGGAAAGGGGACTTTTCAGACAGGTAGAGCTGCCTGCATATAGTGAGTGAGATCCACTGAGTCATAGCTTTTGCTTATTCTAGGGCAGGCTTTTCAGTGATGTATGTACCTTTGAGTTATTTTGTAAGTTACCCCTCAGCTATGCTATGGAAGACACCCCCAATAAACTCACTACTTCACTAAGCTGGAATTGGGTGGAATCTCTTCTTTGGTCTGTTGAGCCTACCCTGTCTGCATGACTACATGTTTGTTTACATCTCTCCAGGAAAAGTCACACAATACAGACAAATGCAAAACAAAGCAACATGTTAGCTTGTCCATTGCACATTTTTTTTTTTAAAGAATCATAACCTTAGCGGCCCAGAAGTCAGTCTTCTCCTAACCTCCTAACGGCCTTCAGATGAAGATGTAGAACTCTCAGCTCCTCCTGAACCATGCCTGCCTGGATGCTGTCATGCTTCTATCTTGATGGTAATGGACTGAACCTCTGAACCTGTAAGCTAGTCCCAATTAAATGTTGTTCTTTTAAGAGTTACCTTGGTCATGATATCTGTACACAGCAGTAAAACCCTAAGACAACTCATATGTTTGTATGATTGGTCCTCAGCTGGTGGCACTGTTCAGTTAGGTTTAGGTTGTACAGCTTTACTGGAGGAAGTATGCCACTGGAATGGGCTTTGAGATTTGAAAGTCATCACACCATTCCTAGTTCATTCTCTCTGCTTCATCTTTGTGGTTTAGGATGTGAGCTCTCAGCTTGCTGATCCAGCTGCTAAACCTTCCTGATGCCACAATTTCCCAACATGATGGGTGATAACTCCTACCCTCTGAAATCACAAGCCCAAGTAAACACTTCTAATGAGGTACCTTTGTGGTGGTATTTTATCATAGCAATAGAAAAGTGACTAATGAATCTGCAGATCCTTAACCACACATGGCTGGAGATGTATGGAAGCTGAGAAACATCCGAGATCCTAGGAGAGGCTCTTTTGCCACAGCATGAATTTTCACCACATTCTTCTCACCTTGGAACCCCAGAAAAACAAAGGAACAAAAATGTACGCAAAGACCCCACCTCGAATGAAGTTGATGGAAATTTCATATCTAAATATGGCCAGAGATCTAGGGGCCAGCATTAAGGAGGAAGAGATATGTATAAGGGTTTCAGCTCTGTGGGGAAAATTTCCCCAATGCAAGTGTTGCAGCTCTGTGGGGAAATGTATCCTGATGGTTGGGAGCCAAGGAATACCACGAAGTCACTCTGTATAACAAACATTACACAAGAGACTTACTAGGAAGACACAAGAGGGTGCTGTCTGCTTTGGAGAAAAGCAGCAGAACTGACCTCTGGGCAGGTTTTATTATCAGGTGTCTTGGGAGTAGAGTTTTCCAGAGTGGAGATTTCTAGGGTGCAGATTTGAAGGATTATACATCCTGAGTTTGGGGCAAGGTCAGAGATTAGTGAGTTTTCAAACACAGAAGTGATCACAAACATTTTTTTTTCACTAGAGTGTACCTTTCCAACTCTGGCCATTGTGGTAGCACAGACATCTGTATGCCCTGTGGAGTGCCCTGAGCAGGCTTGTGGATTGTCATGTTCTTGCAGGCACTGACTACTGTGGCAAAAATCCAAAGGTTTGGGCATCAATGGAACATTCTTATGATAGAAATTAATGAAAACTAATTTTGACTTTTGACCTCATTTTAATACATAGAAATCACAGTGAAAACCTCTCTCTGTATGACAGAGCACACAAAGCACTGAGCAACACTCACAACCATGTGATAACTGGGGTTTTACACATCCTGAAGTAAGATGTACATCACATGGTTGGCTAGTGCAGCTTCTCTGATTCCACTGTGTCTCTCATCCCAGTGACTAACCCTTTAGAGAATCACTGGAGTGAGGTGTAGCAGAGACCATGTCACTTCTGTACCACACACTCATGGTTCAGTGCTTTCCACAGCTTCACACAGTAGGCCTACTCCAAACCAAAGTGCTGGACAGTCTGGTGTCTGCATGCAGGATGGCTGCCCCTCTGGCAAGAAAGGAACAGACTCTTAGGCTTGATTCTGCTCCAGGTACCAGGCTCAAAGCAGAGAATCCTGTGTGTGGGAAGGCTTTTCCTTTCCCTCGAATAGGATGTTCATGAGAGCGCGACTTTATTAAACAGAATGTAGCTATTAATAAGCCCTTTGCAATGAATAAATAGTTTCTTCGTTGTTAAGTGAAACCTAATCACAGACATCATATGACTACCTACTATATTCTGTATTTCAGGCACTGTTAGGTACTTTACAGGCAGGACTGTATTTGATTCAAATAATTCTGTTTATATTGTACTCTGGTTTTAGCTGAGAAAAGTAGGGCTCAGCTGGAATACATAATCTGCCTAAATCAAATAGCTAGAAAAGAGAGTAATTGGACAAACTCGGATTTCTTACAGGCCTACTATGTTTGCATTGTGAAGAACATCTTGTTCATTTGTTGTCACAGTAAAAACAAAACCACCGAGAGTTTAGTGGCTGTAAACAATTGATGACTGGATGGACCCTCATGCAATGCTTTAGAGTTACAGGTCATTATGTCACACACTAGATGGATTGTTAACAATACTATGCCAATATTATTATTCATATTTTAATTTCCTGCTTTGTGATTTAATGGAATTCATTTCCTCAGTGTGAGTCTGCCCAGGATGAGTCCAGGTTTTTACTCTTACTAACATAACAAATGATTTCATTTGTTCATTAAGGAAGTTTAGTAAATTTATTGTTCTTGTAGAGGACCTGATTTTGGTTCACAACTATCTGCAACTTCAGTTCCAGGCAATCTAGCACTGTCTCCTGCCTCCTGCCTCCACAGACAAGCATGTTACACATAAATGCATACAGGCATACACACAGTCACATAAAAATAACAAGTCTTTAAAGACTGCAATGCATGAGCTTGATATGAATTTGCAGTTTTGTCCACAGCATTGAGTGTTTTAATTATTAAATGGATGTATTCCCCTAAAGCAGTTCTCTAAGTGATAGTGAGCTTAGACCTTTAGCTCAGAACAAAACCTGGCAGCTCTGTAAGTTAATATTTAATAACTTTACAAGAAGAAACACTTTCTCAAGCTTCCAGAAATCAAAAATGTGTGGTAGAGAAAGACAATAATTATACATGTGTGCTATCTTTGGGGGGGGGTGAGGATATCAAATCTGTATGTCAGCTCTGTTTATACATTATACATATCAGGTAATAAGACTAGAGTTATCTTAAGAAATATGATATTATGGGATGGATCCCTGGGTATGGCAGTCTCTAGATGGTCCATCCTTTCATCTCAGCTCCAAACTGTCTCTGTAGCTCTTTCCATGGGTGCCTTGATCCCAATTCCAAGATGGGCAAAGTATCCACACCTTGGTCTTTGTTCTTCCAGAGCTTTATGTGTTTCACAAATTGTATATTATATCTTGGGTATTCTAAATTTCTGGGCTCATATCCACTTATCAGTGAGTACATATCATGTGAGTTCTTTTGTGATTGGGTTACCTCACTCAGGATGATGCCCTCCAGGTCCATCCATTTGCCTAGGAATTTCATAAATTCATTCTTTTTAATAGCTGAGTAGTACTCCATTGTGTAAATGTACCACATTTTCTGTATCCATTCCTCTGTTGAGGGGCATCTGGGTTCTTTCCAGCTTCTGGCTATTATAAATAAGGCTGCTATGAACATAGTGGAGCATGTGTCCTTCTTACCGATTGGAACTTCTTCTGGATATATGCCCAGGAGAGGTATTGAGGGATCCGCTAGTAGTACTATGTCCAATTTTTTGAGGAACCGCCAGACTGATTTTCAGAGTGGTTGTACAAGCTTGCAATCCCACCAACAATGGAGGAGTGTCAGCCTACAAACGCTGATACCATTGCATACACTAGCAAGATTTTGCTGAAAGGACCCTGATATTGCTGTCTCTTGTGAGACTATGCCCGGGCCTAGCAAACACAGAAGTGGATGCTCACGGTCAGCTACTGGATGGATCACAGGGCCCCCAATGGAGGAGCTGGAGGAAGTACCCAGGGAGCTGGGTGGATCTGCAACCCTATAGTGGAACAACAATATGAACTAAACAGTACCCCCACCCACCACCCTAGCTGCATATGTATCAGAAGATGGCCTGGTTGGCCAGCAGCGGAAAGAGAGGCCCATTGGTCGTGCAGATCTTATATGCCTCAGTACAGGGGAAAGCCAGGGCCAAGAGGTGGGAGTGGGTGGGTGGGGGAGTGGGTGTGGGAGACTTTTGGGATAGCATTGGAAATATAAATGAAATAAAAACCTAATAATAATAATAATAATTAATAATTAATAATAATAATAAAAAGAAACCGAAAAAAAGAAATATAATATTGCTTCCACATAGCTCATTTAACTGATGTCTTTCATGAAGCCACAGTCTCTTTCTATAGGTGGTGAATAGAAAAGTCTGAAGTATATTTAATCTTTGTTTTTCCAGAATTATTGTTTATACTTTAAGAGAGATATATGTGGTAGAAAGTCTTCTTATGCCTTTTTATCAATCAAAGAAAAATCAGGAACAATGAGAAGGAAAACTGGGAGAGATAGTGTCTTAGAGCAGTCGGTGGACTTAGGCAAACAGCAGAATTTCTAGCAGACTAGAGTGTGTGGATGGAAGAGATGTAGTAAAAAGTCCTTGAATCTGAACCATTCTATGTGATATCTTTAATTCATATCACTCTTCCAGATTCTTTTAAGGGCATTTACCTGCAATCAAAATAAACTGATGATTAATTAACAACAGCAACAACAGCGCAGCAGCAGCAACAACAATAAAAAAGCTGTATGCATGAAGAATGAAAAATAAACGTGGGGCTTCTTGGCAAAAAGAAAAATCTACCCAAGATTCCCTGCTGCTTCATTGGCAATCAACTCCTTGGCCAGTTTTGGTCATTATTGTTTTGTAGCTCCTGAGGCTTTTCTTTTAAAGCTGAGGTCACACTTAGACTGCATGGGTGTTTGAGGATGTCACGTGTTGTTTAAAATTATTGTACTTTAAGACTAAACTTCCTGTGTAGAGGTTAAATGGGGTGAGGAAGTTACACTGCCTTTGTGTGCAGTCAGTGCTTGAATAAACATGGGAATCATTTTCCCACTAGAATGAAATAACACAAACTTAAAGTCAAGTCCACCAAACCTTGTGTGTGTTTATTCATTGGCAAGCTCACTGTGAAATACAGGTCTGGACTAATGCCATCACATATTAAGGCAAAATTTTTATAGTAACACAATATTACAAGGACTGGGTTTTACAAAGATAACAATGTCAGCTTGACTTGTGTTCAAAGCACAACAGATTAGTTATGAGACAATGAAATCCTGCCTGCCTGGGTTAAATAGCATGGTCTTAGGAGACCAGAATTCTCCTCTATCTAGCCATATTCTTTTAGTTTGATGTTTATATCATTTCTCAGGTCAAAAACCATTGCTTCTCATTGACTTAGAGATGGCTCCAAACCTTCCACATGACACAGAGACATCTGGAATGTGATTCCAACCCACCTTTTGTCTTACACTCAAGTCTATATCAGATCATATTTTCCAGTAATGGCTGTTATGTGGTCTCAGATTCCAGCAAACCTTAATCTACCTCTTGCAGCATGGCACCACTCTTGTGCAATGAGTTTTTAATGACATTGGCCTTTAGAGTATGTCAGAGATGATACACACACTTTGAGTTGATTATAAAAATAGAGCAAATTATAATGCCACATATAATTGTCATCTTGGATGCTTACAGCTTAATAAACTCACACTTTCTAGCTCTTTTTGAACTCTGGCTGGCTGGTTTAACTCAGATGTTCTGGCCCAAACTCCCTTCCAAGTTGACTGGTTCAAACTAGCTTCTTTTGGCTCCTCACTGAATTGTTCTGCTTGGCCTCAAACTAACTTTGACAGTCTGTTTTAATCTTCTGGTTCCTTCTTATTATCTGGCTAGTTCTGTCTTCATATGTGTCTAGCTTGTTCTCTTTGCAACTTGCCACTCTAAAACCGTCCCAGCAAAAACTGCCTTTCAACTTCATGAACTGACTGTACAAACTGCTTAAGGAACCCAGCAACCACTGACTCCGACACTGACTGAACTGAATTCAACTGCATTCGACTGACTTACTCTGTGCTGTTCTTAAGTAGCCTCTCTTCCCTGTCTGTTCTCATGAGAGTTGGGTATATCCTATTTCAGACTCATTCCAACAAATCTTTCTCTGATTCATCACTTTGTCTGCCTCTCAATTAGCTGTCACCTTCAAACATGGTTGCTTCCTTCAACTAACTTAACTAATGTGTGTACTAAAGGTGTGTTTTTATTCCATCCAGAGGAATTAAAGTTGTGTCTGTATTACAGCTAGAGGGATCAAATATGTGTACCAAGAGCATGTCTATATTCCAGTAAGATCCCTCAGATGTAGACTTTTTAATATGTGATTCTTTGCCAGAACAGCCATGTTGTTGGATTAAAATTCTTCTACAACATGAGAAGTCCATTGAATCAACTGGAGAGATTATAGAGAGACACTACTCAGATGCAGTACAGTCTAGGCCAATAACCAGCCTTTCCCTTTGATATTTGAGTCATGAAACTTCTAGTTGATTGCACTTTGAGCTGCAGAGTCCCCTCTGATGTTTAGGTCTCCTTCCCTGAAGAAGTTAAAATAACTGCATCCCACTAGCCCTCCACAACTTCTTCCAACATGTAATCTGTCTGTGTCACAAGAGGGTTTTTGTGCCACCTGCTTTGAGAGGCCATAACTACACAGTGTCTCTTTTTGTTACAAATGCAAAGCTTCAGGTCAAATTAGCTCAATTAAAAGAGAGAGAGAGCACAAGTATAGCTCACCCGATAAGAATGAAACAGATCAAAAATAATAAAGGCATGAGCATAAACTCCACTCATGTGGGGTCTGCCATCCCATCTCACTGATTCCATTTCATCTCACTGTCATCTCCATTTCTTCCAAAGTCTGACTTCATTTTCTATGATGGTGGCAATCTCTGTGCTTTTCCCTGTGTACAATGAGAGGCAGCACCTCAACCTTGCTGTGAGTCAGCTGATTCTCTGATTTGAGGTATTCGTCCTGCCCTACTTCCAAGAACAGAATGGGAAGCATAATAAGGAGAACTTCATTTGCCAGTTAAAATGAGAAAGTAAATGTTTCAATAGGAAAGTAGGAACTCGGAACCTCCTTGGAGGCAGCAGCACGGCAGCTGTGCACTCAGCAGACCTGACATTCAGCTACGTTTGTTGGCAAGTGTTATAGCTCAAAAGTTCTTGGGGGAGATTTTGGGTTATGGATTGAACATAATCTCTTCAGAGAAAGTCTGCAGGATTAAATTCACTTGTAGAAATCACCACTATTTTGGAATTTTGGGGTTGCTAGTTCTCATTGGTCTGCAGGAATAACACATCTCTTCAGTGGAACAAGGATGTAATGAGCATGGGTTTGTCTTGTCTTTGAAGGAAGCTCCCAAAGCTGTTTGTCCACCCAGATCTTCTTTTCATTGAATTCCAGGCCACAGGTGGCACAGAATAAAGCACTGAGAATAGTTCATGTTCCTGAAGGATAATGCCCTTTACCCCTCTCAAGAGCCTCACACTGCTACTCTGTGTCTTATCACCCTCCATAAGACCGCTGCCCTCCTGTACACTCCTGATGGGAAACTAATTGCAGGCATAACCTCATGACTGCCTATGTTCCCCTGCATTCTATAACAGGTAGTCATTGCAAACCTGTTGGGGTTGATCACAGCATAGCAACTTGTACTTGGTAAGCTCAGTATTCATAGCATGGCATCCTTTAACTCAAAGGGATTGTGGACAAATGGTACTTGTTCAAGTATCATTTGAGGCAAATATGAAAGATAGGGTTTTTTGTTTTGTTTGTTTTGTTTTTGTTTTTGTTTTTGTTTTGGTTTTTCTTTTCTTTTTCTTTTTTTTTTTTGTCTGATACCCTTCTTAGCAGGCAGGCAGTGACCAGGTTTGGTCAAGAAGCCTTCTAGTAACATTAGGGAGTTTACCCTGCCAGAAACCTTCAGTTGCTTTAGAACTGTACTTCAGATCCTTATATTGGGTAGATTTCTAAGACAAGAAGCTGAGCTGACACAGAACTAACAGTGGGGAGCAGATGACTGAATGTATACTATTGACATGAGTGTAACTAAGCCAAGGATCCCGATGCTTAAGACCCATGAGAATAACAAGGCATTCCCTGGGTCAGGCTCAAGATCTTTCCTGGTGTGAGTATAGATGCTGTGTGCAGAAAGCATCAACAGCAGTTTCCTTCTTCCTCTTCAGCATGACTGCAGCCCGAGACTACTCCCCTACAGAGACTTCCTACTGATATTAAATAACCTCCTCCTCATCCCTCAAATGCCAAAAAGAAATTTTATACACACTGAGTTTCTGATAGGATCCTGGTACATCTCCATCAAAGCATATGGCTCAATCAATCCCAGCTTCATTCATGTGTCTGTTGTTTCTTCATGTTTGTCATCCCAGTTGGGCCAATCCCAAAGCAATGCAGGTCACAGCATGTCTCTGTAGGAAGAATAGAGGATCAAGTTTGTCTCAGCAATCCTGACTGTAACCTAGAAGCTGTGTTTATCACTTTGAACTAGTTGATAGTCTTTACCTTCAATGTTTGCCAGACAGGACTATGGTGGAACATAAGGCCTCCTGAAGATAGAAGCAAGGTAACATTCATTTCTCTCGACATTCTCATGAAATTCTTTCAACTTCCAATGATTCCTGTTGACTATTCATCCAATTTTTATAGAATCCCTATTGTGTTCCTGACCAGGTCACCAGCTGAGATGGTTGACGGTCCCATAATACATTCGTATCCCACCCCTTTTCAGGAAAAGAATGGTAAAAGAGCAAGGAGTAACTTTGTTTCCCACTAGTTAGTAACAATTTAAATGGGAAAGCAAAACTTCAGCTAGGAAAGCAGAAACTCCAAGATGCTCAGAGGAAGCTTTACAGCTCAGAACTCTCATCAGGCTTCCTGATGCTGGCTGAGAGATTGTTGGCAGTGTTAGAGCCCCAAAACTCTTGGGGGGCTGCTTTGAGATGCCAATGGGGAGCAGTGTCTTGTAAAGTAAGTCTGTAGAAAGCTGGTCACTTACAGGAAGAGCTTGTGAAGCAGGTCTTCTCTCTCTGTCAAGTCTTGGAGCCTGGAGTCACAAGACTATGGTGACAAATCCTAGAAGCTAGGACAGTTGTAGGAGTGAATTCTATTCCAAAGCTGAAGAATGTCTTCGTGGAGGCTGTGGCTAGAATAAATCTCCCATTCTGCCTTTGCAGTCATGACCTGGAGGCCAGCCCCTAGCATGTTCTCTCCTTGGGTCAGAAGACTCTGGCACCATGAGCCTCCAGTGAGATCTTCACCAACACTCTTTGAAGCAGTCTTCTCTCTCTATTTTTCGGTGGGTAGGTCCCTGGCCAGGACAAGCCGAGAGCTGAATTTTGAAGTCTTCCTTCTCTGTCTTGTCCAACCAGTGCTCTGATGAGACTACTTCCCTGTAGCTTATCACCTCAGATATTCAGGATAGGTAGGACCCTGGCTTCCTGAATGTGCATGCCTGCAAATAAGATAAAAATGTGACCAATCAGGCTATTAGACTTGGGAGAAGAGGGGTAAAACACAAATTCAGGAGGCTTTTGGAAAAGGATATATAATAAATGTGAAGCAGAGCCCCAACACAACTTACCATGCTGCTGCTCCTTCCCAGTAAAGAACATTGGTACAGATGGCTAAATTAGTAGTTAATTATTGCAAAAGCATTGGAGAATCAATACAACACATAAGGATTAGACCACCAGATTTCTTGACACCTTTCTCATATTTAAAAACATTATTTCTCTGAAAGGACTATTTGCTACTGTAGAGCCTATTTTCCCAGCACTCGGAATATTGAGTAAAGACTTTCATGTCTTGATTCTTTCTTCCTAGGACTTTGTTCGTGTACAGTTTCTAAAAATACATCGAAGACTTTAATCTTAGTAGTCGATGATGAAAGAGACTGAAGAGAGCAAGAGGCTGGTGGGAAAGATTCATGAAAAGAGGCTGTATCTACAAAAGCCAACCGACTGATTAAAACCTCAAAGGGAGAGACAGAGCAAAATAGAGGGGGAAAGGAGAGAGAGAGAGAGAGAGAGAGAGAGAGAGAGAGAGAGAGAGAGAGAGAGAGAGAGAGAGGCGGGGGGGGGGCAGAGGGAGGGAGGGAGGAGGAGGAGAGAGACAGAGAGGGGGGCAAGGAAAGAAGTATTTGGGATCATATAGTTACTATTTTAGGCCACAGTAGACACTTTGTATTCTAGTTCATTTCCATTTTGCTTTCTGCCTTTGTTTCCTTTTTCACTCTTTGTCTCCCACCCTCTCCTTCATTTCCTGCCTCCTACCTTTCCTTTTTCCAGATCATTCTTGTATATCACTATTATGAGCTGACACAGCAATTCACTAATTTGAAGTTTTGACTTGAAAACTGTCATGTCACCAGATTTCTCCTTTCATAGCTATCTCCCTAGTTAACATTTGAATAAGTACATGACAAAATGATAGGATTACAAATGTTTTGTTGGCACCAGTCATAGCTAGGATCGAGAGTCTGCTGGATTCTGTTAAGTGGTGCTTGCCTGCCATCTTTTCCATAACATCCTGCACAATGTTTCATGGTAACGGCCACCTGCAACACATTCTAAGGACAGCACATGAGCCATTGGCCTGTCTGTTTTTCCTCACAATTAATCCTATTGTTATTCCACTCTGGGCAAGCTTACCCTTAGAAATCCTTTGAGCTTTCTGATGAAATGTGTTACAATAATTTTAAGACGCAGTTAGTAATTAAAGTCTCTGAGACAGTGTTCCTCTATTTCTATATATTATGAAGTATCAAACTAGTCTGTTTCAGGGGTTAAAAAACAAGTATTTTTAAAGTAGATATCTGTCATTATGAATATGCAGGAAATAAATATTTTGACCTCTTTTCACTCCATATTTCTTTAACCGTTGCTTGTCATCCCAGGGGAGGTAGCATAGATGCCACTGAGGGAAGGGTATGCACTCTGTAGATAAGTCTCACTGTTCATCAGCTAGCTTGACATGCACTTGAATGAAGTGCAAGCAAGAACTATGAAAGCCCTGTTGAGAAAACTCAAGCTAGCCCCATCAGATAGACAACAGAGGTAAAGATGACTCTCAGGTAGTCCTATAAGAAGTAAAACTTGTCACAAAACTAGTCTGCTATGCTTCCAGCTGTTGCAAATAATGCCATGAATAGGAGTATGTCACCTGAGGCAGTTCTGTGGCTGAGCCACAGCCTCAGGACAATTATATCTCAATTTTGTGAAACCGGCATTATGATATAATTGTGATCTATGTCCAGTCTGAACCCCAGGGACTCAGTAGAGACCCTGACATTTGGATTAGCCTACTTCCACATAATGAATATTCCTTCCACCCCAATGTATTTGTCATTGAGAATATTTCAAACATTCTTTAAAAGAACACATTTGATGCTTTAAAATGATCTGTCCTGCATTTATCAAACATGATTTTCAAATGGAAGTCTTCTTTATTAACAAATGAGCTCAGGGCCCTTGTGGACAGCTGGAGACAGGATTCAAATACTTCAATGCTTTCTGCAGAAAAGAGGTTTTACAGGCAGTGAAGCACTAGCACAAAGGTTTCCTTTGCTACTTCAAAACTGAAACATTTTCTTGAAGGTTGACCTTGGCAAAAAGAAGACAATTAGAGATGGAAGTATGTAAGTGACAAGAAGCAATTTTGTATTTTTTTATTAATCATTTTATTTGTTTATAATTCAAATGTTATCCTCCTTTCTAATCTCCCTTCTACAAAACCCCCACACTCCCCTCTTTGCCTCTAAGAGGGTGTCCCACACCCACCCACCTATTCCTGCCTCATCCCTCTAGTATCCCCCTTCTCTGGGGTCATCAAACTTTTACAGGACCAAGTGCCTCCCCTCCCACTGATGTAGATTATCTTAAGAGATGTATATTCCTTTTTAAAAAAGGTAACTAGTAATTTGATTTCAAGACTATTTCCTAGGTGTAGAACAGTTGAAATCTACAGCTGACTGCAGCAATTCTGAACTCAGAGAGGAAGCAGAAGCCCACAGAATCCACTTCCCAAGCATCTGAAAGAATGTGGAATGTGCTCACATAGCCCATGGAAACTGAGGATGAAAAAGATATTATGTCATCTCATTGACACTAATTTCCTCCAAACACTCTACAGACACTTAGCAAAACCCATTAGCTGAAAGATGCTAAAAATTTTGAGGCTCTGATATTGTAAACCATTTACTTAATTGGTCAAAGCCAAAAGTTACCATTGTAGTTTACTAGTGACTGTATATTTTTATGCAAAGCTTAAATAATGGCAAAGAAGTTAAGAATACATGGACACTTATATTTATTCTTTTGTTGTCCGAGAAATTTATGGATAAATAAAATGTTTTGAAAAAGTCCATTGTCCATTACTTCCTCTTCCTTTATCCCCAACCCCCACCACTATTCTCTCCCAATTTTCCATCTTCATTTTTTTTGAAACTATAAACCTATGGAGTCCATTTAATGCTGGCAATTTTGTGTGGGTCTGGGACCATATACTAGATCATTAATAATCTCTCAGGGGCTAAATCCTTAGAGAAAGCTGATTCTCTCTCCCCTGCAGTCATAGCTGCCAATAGATCCTGAGATAGGGCTGATATTTGAGGATCACCACTGTTCTCCATTCTGAGTGTTTGTTTGGCTTGTTCTCATGCAGCTAATGTGTTGGCTGCCATAGCCGCACTCATGCTCATATGTCCTGACATGTTCTGAAAACACTGCTTCACTGTAATCACTGGCTTTTTACTATTTCTCTGCCCCCTCTTTCTCAAGCCTTAAATCTCGAGTAGAGAGTGTATAGACGTCTCACTTAGGGCTGAATAGTGAACAAGTTTTTATGTCCCTTACATTGGCCAGTTGTGGATCTCTATGTTGGTCACTATGTACTGAAAAGAGAATTTTTTTTTCTGGTTAAGATGGGAAGATAATCTAATTGGAAGACATTCTTATATGTAAGAGTAAGTTAATAGGAATTGGATTGATATCTCCACTAGCAGTTCTTCCCTTGGTTTTATCATCTAGCTTGCTATGTGTTTATTGCTTTATTAATTGGTGTATGCAAGAATCCTGACTTGTGGATCATTTAAAGCCACACCAATGGCCTTAAAACCAATCAGAAAATGGCTGATTCCTCCTCTATCATTTCTACCACTATTTTACCAGCTTTATTCCTTTTCAGTCCTAGTGTTATCATGGATTTCAGGGTTTCCAGCTGGGCAAAACTTGATCGCATTCACAGTGCCTTCCAGTACCATGAAAGCTAGGCAAAAGGGATGAATATCCATAGTCAGTAGCAGACTCACTTTTTCTATGGTCTATGATGTAAATATGTGGTGCTATTAGAAATGGAACATTACCATCAAGTTATTGAGGGTAAGTAAGAGGAATGGAAGTGGACTATAAAGTTGGGGATGGATCTAGGAGTCCCCATTGACACCATTGACAGATTTTCTTCAAAGTAGGTAACCAATACCTGGCACTGCACTTTTAATGCCTATCATGTCTAGGGGAGACATTGTACTTCTGACATAGGATAACTCCATTTAAAATTTTTATATATGTATATATTTTAAAAAGAGACATTTGTTAATTCATGTTTATTGCTGCTATATTCACAATAGGATAATTAAAATGTGGTAATTCACACAATAAATATTCGGGTATTAAGGAAAATGAAACTATGAAATTTCTATGGATAGAACCTGAGAACATTATATCCTGAGGGACGTCACCCAGATTCAGAAAACAAAACAAAACAAAGCAACCCAAAAGCTGCATGTTTTCTTTTTTATGTGGATCTGGCTTTGAACCTCTAGATGTGTATGTGTTTAAATGGGAACTCCTCATTGAAGGCAGAAAAAATAAAATAGGTCTATTCTAGTGGTTGAGTGGGTTTGGAGGAGGTTAAAGAGATGGTGGAGGGCCTCAAAGATGGTGGATAGAACCACTGGTAGTAAGAAGAGAGAATGGTGAATAATGGAGCAAGAAGGACAGGGAGGATGTGGATGGGAGGGCAGGGTAGACAAGTGAGTATAGGAATGGATAACTAACACTCAAGACCTTAGAAAACACCCTAGAGATGCATAATTAATAAACTAATGGGGAACTTTTAAGCTGCTGGATTGTTTAAGCCTCCCCACTGGTATTTCACAGTACCAGGCTTTCCCATGGTAGCAGCTTTATCCCTTTAAACAAATATCTTACAACGTCTCTTATCACAGCAAAGAACATCAACAGTAATGCCCAAAAGTTTCTCCCCCACATACACTTTTTATGGCAGTTTGGTTCTGTGCTCCCTCAAAATCAGTGTCTTAGAAAACTATCCCTATTTTTTAAGAGGATGATGACAGTGATGACAATGGGGAACATGTATGTGTGTGGGTATGTCTGCAGTCTAGGGTTGATGTTGGGTGTCTTCCTCAATTTCTCTTTATCTTATTTTTTCATGCTGGATCTCTGATTGGCCTGGATCTTGCTGAAGTATCTAGACTGAGCAACAAGTGTCAGAGATCCTCCTGTCCGTGCTTTTCTGCACCAGATAAATGATGCTATCTCTTGCTTACATGGGTATTCAGGATACAAACGAAAAATCAATTCTCAATTCTGGCTCATTCAACTTATTAGAAGTGTTAGATTCAAATGATTCCCAATTTGAAAAGACATCTTTGTTGACTGCATGAGTTGAATTTCTTTTGATTGTGATTTCATCCACTTTTCCTCTGGTCTCTCCTCCTTAACATTATACGTTTGCTATTATAATGATTTTATTAAAACAAAGAGATATTTTAGACAGGATATTTTGTGTAGTTTAGTTTAGATTCAAACTCATTATCCTCCTTCCTCAGCCTTCTTAATGTTGAGATTAGAGGCACTTGACAATGTGCAAAGCTTCTTTAAGTTTATTTATTTATTTAATCTACTACTTTATGATTGCAGATCCTTCCTTCTCTCCTCCCAGTCCCATCCTCCCACTCCCTTCCCCCGTTCTCCCCTCCCCTTCTATTCAGAGAAGAGGCGCCCCTGCCATGGGTATCAAACTGTCCTGGCACATCAAGTCGCAGTAGGACTAAGTGCACCCTCTCCCACTGAGGCCAGACAAGGCAGCTCAGCTATGGGAAAGGGATCCAAAGGCAGGTAGCAGAGTCAGATACAGTCCCACTCTAATTGCTGGGAGACCCACATGAAGACCAAGCTGCACATCTGTTATTTATATGTAGGAAGCCTAGGTCCAGCCTACGTGTGCTCTTTGGTTGGTGGTTCAGTCTCTGTGATCCCTCATGAGCCAAAGTTAGTTTACTCCATAAGTCTTCCTGTGGTGTCCTTGAAGTCTCCAGCTCTCTCAATCTTTCTCTCAGTCCTTCAGAAGACTCCCTGAGCTCTGTATATTGTTTGGCTGTGGGTCTCTGCATCTGTTTTCATCAGCTTCTGGATGAATCCTCTTAGAAGACAGTTATGCTGGGGTCCTATCTGTAAGCACAGCAGAATATCATTAATAGTGTCAGGAGTTGGCTCTCTTCCACAGGGTGGGTCTCAAGTTGGGGCGACCATTGGTGGGTCATTACCTCAATCTCTACTCCGTCTTAATTTTTACACATCTTGTAGGTTGGACAAATTTTTGGTCCTAGCTTCACACATATTCCTGAGTAGTTTTATCTAGCTGAGTGTCTTTAATACTATGCTCTCCTCTCTCCACCCGACACCCACCCAACTCACATGTTCTCTATGACTGTCAAACTTAAAACACCCAGAGTGGACACTTGGACTTTTATCTCCACAAAACTCCTTATTCATGAATTCTTTCCCATATTTGCAAGTGACATCTTTGTTCACCAATTATATACATTAAACATCAGTTACCAAAACCTGTTTTTCTGTCATTCACTTACAATAAATGAACAATTTTGATATCCTTAACACAGAGATTGAAAATTCAAACACAGCTCACCTTCTCTGTGATTGCAGTCTGCAGTGGTGTCCATGAGAAATGTCCCCACTGGCTTATGCATTTGAACACTTGGTTTCCAGTTAGTGGCACCAATTGAGAAGGTTGTATAACCTTTAGGAGATAGTCTTCCTGGATGGAGTGTAACATTGTGGAAAGCTTTAAAGGCTTATAGTTTTGTCTTGTTTCTTGTTGTCTCTTCTTCCTCTCTTCATTTTCCCCTTCCTTCCTCTGTCTCCTTCCTCTACCAGCATTTTGCTCCTGTTACTATGAGAAGATTTTTGGCTATGAGGGATTCTCTCTCTCTCTGGAGCCATAAGCTAAAATAAAGCCTTATTCCTAAAGATGCTTTTGTTTGGAGTGTTTTATCATAGCAATAGAAAAGTCACTAAGACATTGAAGTTGTATGGACCATTGTTTTGCTACCAACTTTCACTTACTGGTTTTTTAATTTGTTTGTTATATTTATTAATATTTTATCATAACTTGGCAATAAGAACCACTTTTCATAAAAATAATCCATAAGCAGATTCACAGAGAAGATAACTGAATTTTGACAAAAGTGCAAAAGCAGCCCAGGGCTAAAACCATTTTCTTGACAAAGAGTGTGGGGACAAGTTATTAATTTAAAATTTTACTACTATACTTGTGTATATGTGTGACATTTGTGGGTGTGGGTGTGAGCATGTAATGTGCTGCTTGTGGAAGTCAGAGGACATCTTTGGGAGTCTGCTCTCTCCTTTCACCATGGGTTCTGGGATTAAACTAAGGATGTCAGGTCTACATGACAAGTGTTTTTGCCTACTGAGCCACCTCACAGGTACTTGCTGAGACCTTTTAATAACAGATAAACATTGGTTATTATCATTGTCACAAGAAAAGTTATGTGCCTGCTACAGTGGGCTAAATGAAAGACCAGCCTGATTAAGTCCTGGTGAGGAACTAGAGTAACTGAAACTGCACATGCTACTGACAAGAATGGAAATAGTAAAAACTGGCACTAGTAAATAGCTGAGTAGTTCCTGGTAAAGTTGCTGATATACCATAGCATAGCCCATTGTTTCCACTGCTAGGACACAGGCTAATGCAGACTTCCATGCTACCTAACTGTCTTACTTATGATAGCTGCACATTGGAACCAACCCAGTCCATCATGGATGCATAAAGAATTGTAGCATATCCACACAGTGAAACATTTTGAGCAATAAAATTTTATAAATATATATTGTCAAGGTTATGTAGAGTAGCTGAACTTACAGACTGAATCATTTTTGTTTTCTCTCATATATATGTATGCAAAGGCTAAGAATCCAGAAGCTATAAAGTTCACAGACTGGATATCTCAGGACTTAAGTAGAGACTGGAATTCTGAAGAATAAGAAGTGAAGGAATGGACTTGCTGGCAAAGTGAGAATAAACAGGCAAATAGCAAAGCTTCTTCTTCCGTGTCCTTATATTGGCTCTCAGCAGAAGGGGTGACCCAGATTAAAGGTGTGTCTTCCACCTCAAGATCTGTATTAAAGGCACATGTCTTTCTAACTCAAACCTCCAGAGTATGAATGGCTCTTCCTATTTCAAATTAAGAAAAAAAAAGTTCCTCTCATGTGTGTCCTCCATTTCTGGGTTTAAGTTCCAGATGTAGTCAAATTGGCAGTCAAGAATATGAATAATGTTCAAAATAATTTTGTTAAATGAAAATAAGCAAAGTCAAATTTGGCTATTGTAAGAATCAAATGAGAAAAAGTAAATTTTCAGAAGAGACGTGAACAACATGTCAGTCACCATTCCTTCTGCATTTTCATCCTTCCTGGCAGCTTTGAAAGAACATAGTCTTGGTTGGCTCATGACAAGTGTCTGAAAAAGGATGAAACTTTGTGCTTTCTCCTAGAAATTGCAACACTGAGTTTGTCTGCCCCACCCCGACACCCCAAGAATGAACAAACTCATCTGCAGAATGCTGAGATAACTCAGGAGGATACCAAGCCTGGTAAACACCAGCTGCTTTATTCTGGAAACTAGAAAGAGCAAATGGTCCTGCCACTTCCTGGTGGTTTCTGCACGTTAAGTGCCCTGTGAGCATCTTCCCACAGAGACTGCTAACGTTCTGTTCTTCCTGATGCCACTTTCTACAACATCATCTGTCAGACCAGTGAGCAACTGACATATTGTATCAATTGATTCACGGGATTCTTGGCAGTATGAAATATTTCAAATCTGTCAACGCTGAAGAGTCCTCCCTCCATGAAGTATATGGCCTAGAAGGGACAGTTAGGAAGACAATCTTTACATGTTGAAATGTGAAATCTTTAAGAGATGCCCAGGTTCAGCTGAGCACATGTATTAAGATGAGTCAATTGTTGAGACTCTTTATGCTCATTTCCCACACATCTGTCCTGCTCCATGTCACTCAGTTCTCTGTTCAACACTGCCTTCTAAAGTGACTTTTTCTATAGATGGGTGGATAGTGGCTACCAGTCATTCTCTATTATCAAAGGCCTTTGTCCCATATGACTTCAGAACATTGTTTAATGTTTTATTATTCCCCTTCACTGAAAAGTCATGTGTGTTGGTGGGGCAGGGGTTGATCATAGTCAAATCTCCAGGGCATAGAACATCTGTAAATATAACTGGTATGTCAAATTTTGTTGAATAATGGAGTTGGAATGAACTATGAATTTTAGCGTTTAGCTCCATCTTATATGGTACATATTGAATGCTATCTTCAATCACATTTTAGGTGAAAAATCTGGGCCCATGGATCTTTGTAAGTGAGCTGTTTCAAGCCAAACTGATCCCAGCTTCTGTTGTCATTGATGAAGTTTACCTTTCAGTTCTAGCTATTGATTATTATCTCTCACTGAGTAGGACTATTGGTGTCACTACAGGGCTAAACAGGAGATACCGAAGAGCATGATGTCTATATCCCAGTGCCTGGGTAGTACTGGATTCTCTACTTTCTTTTTTTTTTTTTTTTTTTTTAAAGAGATGGTTTCTCTTTACTCTTATTTCATTCTTTACTGTAAACAGGTCAAACTACATTTGAAATTAAAATGTTTAAAATCATGTTAAGAAGTTAACATTGATGTATATATACCATAAGTGTCTCGTGTGTGAATATATACAGAAGGCTAGCTGGAGTCAGTTTGGGCACAAAGACCCTGTCACATCCAGTCATGAGAATGTGTCTAGAAGTCTGTGCTTCACAGATGAGATTTAATACTAACTTACTGCACACACACTCACACAATCAGAGGAAAGACAAAGTAGAGAAGCACTCTGAACATAATATTGAAACATGAAGTATTTTGTAACAGACCAGTTGGTAGAAATCAAAATGAGTAGTTAATAGGCAATAGCAGAAATAATGGAGGTTTGAGACCTTTAGGACCACAATGCTGATAATCATATCTGCAGTCATGAATGCAAAAAGAGGTGAGAGATAAGTGAGTGGATGGGTGTTCTTGGTTTTGTAATGGATAGATTTTGAAAAGATGAACCCCATAAAAACAAACATGTACAGATACACTTTAATTCATCTATAAGTATAACAGGTATATATTAATAAAAATAATAATACCAAGCTATGAATATTGTGAGCTATAATAATGACTGACTTATAAGAAATTCTCACATGAATTAATTCAACGAACATGGTGGTAATAACAATCACTTTGTGAATGGATTTAAAACTGGCTCCACAAAATGAAACCTCATACTATAATCAATCCAAGCATCTATGGCTAGCCAGGTCTCACTCATGTCCTAGAGAGAACCTACTACTACCATGCTGCTAAATAATCATAGTGTTTAACCAACTCCTAATGACTTATTTTTATACATAGATCAATGTATCTGCTAACCCTCACTGAGAAACTACTATTTGTAGTAGATAGTGATTAATAGATACAACCACCAGCAAAGGTGAAGAGACCAAGAGACAGCAGTATTTTTAGCCCTAAAGGTAACATAGACACGACAACCCTACTCCCAAGGATTGCTGCAGAAAGAGGGACAGAAAGTCTGTATGAGCCGGAGATGGATGACTACAAGCAAAAGAGTATCTTCTGGGCACAGCTGGGCAGCTACACATATGCACTCGGGAATTTTAACAGCATGCATGAAACCTGTGCAAACCCAGATCAAGTCTCAGTGTGAAAAACGGAGTTCTCCATTCCTCTCACATCTAGCCATGGAGTGTTGGTAATGATTAGCTTCTGAGAAAGGGAGAGACTGTTTTCTCTAAGTGTTCAAATTAACACACTGCAGTGTGGGTTGGGCGGGAGAAACCATAATTTTTTGGCAGCACAAATTGGTCTTGAATACTTAAAAGAAAAACAAAAAACAGGACACAAATTTGTGTGAGTAGTTAGGGAAAGGGGTGGATTTCAGAAGAGTTGAGGGAAGAAGGCCTGAATATAATCAAAATGGTGTCAAAGAACCAATAGGAGTTAATATTGGAAAAAATGTACATGTGCAAAATTGAACTATCAAATCTAACTAGCCAGAAGTACCAATTGACAGAATTTTACCAGGCAAACTCCCATACCCCTCCACACATCACTGTGTGTGCACAGCCTGCATATTTGTGTATGTGTAATTTCAATATTATAAGTATATTTGATATATTTTAACTCTGATAATACACGTTTTGAAAATATTACTAAAATAAAATTTGTGGATTTTTACTTCACTACTCCCTGTGTTTTGGATTGTAATTTTAAAAGGGAAACTTTTTTTTAAAAAATGTTATTTTTAAATTGTTCTTTTCTTCACTCTCTTGCTTCCATCCAACTCTTGGTAATGCTTACAATGCCAACTACTTGGAGACAGCGTGATATCAGGATAAAGGTGTCATCAGACCTATTTCCCCCACTCCTAGCCATGGAGTTGCTGGCAATTATTAGCCAATCTTTACTCAAACTTGGGAGATCAAGAGAATGAGCACTTCCTGAAGAAGGTTCACTGGGGTTCCTACCAGCACCAGAGATGGGAAGGGACAATTACATTCTTCAAAGAGAATTTCATTGCCATGGCTCAAAGTGCCAATGAGATTTCATAGGTTTTCTGAGAAGAACAAAGCTTCTGTGTTATCATCCCAGTTTGCTGCTGCTGTCATTAACACCATGACCAAATAAAAACTTGGGTAAGAAAGGGTTTATTTCATCTAACAATACCTATGTCATAGTCCGTCATTGAGGGAAGTCAGAGCAGAAACTCAGTCTAGGAATCTGGAGTCCAAAACTGGACCAATATCAGAGACCATGAAGGAACACCACTTACTGCCTTGCTCCCTATGCTTGCTCATCTTGCTTTCTTATATAACTTAGGACCACTTGCCAAGGGATAGCACCATGCACAGTAGGCTAGTCTCTTCCACATCAACCATCATGAAGAAAATGCTCGCAGTTATACCAACAGGCTAATCTGATGGAGGCAGTTCCTCCAAGGAGGCACCTTCTTCCCAGGTGATACTAGTTTGTACCCAGCATGGCTGCACTTTGTCGGCACACTGACAAGCATCAGCACATACATGCAGAAGCACCAATATCCCAAAATTCATCTGGATACAGAAAGTTGAAATGAGACTTCTTCTTCTGTTGTCTTGTGAAAAGATCTCATACCATAGTACAAACTGACCTCAAGCTTGAGGCAATGCTCCTGCACTTTCTAAGTGCTGAGAGCAGATGCATGAGTTAGTAAACTCCTCTGAGATGAAACTTACACATATGCATTCAGGTAGTATTACCAAAGTTAGAATGCTCTAAAGGTTAATAGGCAATTTTAATTTAGGACTTATATGCCTGGCATTTTGGTCTAGGACTGCTTTGTCCTATTTGATAACTGTTAGCTACCCAGGGCTACTAAAGACTTGTGTTAAGTATATTATTTTAAATTTTGGGGGTGCATGGATACTTGTATCTATGTCTTTATACATATGTGCTATGTTTGTGGAAACCAGAGGGCAGAATTGATTCCTCTGAAACTGTAGTGCAGACAGTTGTGAGCAGCCATGTGAGTGCTGGAACCTGAACCTGGGCCCTCTACAAGAGTATCCAGTGCACTTAACCATAACATATATGCAGAGGACCTAGCTCAGACCTATGCAGACTCTGTGATTGTTACTTCAGTCTTTGTGAATCCATATGAGCCTTGCTTAGTTAATTCTGAGGGCTGTGTTCTGCTGATGTCCTTGACCCCTTTGGCTTCTAAAATCCTTCCTCCCTCTCTTCTGCAGGGTTCTCCCTGGCTCTGCCTAGTATTTGGCTGATTCTCGGCATCTGCTCCCATCAGTTGCTGATGAAGCCTCTCTATTGATGATTGGCCTAGGCACACATCTGTGAATATAGCAAAATATCATTAGGAATCATTTCATTTACTTTGATTTTTTTCTTTCAGTCATGTTTAGTTTTATCCTAGATCTCTGCCTGTCGAGCCTGAGGTACCTGGCCATCCAGGGACTATCAGGCATGGACACTCTCTTGTCATGTGAACCTCAAGTTAGACTAGTCATTGCTGGCTGGTCATTCCCACAAGTTCTATGCTACCAAGGTAATATTAATTTCTATGCCATCATTTCTTTTTTCATGGAACACAATGCTCACATTCTTTTTATCCCTGACCTAAGTGCTATAGATGCGTTATCTTATTGAACAAGTTATAGATTTGGACAGTCCATAAAAATTTGTCAGAATAAATATACAACTCAATAGAATAAAAAATTTCAAAATCATTGAAGCTATTGAACATATTTAATATATTGATCAATAACTATGATGTAATTAAAAATGAAAGTAGTAGCTAAGAGAATAGAAGATAATTATTAGGTAAAATACAAGGAGGAAAGATGTGTCCTAACAGAAGGGTTAAAAAGTCAAGTTCTCTTTTTACAGAAATACTCTGAAAAACAGTTTTCTGGAGTGTTCACCAGGGGCAAATGTCATATAAAATAGCCTACTCATGTCATTACGGAATAGAACACATGGATGAGAGGTGATGATTACAGAGTGCCCTCTTCAATCAGAAGTTGGATGAAAAAACACAAATCAAGTATGAATTCCATGTTGTTTGAAAAAGAGAACCAGGTGATGCAAGAATTCCAGAGGAGGGCAGCAAAGCTAAGACAGTGGGAATGACTCAGGCAGAAGGAACAGAGAAACCCGTTCGACAAAGTGCTTTTCAGATCCTTTCTGGCCTGGAGGAATCCCCTGTTGTTATTTGCTTTGCTAGAATAAGAAAATGTGGAATCAACACCCAATTACCAGATTCCCTTGGTATTTATCTCCATTTGAAATGTGTATTGTAAGGCACAGGGATGTGGCATTTGACTTCAAGAAGTGATGCTCAGCTTCAATTGCTTATACCTGGACACTTTATGAATTAAAGTAGACTAACAGTTGCATCTATGATTGTATTGTTTCTCTTTGTTTGTATTTTCATAAGGGAATGACATGAAGTTATGGCTGGCAAGCCAAAATGTGTGCTTATTGGAATATACTCATGGGAGGGCATGCTAGGGATGTTTATACTAGTAAATACAAAAAGTTTAAGAATAATTGGGCTTTTAAAAATATGTAATCTATGTTCTAATTTGTTACAAGAGACTGGTTGGAGTTGGGAGCAAATGTGATGGCAGAGAGAAAGGGGTGTCAGGCCTGTGGGACCATCCTATCAGACAGGAAGAAGAACTGGTAAGGCTGAGCGAGCTCAAACATGGAGAATCTCAGAGATTTGAGAATGGAAAGAATAGAGCCACTTCCTATCTCTGTACCTGCTCCAGAACAAATAACCAGGAGACCCAACTGAGAGAACCCTGGGCAGTCAGTCACTTAGCATAGCACCTGGAATTCTTCTTCATGCTAATGAGGCATGTAGGTAGCCCTAGCCTTCAGCCAATGGCCTTCCCTTCCTGGATATTCTCATGCCTTTCCTCCAAGAGGTATATAATCCCTGGTTTACCCTGAATAAAGTGTATGCTCCAACATCCACCCCAAATAAAGCAATATGAACAAGCAAGGGTCATCTCAGAGAGCTGCTTCATTAAAGATCACCACAGGAAGCCCTTTGTCTAAAAGAGCCATGCCTATGACTCCCAAAGGTAGTTTTTCTCTTCTCCCACCTCTCCTGGTACTGGTCACTCTCTTCCAATCAAACTAGATCCCTGCTTGTCTCCAGCTCTGCCTCCTCCTTCCTGACTGGTGTGCACATGCCCTAAGGAGAAATATAGACCTAAATCTCTATTCCTGACTCCCTCTCTAGGCAGTACACCAGTGATTCCTGGGTACCCAAAGAGGAGTAGCAGTATCTGACACTCCAAAGGGAAACTCGGGTTGTCTACTTTCTCTTGTGGTCTCTGCTCTGCCTTCTTCCCATCAGCGGAATCTGGGCAGAGAGGCAGAACACAGTATGACAAATGGGGGCGGGGGGACACATTTAACTTAGTTCTCAATTTAACCAGTAAGTCCTATTAGTTTGAGTGACAGCATGCTTTCTTTAGAGTTAACTCATGAAACTAATTTTAGTTAAAAGGCTGTTTCCCTGTACCTACAATTTCTAACTGGAAGATTCCTTGAATAGTAAATGTGCATTTTTTAAATATTATGTTTGTGCATTGCTATCAAACTAAAAGTCCTATGATACAGAACTATAAAAACAGTGGGTGGCATAAAACCTGAACGTCTTAACATGCTATAAGCTCATCAGTGTCTATACATTTGTCATTGTATATTTACTTTTTTGATTAACTGAAAATTCAGTCAAAAATCTACTCTTTCAAATGAAATTTGTAAAATAGGGGAAAATATTTTAAAAAGACAACAGAGACTCTACTGAGAATTTCTTATTGTGGATTCTGATCTCACCAGGCATGTAGTTTATCCTTGAGCTCCAAATTCATTTTCCAGAGTTTTATTTCTGTCTTGCTCACTGCTGTGAGCTGCCTACCACTGACTGTATTTGACTCTTCCAGGTCCTCTGTGTCTTCTTCAACCATTTCTTTCAACCTAAACTAGCCTTGCACCTCCTTTTGAAATGCTGACTGCTTTTAAGATCTAGAATGGCTACGTGGCATTCTCCTTTTACTATGTGACACAGTCCAAAAATTCAAACTTTTCTGAAAATTTGAATTGATCTGCATATCCATTCATCTCTGTGCTCCTAGAATGTGGATATGGCTATTGCATCAGGGTGTCTAGTTTGAAGATTTTTAAAGTTTAAGTATAAACTGATATTCTTTACATATATTTCATCAATGTGCCTAATAGGATTTTGATCAAAAGGCTCAAATACTTTAGGAATCATCTTATATTTTAGTGGGTGATTCGAGGATCTATTTTTTGACTTTCCATGTGTCTAGTGAGTGAAGAAAGCTTTGAACCAGAGCAGCCACGGCAATAAGAATGTGAGGTGTCTGTGTTAGAAGAATATGAGATCAGGTTGGAGCCTTGTTTTTCTCAAGTGTAAATTGGAAACATGCAACCTGCATGTTAGGTCATAAAGCAGGCCCAGAAAATGACAGAGCTGATGGCAATGACTAGACTCCCTCCTGGAGCTGGGTTTTGCTAGGTTGAAACCTCACCTGAGCTAGATTTTGCTAGGAAACAGAAACCTAAAGTATTTCTCAAAAGCCCTTAACAGCTGGCAGCACACTGCTAACTGCAACTGTCAGCACCTCATCGGTCTGAAGAAGTCCCAAAGCCAGCCACCTGGCTGATTCAGCTTTTGTGCAGCCTCTCCCAGCTACACACTCTTATAAAACCTATCCAGTGTTTGTAACAGCTGCCTTCCTCTATGTTTGGAGGTGGCCCTCCAGCTTTTGATAAACTGTTTCTTCTCTCCAGGGGCAGTGGCCACATCCAGTGATTTCCTACTTGCAGTGTCTTTGTACACTGCACAGCTATTGTGAAGACCAGAAACAAGTTATAAGAAGCACTGTGTTGAGGTTAATAATATGCTGGTCATAACAACTGTGCCTGTTGAGAATGAAAACTTTTTATTATACATTTAAATTTAAATATATTTTGATCATATTCTTCAAGAAAATAAAATTATCAAACACATCTTCAAAGGATACCATCTACAAAGGTGTTTGAATTAGAAGGTGCTACATTATTTGGGGATTAGACTACTCTTATGTGATCTGTAGGCTGTAGCTTATTTTACAGGTTGATGAAACAAACAGATAATTAAGACAATGTAACAGATTAAAACTCCGTGGGAAATATCAAAGCAAATTCTCTTAACGAAGAGTGTGCTTTGTGGCAGATGCTGTTTAATGTTCTATACATGTACAAGTATGTTAAGATAGACAAGCTTGTTCTTGTTGGCTGTTACAATGATCACCACATTAATTGGTAGAAAATGCAAGACAGATTCAAAGTCACAAGGCTGGCTAAGTTAAAATTTTGTTGTGCATAATTCAATGCTTTCAATGATTCAATGATCTTTATGAATTTGGAAACCGTGTAGCATAAATAGAAGTTATCAATTATTAGTGTTCAGAGCCAATTTACAGTATGGTTCAGTTACTGAGAGAGAAGCAATTTTTGTATATGGAAGCCAAGTTTTAATTTCTCCATTGCTTATTGCGAGTGAGGGCCATGCTTTGAATACAGAGGGAAATTTAGTTAAAATAAAAATTTAAGCCTAGTTTCCTTTAAGATACCAAATAATAGAAGTACTGGGGTCTTGGTATATCCCAGAAGTCCTTAATTAGGGAATCTCTGAGCCACATTCAATTTTATATATTTCTTTATTAAGATATTTTACTTTTCTCAAAAAAAAACTAAGAAAAAAGATATTTTACTTGTCTCACTTAAAAAATGCCTTAAAAAAAACCCTGTTTTTATAATCAAATCATCTTACCAGAATTACGGTTCACTCTATACTATTTTGATGCCTCCAAAGAAGTTAGTTTATAATTTGTATAATTGTTATCATTATGTTAAGATGTTATAATTGCTATAAGAGGTTTCTGTTTATAGAAATTGAATGAAGTCTATAATGTAGGTGACATTACTTGCATTTATTGAAAGGACAAATAGAAAGGCATAGTAAAGACTCAGCTTACATACTATAGAGTTCTTCATTGTGGAAAAAAATTATTTTATGACTATTTGTGGATAAATGTGAATAAATGTTTATTCATCCCAGATAATACCCAGGCATCAGACTGAAATTACTGGTGTTATATACAAAATCGTAATTGGGAGGCTACTTTGAGGAATATGAATAAGAGGTTACCCACAGGAGCATGAGTGCCCAATTGTAGCTGTCATAGAAAAGCTCAGTCTAGCCTGATGACTGGCAAAACTGGAATCCTTGGAGCTCCCCACCAGGAAACCCAACCAGTGTCCCCTCTTCCCAGCAACAATCACTGTTTATGTAGTCTTGTGGATGAGCCTTGTAAGCCTTGTAACTTTCAGGACTTTCCTGAGCCTTGTAACTTTATCTCTTCCTAGGCCTTGTATGTATGTTTACTTTACTTCCCAAGTTTGGAGAGGCTGCCCTCCTCTAAGAAGAAATGTTTCAATTTGGACAAAAGATCTACACAACAGAGCCAACAGCATGCTTATGGTTTTTTTTTTTAATAAAATTTTCCACTGTGAAGATATATGTAATGGCATATACCTTTTAAATAAAAATAGCATTCAATTTTAAATGTACAGAATTTGAAAAATTGTATTGAATTTGTTGGGAGCTTAGAACTCTCAAGAGCTGTTGAGAATGTCTTTTGCGCAAGATCATGGTGAAAGATCATGGTGAAGTCACAGCTTGATAGTGACCAGGAACATGAACATAAAAAGTTGAGCTGTGTCTTGGTCAGCCAGTATCAGCAACTGCAGACAACTGAATCTTTCTTTCATAATTTAAAGGAAGGCCACCAAAGAAGTCTCAGCATCTGAAAATCAAAAAAGAAACCCTTTCCTCTAAGTGAAGCCATCCCCTGGTTTTTATCTGCTAGAGGTACATTAATAGTAATAAGGGAAAATATATCCTGGTTTTGTGCATATCATTGGGAATGTCCTAAAGTCTTCATATGTTCTTTGCTAACAACATGTTTATCTTCACACTGTAACAGCTTAGGATGCTCCAACATGTAATAAGGACACATGTTTCACTATGTTCATCGCAGCCTTATTTATAATAGCCAGAAGCTATAAAGGACACAAATGTCTCTCAACAGAGGAATGGATACAGAAAATGTGGTATATTTACACAATGGGGTACTGTGAGGAATAGCAGGCTGGTCTCCAGTCGAGCTGAGGTCTGAACCCCGATGGTCATAATTCACCGAGATGACATGGTAGGCGTTCCCTCATGCACCTGGAACTCTGGCCCTTGCCTAAGGTACCACCTCCCACAGCCCCCACAAGAGAAGCATGGTCAGTAGTCATGTAAGCAATGGCCCAAGCTTCTGACCTTCAGGCTAAACTCCTCCCCAGTAACCTAGCAACAGTAAAGTCCATAAAAAGGGTTGTTCAGCTCCACCTTACTCTCTTACTCTTTTTTCCCCTTTTTAAAATTAGGTATTTTCTTCATTTACATTTCCAATGCTATCCCAAAAGTCCCTCATACCCCTCCCCACTCCCCTACCCACCCACTCCCACTTCTTGGCCCTGGCGTTCCCCTGTACTAGATAGGCCCATTGGTCTTGGTCTGTTACTCTTACTCCTTTGTTCCTTTACCTCTCACTTCTCTCTCCTTTTCTTTTTCTCTCTTCTCTTCTCTTCTCTTCTCTTCTCTTCTCTTCTCTTCTCTTCTCTTCTCTTCTCTTCTCTTCTCTTCTCTTCTCTTCTCTCTTCTCTTCTCTTCTCTTCTCTTCTCTTCTCTTCTCTTCTCTTCTCTTCTCTTCTCTTCTCTTCTCTTCTCTTCTCTTCTCTCTCTTCTCTCTTCTCCTCTCCCTGCCTCCCCCTTCTTTCTTTCCCCTGCATTTCTATAATAAAGCTCTTAAACCATAGGAGAGTCTCTGCTCCATCAAGACCTGGTGCACACTCTGGTCAGTGTTGGGAACTTCTTCCCCTATTCCCTCTCTCCTACAACCCCGGGGCTTTAGCAAGGTAGCTCCAGGATCCCCAGTCAGGGGCCCCCGCGTGGGTCAGGCATGCTCACCCCGGGGCAGAGTGGAAAAGCAGCTCTGCCTGCGTTTGTCTGCCCAGAGCACTGGAACCCTGGCCAGAAGTTAGGAGCCTTTTCCTCCCCACTTTCCCCTGCCCCCTGCCCCTATTTTTGTTCCCAACAGGGTACTACCCTGCTATTAAAAACAATGAATTAATGAAATTTTTAGGCATATGGATGGAATTAGAAAATATCATACTGAGTGAGGTAACCCAATCACAAATGAACACACATTGTATGCACTCAAGATACAATTCACAGACCACATGAAGCTCAAGAAGAAGGAAGACCAATGTGTGAATATTTTGGTTCTTCTTAGAAGAGGGAAAATACCCATGGGAGGAGTTGCAGAGACAAAGTGTGGAACAGAGACTGAGCAAAGGGGCATCCAGAGACTGCCCCACCTATGGATCCATCCCATATTCAGTCACTAAACTCAGACACTATTGTAGATGCCAATAAGTGCTTGCTGACAGAAGCCTGATATAGCTGTCTCTTGAGAGGCTCTGCCAATGCCTGACAAATACAGAGGTGGATGCTTATGCCAACCATTGGACTGAGCACAGGCTCCCCATGGAGGAGCTAGAGAAGGGACCCAAGAAGCTGAAGGAGTTTGCAGCCCCATAGGAGGAACAACTATTTGAACCAACCAGTATCCCCAGAGCTCTTAGGGACTAAACCACCAACTAAAGAGCACACATGGAGGGACCCATGGCTCCAACTGCATATGTAGCAGAGGATGGCCTTGTGGGACATCAGTGAGAGAGGAGGCCCTTGGTCCTGTGAAGGCTCGATGCCCTAGTCTAGGGGAATGCCAGGACAGGGAAGCAGGAGTGGGTGGGTTGGTGAGCAGGTGGAGGGGGGATGGGATAGGGGATTTTCGGAGGGGAAACCAGGAAGGGGGGATAACATTTGAAATGTAAATAAGGAAAATATCTAATAAAAAAAAAGAAAGAAAAGAAAGTCTGGAAGCTTCTGTTGTCCCTGAGTTCTCTAAAGAAGCAAAGCTTCATTTACCTTTGTCACTAGAATTTTGTATGTCTGTATCCACTGCTTAAGATCATGTATCTATTGCTTAAGATCCTGCTGCCTGCCGTCAAAAATTAACCTTTTCCCAAAAAAGGTGCTGAACCATGAGAGCTCTGGCCACAGATCACCATCATCATCTTGTGTCCCATTTGGGACACCATAAATAGTTCTTGTGTAATTCGCAGATGTTTGCTGAGGCAGGCTCACTGTGTCTTATAGAGCTCCTCTGAAATCTGGACCCAAGTTTCAGCTCTTGAAATGCAGCAAAATGTCTGCCCAGATTTGACTAGTGTGTTTTCCTTCTCAGGATGGCTAGGCACAGATTTGGTCTTATAACGTAGTCATTCCACAGGGCTTGGCTACGCATAAAGAGGTAAAAGATTTATATCAAGGTCCTGTACACTGGTGTGATGAGTGCTGCTGAGAAGCCATCAAGTTCTCAGCCTAGCTTTGTAAGACATGACTTAGAAGATGAATTTATGGACTGGTTGACTGGCTCTGAGTGTGTGGTGGCTTGTATATGCTTGGCCCAGGGAGTGGCACTATTAGGAGGTATGGCCTTGTTGGAGTAGGTGTAGTCTTGTTGGAGAAAGAGTGTCATTATAGGAGTAGGCTTTGAGATCTTCCTCTTAACTACCTGGAAGCCAGTCTTCTCTTTGCCTTCTGAACAAGATGGAGAACTCCCAGCTCCTCTGGTGCTATACCTGGATGCTACCATATTTTACACCATGATGATAAATGGACTGAACCTCAGAACCAGTAAGCCAGTCCCAATTAAATGTTGCCCTTTATAAGTGTTGCCTTGGTAATAGTGTCTATTCACAACCCTAACTGAGACAGAGTGACTTATTTTTTTTTTCCAGCAGAAATTTGTAGCTATCTAGACACAGGCAGCACACTGGATTCATGTCTGAACTGAGGACATTTACATATAAGATACAGCTTCTCATTCCTTCCTCATCCACATGGTAAACACTAAAGAGCAAGATTTTATTGGGGAGAGGGTAAGGGTGTTTGTTCAAATACATGTAATAGCCTTAACTCAATAATTCAGTAATTCAGTAACTCAGTAATTTAAGACAACAGAAATTACTACATGTAAGGTGGTCTTGCCTTTCTTGTAAGATAAAGTACATGAGAACCACCTCTCTTTGCTCTTCTCTCTTTTTGTGAGGTCTGAGCACTAAGGAACTATCGGCATAATTGTTAAGGTGGAATTAGCATGCTGTAAAAGATACCATAAACTGCTAACATACAAATTTTTATGTAGATGACCATGCCAAATTTTGTAGGTCCTATTCACACTCAAAATGGTAACTCGAACATATCTTAATTTTTGGACACTTTCAGACAAACAACAGCTACAATGTACCTAAAGCCTACAACCAAAACCCCCATATGAAACATCTTACAGAAAAATGTCATAATTTATATACTGAGACTGAACTATAAAGATATATTCTTAGGCACATCTTTTCCTCCAAAAATTCTTTAAACATTTTAATCTGTTTTCTACATTCCTATGTCCTTTTTCCCTTTTTCAGTACTTCCAATAGTACATATGGAATGATTTATAATTTTTATACTCATACATATAAAAAGGAAGATAAAATCCCCAAAGAGAAAATGAACTCTTAAGGGTGTTTTGCACACATTATTACTCTTCAGGGCATCTTTGTGGTTTCCCTTGCTAACAGGTTCTCATTACTTGTAACACATACAATAGTTCACATCATAAATTAGCCAAGAGGTATTTGTTATAGATTCCTTCTGACAGCTGTACAGTACATGAATCATGAATACTTTACCAATGTTCCAGTGTGGGATGATAGGAACAGCACTGGCTGGAGATGAAACAGTACATTTGATTTTCCAAATGTTTTAGATAAAAACTAAAAGCTGTTTGGAAAGGTAAAGCTAGGTATCCAGTCATAGACAGCATGTGAGAGGCCCTGAACATCCAGTTTTCCAGCAGCCTATACTTAGCTTCTTCTCAACGTATTTCTTTTGTGAAATTTGTCCTACAGGGAAAGAAAAACCTGATTTGTGAATGCTTTACACGTTGGGCTAAAAAGGAAAAGAGGAAGATAAAAATATGGGAAGAGGAACCCAGGAAAACTACTTTTTGAAGTGATCCTGGGAAAAAGAATAGGGCAGTATGACGAACTGGAGATTTTCAAAAACTCTGTGTGTGTGTGTGTGTGTGTGTGTGTGTGTGTGTGTGTGTGCCATGTGTAAATTCAGAGGCCAGCCGATCCCCTGGAGTGGAAGCTATAACTTCTGTGAACTACCTGGCATGAATTCTCTGGAAGAGAATTATGCTTTCTTAACCCCTGAGCCATCCTCCAGTTCCGAGTGTCATTTCAGTATACATAGCCTAATGCTAAGATGACAAGTCTTAATCTCATGTCACATCAAGATCTTGATAGCCATTTAAAAGTCAGGTAATGTGTGTCTTCATCATACTTTCCACCGACTAAAGTGAGCCCTTGACAACAGGAAAGGTATCCAGATTCAGGACCTGAATGTCTCTGGCATTTGGGTTTTCTCACTGATTTGAAGTCCGCTGAATACACTGAAGAATAGAAAGATTTCAGTTTAATCCATGTGATTGCTACTTGCATGTGTGCAAGGGATGACCTATGTTGCCTGTGCATCAATATATCCATGCATAACATATGTACATACATGCATAGAAAGACCTGGTGAGTCTTGTGATTGCAAGTTTAGGGTATTTGGTCATTGTCATTTTGTTACAAACCTTGAACAAACCCCCTTCTTTATTCCTAGCTGGAAAATGATGTTGAATTTTGAATGTCTTTTATAACCACATCTGTAGAATTTGTAAACCTGGACAATACATATGCTTTTTGGATTAAGATTTTGTTTTTGACTCCAGAGTGCTCAAATAAATGGGGATTCTGTCTGGGGTTACCCATATCCACTTCATGCCAATGCTTTTGTAGTTTATTTCAGCAGACTCCATTACTGGAGCTAGCTGATGGCGACACCTAGACCAGGTCCAGACAGATTAAATATCTCACTCTGGAAACCCATGGCCAAATTGCAGATTAAGTCACAAGTTGATAGTTATTCCATGTACTGCTTAGGGCTTTGGATCACATTACTTCTGCAGAATACCACTGTGAAGAGGAAGGGCCAGAGATGTGTCTGGAGAAGGGTGAGCCAACAGCTCCCATTTTAAATTCCGAGTCACCCAGAGAGAGGGCACACTTCTGATGGAAAGAACAGACAGGAGGAAAATTTTGGGCTGCTGTGCTTACAGAATTGAGCTCTGAACTCCAGAATTGAATATGCTATCTTTAAAAAGCTAAACTTTTAAGCTTTAGCAGTTTTACCTGCAAAATGTGTAGAATGAAACCTACCTTTGGAGGCTATTATAAGGAGTAAATGACATAATATATACATAGTCCCACAAAGTGACTGTTAGTAGTTAAAAGACAGGTTTCTATTATTCACGTTCTTAAGTGACATGAACTTCAATCCCTTTGTTTGTAAATTCATGCTATAATTTTATTGCCTACAGTAAGTATTAGGATGTTCATTTACCATGACACAAGAAAAGCTGTTCTAATGAAAATATTGGCTTAAAGAGTTGTAGTTATTTTATTCTTCTGTTTTGTAACAACTCAGAGTAACAAAGAGTTTCCTAATAAAAGATTGGCAGAGCTCTTCATCTTCTGGCTTTGCTATGCCAATGAATCCTCTTAAACCAGCAGAGGCTGGGAAAGAAAAGTGAGTGTACACACACACACACACACACACACACACACACACACACACTGTTTTCAATGCCCTTGTCACATGGGTCACACAAAAATAGAAAGGAGGCTGGGAACTACAGAATGGTTTTTAGGAGGAGGTCAAGAGTTCAGCTAAAAAATTTACTACTTCTGAGAAAGGGGAAGACATTAGCATATGTTTATTATTACATGCATATTATTAATATGAGAAGGGTAATTATTGCCTTTGTTAAAATGAATTTGTTTTAGGGTGTTCATTTATAAATTGGATACACTTTAACCCCAGAAAGGACTTTAAAGGTAATATCTTTATTGTAATATAGCGTTATCCTTCAATGCCTTTTACAATAAGATAAACAACTGTAGTTTTGAGATGTCTTCTTTTGAGCTGCCTTATATATGGATAGAAATGGTCATAATTATTACCCAATGAATATTTTTACTCAACAGTTATTAACTGAGATAGTTGCCAAGGAGATGATGGTAAAGAGCAGACATACATCCTTTCCCTCCCTCATGGAACTTGCACTTCAGGAGGGGAGATACATAAGAAAATAAGAGACTTGTTACAGACTGCATAGTATGTGATAGAGGAAAGAAAGTAGATCATATTTATGGCCAGGAAAGCCAGGAAAGAGCTGAGTAAGCTGTCCTCTGCGCTGAAACCCAAAAGAGAAGAGAGGAAGTTCGGTGCTTTCTAGAAAGAATTCTGTTGTATCAGAGGTAGGAGCAAAGGTTTGTGCTCCAGCCGATTTAATTTTATGTGTTTTATGGTGATTTTTTTTTTCTGTTCTGTTGAGCAGAGACTACTGCAGCCCTGGGTAAGTCTGGGAAGGGACAGAGGAAGCTGCTGCAATATACCAGGAGAGATCCTAGGAGGGATAAAACGAAACAGAGCAAGATGTGTGAATAGATTCCAAAACCTGAGCATGTTTACTGATGGATCCATAGGAGAGGGAGCACATATAGAAAACAGTAAATCTTAAAGGACTGAGCACTGGGCCCTCACAATGAGGAAATAGAGAGAGAAGACTGAAATGTAGGAACTGGTGAGATTAAAGTAAAGGCAGGACAAAGGGATTCTATATGAGATGGAAAATGACTACAGATCAGAAAAGGTAGCTCTATAATATTAACAGTGCCATGAGTTTAATATCTAGTTTGCCCAGAAAAGAGAGCAATTATTTAGCTATTTTCTCAGCACATGAGTAAAATGTGAAATGCAGTTATTATCATTAACATTAAGATACATTTCTTTTAAAAAAAAATCACAAAATATCACAGGGATAATTAGGAAATAGGAGAGAATCTAAGTGTAAAGGATACTGAATTTCAAGACAGCAGAGGTTGTTTCCAAATCAGTTCAAGGGGTGCAGGGCGGTCACTATGGGTGATAGGCCTGGTGTTTTAGTATGCGTACACTTTCTGGAGATCTTTGAGACTGAGGCAGAGCAAACAGGCCACCCTTGGAGTTAGTTGACTGATGGCATTGATTTCTCATGGGAGTAAATATCTGGGACTGGTGCTCAGCATTTTCCTTTTTCTGTGTATGTACCATCAATAGGCTCTTCCCATTGATGTCCACAGAATCATCTATAAAATCCTACCTTCACAGTCAGTGTAGCTACTTCTGAAGACATTGCCTCCTGGGAGTCTTTCAACCCTTGCACTCAGATTGGGAAGAGAATCCAGAAAAAGGAATGTTAAGTCTGCTTCATGGGAAATTTCATGGTGATGAGCTATATTTTACTTCTCACACACGAAGATTATACTGGGATCCTCACCTGTGAACATTTTGGTATTAGAAGATGGGGCCTCCCAAATAGGCCAGAAACCCTTATAAGGAGAACTAGAACTTTAGTAACAAAGGCCACTTAGACAAACAGACCCTTCTTTCATGAGGGAATGCATCAAGAAGGTGCAGTCAGCATCAGGTAAGAGCATGGCCCTCAGGGGCTATCCCCTAAAAAGATGTTTTACCAACTTTGTTAGTCATCTGTCAGCCCATTCAGGATGATAGAAGACGGTCCCTCTGTACTTTGGGGGCAACATATGAATACCGACTGGCAGTGAGGTAGGCCTCTATAGGAAAGGCCTAATTTGCAGTCCCTATCACCAAAACTGAAAAGAACTGAGATGAAAAATTTCCCAAGAAAACAACTTAAAGTTACATTAGATGACTTGGCAGTGAGTGTGTGATGTAGCGTGCCTTGTCATTCCCTAAGTGAACACTTAATTTAATAATTATTTCATAACTTATATCCTAAATTCTGTTCATTTTTTTCAACGAATGGATCATATTTGTGAAACTGTAGCTGAAAATCCAATGGCCCAAAATTGCATAGGAAAATATTTTGTAAGTTTTTTTCAAAGAAGTAACGCATATTTCAGGGATGAATGTGTGCCATTAAAATGAAGAAGGAGCAACATGCTGGATTCATTCAGAAGGGAAAGTGGGGAAATGTTACTGTGACCTTTCCCTTTAAAACTGACTGCCTTCCAAGTATTCACATGGCTTCTCTGGCTTGAGCCTATATGAGAGGAGGCCTGAGAGACTTTCTATTCTTGACTGGTATAACATCCAATGGTTATGTATGTGTGGACATTTGTTCATAGGCATCTACTCTGTTTTTCTTACACCTTCACAGAGTCTTAGATTTCAAAGGTTTACTTTAACTGTAAAATAATTTTTTTTTCTGCAAATGTTATTGAGGCCTTTGAAGCTGACTTTTTCTCCAGGTGCTGGTCACTTTCCAGTAGAATGGAAATTGCTTCCACTACTGTTGGTGACATAATGGAATTCACCTTCATTATATGGAAAACCAGAACATTGTATACACTTTTTGCTTTATAGAAAGAAGTTGGCATATAATGCTTAAAATAGATTCAAGATAACTTAGATTTCATTTGAGTTTAGATTTATCCTGGCATTCCATATACTTTTAGAAAAGCATATATTCTACAGAGGGGGACAGAATGCTTATTTCTTCCAAGTCTGACTTTCTCTGACTCTTCTCTCCCCCTGGGTACTTGCTTCTAACTTTTTATATGATGTTTGAATTGAATTTTTGAATTATACATGTTTCTTTCTTTCTGTAAGGTCACTGGAGGTTTCATCCATAAGCAACTCCATTTAAATTGGGTCAAAGCCACTTTTGGCCTAGACTGATAGCTTTCTCACTGTAATTCTCTTAGTTTAAGAATAAAGTATAGACATATCAAAAAGAAGAATGATCCAGCTTCTTTTCTTAAATGTAAATGCCTGACGTTTTTCTGCTTCACTTTTAAAATTTGGCTTTATCTATAAAATAAAGTGAAATTGCAGCTGTTTCATAAGACTGTTGTGTGGTTTATGATAGTACACCTAAGGTCATCTTCTCTCATGTCCAAATAGCTATTAAAAACATTATTGGCTATTATCTTTTACTGCCTTTAAATGGGATTAACTAGAATGTATATTTGTATATACATGTCTTCCAATGGTCTATGTATCTATCTAAATGTTGTGTGGCTTTTCCTGGAGAGAAGTGAACAAGTATATTTTTACTTAGGTCAGGATGCCAGTGACAGACCAAGGCAATGGTTTCTTCCAAGATTAGCACAACCATTCAGGTTTAGGGAGTTACTCTGAGAAGCATGAAGGAGTAATTACTTAGATGTACACTGGTGACTGAAAGGCAGCACCAATGAAAAGTCAGAGAGGCAAGAACTCAGGAAGGCTTCATCCTAGAAACCCCTGCACAGGCGCAGGCAGCTTGGCTTGTTGAACCGTTTTCTCTCCATCAGTTGCACACTTCATTCATAACCTTGAGAGGAGCCTTGTGAGTCTTAGAATGCTTGGGGACTTCATGAGTTTATAACTTTTGTTTACTTTCTAAGACATATAGGCCTTGTCCCTCCTTCCAGAAAGAGATGTTTCAATTGAGAGAAAATAGCTCCTCAAGATCCAGCTGTCTGTTTATGTGTATGTAACTTATATTCTCGAGAAGAAACATTGGGCTTTAAAAAACGTGTATAAATGTTTTCCTGCATGTATGTTTGTGTACCACATGTGTGCTTCATGTCTGCAGGCATCAGAAGAGGATATCAGATCTCCCTGAACTGGTTTTAGATATGGCTATGAGCCACCATGTGGGTGCTGGAAATTGAACCCAGTGCCTTTGGAAAAGCAGCCAATGCTCTTAACCACTGAGCCACCTTTCCAGTTTTAGGCTGGATTTCAACATGAGTATTTTGTTCTAATGGTGCAGTTCCTTTAAGTGTAAATTTCAACTATGGGATATACCAATATTATGATCTACATGGAATGAAATAATTGTAGTTGATACTAAAAAATGGTTGAAAATTTTTAGCTTCACTCAAAATTAAATTTGTTAGATTTTATAATTTTAATTTAGACTTCATGAGTACTGAAAGGGGTTCCAAAGCAAACATTGTCTTTTGCAATAAACCATCTAGCCTAGTGTAGTTTCTTTCAAGTTCATGTACAGATTCAATGTTTCACATTAGCCTTTGGTTTTACTGTAAGCTTGTGGTCTCCTAGAACAAAAATTAAACTCATGATATTGGCTTTTGCTTCAATGTTAAAGGCAATTCCATATTTTTTGATGTTTCTTATTTCCTTAGAAATATTCTATTTACTTCCTGGAATTTCCCAGAAGTCGGTACTAGTTTATTTGTTCAGATTCGGTTTTTGGTTGTTCAACGCTCAGAAACCACTGCCATTTTTTTAAAAAGTAAAAACAGTATGTGTCATCTTTTAGTGTTAAAGTTAGTGCCTCTGAATCCACAGAGGTTGCCTAACAACAACTCATGGAGGAAGAGCAGAAACCAGCTTGTGAAGGCTGAGGAATGGGAGAGTACTCTCTGCTCGTATATTCCAGATAAAGACTGTAAAATTACTATAAGATACAAGAAATAATTTACATTGTCTAAATTTGGTTTACTCATATGAGTTAAAATTTAACAAATTTAATGGTGTAACTAAATCAGCTTATAAAATTCTGCGAAACTTAAAGCTACTTTTTAAGAGGAAGAATGGCCACTAGCCTTCAGCCATTGTAGAATAGCCATCTTACAGAATGGCAGGTGGGTACTAACTGAGGTGCAATCAAGTACTCTCTGGGCAATGGGAGCTCTGCCAAGGCCCTACATGGAGGACTCTTGTGGGATGCTCTCCTTTGCTAGTGCCTCAGCCAGAGAAGATGGAGCAGGTGTTCTGATGCTACCCACAGAACACGGGAAGAACCTTCTGGAGCTTTTGAGGGTGTTGGCCGGCATCTGTAAGTCTCTAACAAATTTTCAGGGCACTCGTGTTCTACTCATTGATGGTCAACCGAGTGGCTTTGTTAAAATAAGACAGACTCAGTGTTGTCTTTACAACATCACCGTGATCCATGTGATTGCAGCTAAAGCCATTCACCTCAATAGAAGGAGAGCAAACACTCTTAGATCTAGCTCCATTTCCTCCTGCCATGCACAATTATCTGAAACTTGGTGCCTAACATTTTTATTTTCTGTGCCTCTCTTAGTTGATCAACTCATTTCTGATTCTGTTGTGTTCACAACAATCTGAATCCATACAAAGCAGGAAAACATTGCAAAAATGAATCAGTCTTTTCCAAGCACATTTTTTTTCACAAGGAAGTTATTCAGTGAGTTTTCTGACTTTAGTACATTTTACTAGTGACTTAGATAGCATATACTGTTGTCAAAGTGCAAAAGAATGGGGCTATTTATAGAAGGCATAGGGCAGGATGTAGGTAAGTGCCTAGCCTTCTCTGTGCTCATTCTCCTAGGAGAAAGAGAGGGAGAGGGAGAGAAAGAGAAAATTGAGACTGTGGTGGTTTGAATAAGAATGACCTCCATGTTTGGATGCTTGGTCCTCAGTTAATCAAAAATGTTTGGGATGGATTTGGGGGTATGACCCTTTTGGAATAGGTATTCCCTTATTGAAAAGAGTGTGTCACTGGGATGGGCTTTACGATTTTAAAGTTCCAACCTAGGCCCTGTCTTCTCTCTCTCTCTTTCTCTCTCTCTTTCTCTCTCTCTTTCTCTCTCTCTCTCTTTCTCTCTCTCTCTCTCTCTCTCTCTCTCTCTCTCTCTCTCTCTCTCTCTCCACTTTCTATAGATAATATGTAAATTCTCAGCTAGTGTCTGCCTGCCCATCTCCATATACCCCACCATGATGGTTATATACTCACTCTCTGTACTGTCAGCCACTCCCACTCCAATTTTTCTTTTATAAGTTTTCTTGGCCACAGTGTTTCATTATAGAAATAGAAGAGTAACTAAGACAGAGATAAAGAGGCATTTATATTTCCTCACATCAGATACCTCCAGGATATAGTTTAGTCTGGTTTAATTTAATATTGTCAATTAAAAATACAGAGAAATATTATATTTTATTTATTTATTTATTTATTTATTTATTTATTTATTTATGTATTTATAGATTTTAAAAATACCTTCATCAAAATACCTTATGCTCATGCAGTTTTCTGACCTTTTGAGTACATAATCTTTGATATAGGTGTGCCTCATTAGTTTTATAGATAGTATCTATAACTTTTTCAGCCTGTCCCTCAGCGGACACATATTCTTTTCCTTAATTTTCTGTTATTCTCTCTTTTCCTTTAACTAATAATGAGTACATAAACATTCTGTGTATATCTGCACATAAAAATCTATTGCTAGAGATCCCTAAGTAGGATTTCTAGGCCAGAAAGCTGTTAAAATTGCAATTTATTTTTATATATTGCTGCAATAATGTCTTGTACTGTCCTATTTGCTTTGTATTATATTAGTTTCCTTAGTATACTGAATTCCTAGAAGGCAAATATTCTTTCAGTAAATCATTTGGGGAAATAGATATTATTTGAAAATGAAAGTTTTGATTAGCCAGCTATATTATCATGACTATAGGTTTTCTTCTGTAATTTTCTATAGTTAATTTTAATTCACAATATTTTCCTGAAGAGTGAAGACATCAGTGGTGACCGCCTCTCTTCCAACTAATAACACTTAGAATACTTCAAAAATTTCTTAAATGCTGGCCTAATTATTTAGTTTCTTTCTTATATTAAACTTCTATGTAGAGTAGATTATTAATTATTAATTGTCAAGAGGCATATATTAGTAGTCTTTTAATGCATAGGGTGCATGAGTCCACTGTATGTGTTATATATTAGTGCTGTGAAAACACAATGTCCACATCTATTAAATGATCAATTTATTTATTGTGTGTTGTGGGAAATATTAAAAAATGAAAGCATGTTCCCACACTTGTGCTGGCCACTCACAGCCCCAGCGGCCTGGCTGTCCATGCACTGGTGGGTAACGAGTGTCCTGTTTTTAATCTCATGGAGACTCTGACTCAGAACTCCACAATCTCTCCACCAAGCTCATTAGGCTCCCACTGGTGGGTCATAACCACACCAGCCCTGTGCTTCAAATCCCTGATGGCCTTTGTGGTGAACATTAGGCAAACCCACACTTTGCCACTGTACCTTTCTCTCTTGAACTAAGATGAGCTGCCACGTGAAGAAAAACACAAAGCAAACTTAGTTCAGAAACTATGGTAACTCAATCACTGGGTGCAACAACTAAAATCCTAATCTTGTAAGCCTTATTAAATCTAAATCCTCTGGTGGTGAATTTAGACAGATTCGCCATTGAAACTGGGAGACACTCATAATTACATCTTGCCTTCATGTTATCCCCATCTGAAAAGGACTTCACTCTCTCCTGCCTCCTCTCTTCCTCTGTCCAACCCAGAAGTCCCTCCTACTTGCCCAGTGATTGACTCCTGTATTCATTAGGGGATTGGTTCACAAGAACAGCACCAGGCCCATCTACAACAATGGTGGGTTGGGGACACAGTTAAAAATAAAAGACAACAACTTTCAAATAGGCTACATATTAGAATTAAATGCTTGTTGTCCATCATGTGTATGTGAATCAGAGTCTGAGAGGGAAGGGCAGTATCAAGTGAGCGCTAACATTCATTGCTGAATGAAAAAACAAAGCTGTCTTTCTTAACTTTGTAATTACTTGAATTATGGAGATTTTGGTACAGTTATTAATTGAAATTGATGGACAAGAGTAGCCAAATGTCAGTGCAAGTGACTCAGTGGGTACACGGTAGAATGAAGCAAACTGGGTATATTTATTGTTATGAACTGAGTAGCATTCTGCCAAATTTTAGAGAAACTAGAGACTATGACTTTAGTGAGAAATAGGAGTGTGCAGTTGCAATCAAGTTAAACTGAAGTCATAGTAGACTGGTGTGTGTCTTGACTCAAATAACTGATGCCCTTATAAAAAGTGTGGTGGGAACACATAAACACACTGAGAGAAGACAGTCTTGTGATGATAAAAGTGGAAATAAAAGATGTGTAGCTGAAAATGCTTGGCAACTGAAGGAGCCTCAAGAAACAAAACTGGCTTCCTCTCCAGAGCCCTAAGAGGGAGCATGCCTCTAGAACTATGAGAGAACACAATCTTACTGCTTCAATCACCAAGTCTGTTGTAATTGTCAGCTTTAGGAAACCAACCTAACTTTAAAATTTGTGTCTCCCTGTGGCAAGTTATCATACCCTTGGCCATTTTCAAAGGAAAAAAGTTAAGGCAATCACATAGTAGAGATTTGTTTTTTTTGTTTTTTTTTTTTTCAAGCTATAAAAGCCAACTCTGTCCTCTAGACAAATTCTTTACTTAGTTGCAATAGTTTACTTTTGTTGAACTTTCTAGGAATGCAACCAAGGAATATTTTTCATGCTTTCTTAATCAGATCATATAACAATACCACCTATAAGAAACTAAAGCATGGACTGGGGAGGTTGCCTAGTTGTTAAAGTGCTTGCTGTGCATGCAAGAGGACTTGAATTTGGATTGTTGGTATACATTAAAATGCTAGACATGGCAGTATGCATTTATAAGTCAGTGCTGAGGAGAGGAGTGGGGAAAGATGGATTATAGGGTTTTCTGGCTAGGTATCCCACCCAAATCAGAGATTTCCAGGTTTACAAGGGACACTGTCTCAAAAATAAATAAGGTGGAGAGTGAAAAAGGAAGACTGACATTGATGAGTCAGTGCCAGAGCTTGAGGAACAAGACTCCACACAGACGGCCACTCAGCAAGCCCAGCTGGCAGCCGCAGCTGAGATCGATGAAGAACCTGTTAGTAAAGCCAAGCAGAGTTGGAGTGAGAAGAAGGCAAGGAAGACACAACACTGTCAGATTCTTCTCAACAGCCTTTATTGCAGGAATGCCTTGATGCTGCTATGGGGACCCCGGGAACCCAGGGAGGTCTGCTTATATGCACCCCAGCACAGGGAAAGACTTCATGTCCTCCTGGGATAGGTTGAACTGCTGTCACCTAATTAGCATGTACCCGCTCAGGAGGGGTTGGCACCAGACTTGGGCTTATGCCTGTGTGGTGGTCTTATTTATGACAACGGCACACCAGAAACCAGCGCCATCTTAGAGTTGGCTTCCTACATCTCCCCCTTTTTTGTTTAATAATATGATGCTGGACTAGGTCTGGGCAAATCTGTCCATCAGCCACGGTTCCTGTCTTAGGTTGATCCTCTAGTGTCACAGCCTTACCTGTCATAGGGTTGCCCTATCGCCTCCAGGCCCCGTGTCTTCTTCTTCTTCTTTTTTTTTTTTTTTCATTTTTTTATTGGGTATTTATTTCATTTACATTTCTAATGCTATCTCAAAAGTCCCCCACACACTCCCCCACCCACTTCCCTACCCACCCACTCCCACTTCTTGGCCCTGGCGTTCCCCTGTACTGAGGCATATAAAGTTTGCACGACCAATGGGCTTCTCTTTCCACTGATGGCTGACTAGGCCATCTTCTGATTCATATCAGGTCCCGTGTCTTAGGTTGGTCTGTGCACAAGGAAAGTTGCCCGTCTCTGGATACCGTGAATCTGTGTGACTACAACTGCCATTTGACCTAGGGCGAACTCTTAATTTTTCAAAGAGGCCAGCCAAATATTGGGAGATGTGCCATCTTCGATGGCAATCATGGCCTGATATACCACAGCCTTGTATCTGGCATGATCTCTCTTAAGGTGACATACGATTCAAAGGCAGAAACCACATCCCAGGAGGACCACCAATCCCCAGGCTAACATGCCAGCCCACTCCTTAAAAAAGGAAAAAGGCATTGGTGATCCAAGCGGTGAAGTCTCCGGGGTGTCGGGGTCCATTCTAGTGCTATTAAGAGCAGCTATTTGCAATAGCAGTCGGTGTGATAGTTGTTCAGCTTCCAGGGACCAGCTTCCCTTCAGGTAATTTGAAATTTCTCAGCTCTATCAAGAAGACTGAAAAGTTAGCTTGCAAAGGGGTAATACACAAACCTCTAAGGGAGGAAACACAAGATAGCTGGATCATATGATATAAATCCTCAACCTGTCCCTGAACCAAGTCTGTCCTTTGATTGGCTAATAGAATGTCAGATGCCAAATGCATATTAAATTCTTCTTGTATTCCCAAAGTTACTGCAGTTTTCTCAACAATTTGATTAACAGTCTCAGCCATTTGTACTTGATTAGCCATGGCCACTGCAGCTGTAGTAGCTGCAGCAGCAAACACCACAATAGTTGAGATAATAGCTGCTGAAATTTTAAAATCTTCTTTTGTTCTAAACAAATTAAATATGGGGAATCTATTGGGATCGGTTTCTACTGGGATAGGCACAAAGGTGGGAATTTTACCACTACTGCTGTATCATTGTCACCATCCCAGCACTCAGCCAAGTAACAATTTACCTCAGAAGCATTACAGTTCAAGGAACCACCACTCACATTATTACTTATAAGAAAGAAAAAGGGTGATTTTACACATACTGAAATATTGGGGGTAGAATCATTTGCCACAAGGCTATTAAATAGAATCCTGGTCAATCTGGTATCATTATGTCTAATAACAGAAATATTGTATATCCTGAAACTCTCACCCTTGAGTCTGGCAAAAGGAGTTAACAATGTATATACCCCCTTTTCATTGGATAATACCCATTGATACCAGGGCCAGAAGTTTCTTTTTCCAGTCTCATTCTTCTGCCAATCAAATACTGTCTTATCAAGAGGTGGGGGAAATTCAAAACCCAGCAAGAATGATCTTTCTTTATGAAAAGGACTCTGGCATGGGATAAGCTTAGGTGGAAATTCTTGATAAAGAAATGGGATATAGGGACAAGTGGGTAAAACCCTACGACGGGTAGACATAATCCCCCAACGTAGCTCTTCAGTTCTCGCTAGCGGGAGCATTCCCAGCCACAGGAACATCCACGTCCTCATAGCTCTGCTTGTTTTGAATTGCTCTGGTCAGCCGTTCTGGGACCGACAGCTGTTACTGGTGATCCTGGGAAACACACAAACAGACCCTCTCTCCCAAATGAATTGAGAGTGCTCCTCTCTTACCTGATTCAGCGTCTCATTGCCTCTCTGGAGTTCTGCACAACATCATTCTCTATCTTCTATGCAATTTCTCACTAACTTCCAGACCGGCAAAACCCCTTTTGGTACAACCCCCTGTTCCTCTGCAAACCTCAAGTCCCCATGGTGCTTGGTGCAACTTGTCCCAAAACCGGGAACCTTATCTTGTCCCAAAACCGGGAACCTTATCGTCTCAATCCGAGAACTTAAATTGTCCCACTTACCCAGGAACCTTATCGTCCCAATATTCTGGGAACTTACCGCTGCCACCGTTCTGTAGTTGAAGAGCTCTGAATCTGCGAGATCATCCTCTGGTCCCTGTATGGGCCACTAGATGTTGCACCCACCTCGGCCGGCAAGGAAGACACAACACGGTTGGATTCTTCTCAACAGCCTTTATTGCAGGAACACCTTGATGCTGCTATGGGGACCCCGGGAACCCAGGGAGGTCTGCTTATATGCACCCCAGCACAGGGAAAGGCTTCATGTCCTCCTGGGATAGGTTGAACTGCTGTCACCTAATTAGCATGTACCCGCTCGGGAGGGGTTGGTGCCAGACTCGGACTTGCGCAGTGGTGTTGTTTATGAAAACGGCACACTGGAAACCAGTGCCATCTTAGAGTTGGCTTCCTTCAAGTAGTCATGAAAAGGTAGTTAAGATCAATCCAGAAATTAATGAAATAGTAAAATCTACATAGAATCAATGAAGTAAAAAGTTGTTTTTTTTGGAAAAAAACAAGGAAGTTATGCTAAACCTACTAAAAATAAAGAATGACAAGACTCATGTTAATAAAATGCAAGACAAAAAGACAGACATCTCCCTTGCAACAGACACCAATGAAATTCAGAAAACCATAAACATAAAGACTATATTAAGATAAACTGCAAAGTCTAGAAGAAATGAATGAATTTCTATAACAAAGAAACAATCAATTTAAATCACTAATAAAAATTCTCTCAACTAAGAAAATTTCAGGCTCAATGAATTAACTGTAGAATTTTACTTGTCTTTAAAGAAGACTGAACAGCAATCTTTCAAACTATTCCACAAATTTGAAAAGGGAGGTATGATTCTACATTTTTTTATGAAGGCATAATTACCCTGCTACCAAAAAGTAACTGAAAACAGACACAAAAGAAAAAAAGCAAAAAGGGGGGACTACAAACAAAACCTCCCAGTAGGCAGACAAGCAAAACTGATCAATATCCCATATGATAAGTAAATTAAAGAATGTATTAAAAATATAATTCACCTTGATCATGTCAGTTTCATTCCAGAAATGCAGATATAGTTCAACACGTGCAAATATAAAATTTAATGTATCACATACATAGATTCAAGTATAGATATCACCGAACTCTCTCAATAAAAGCAGAAAGGGTTTTGGACAAAATGTAATATTCCTTCATAAGTCAGGAAGACATTTGGAATGGAAGGAACATATAAGTTCATTGCTAACACCATGCTCAACAGAGAAAAACTTAAAGCATGCCTGTTATGATCAGTAGAAGACAAAGCTGTCTAGTCTCTTGTCTCCTACTCAGTACAGTCTTTGAAGTCTTAGCTAGAGCAATAAGACAGGAGAAAGAAGTACAGGGGGTACAAGTGGGAAGGAAAGTTAAAGTATTCTTTTGTATGTAATAGAATTTTATACAAAGACCTCAAAGTTGCTACTAGAAACCTCTTAGATCTGATAAACACTTTCGGCAAAATGGTACACGGTTTCTGTTGCAGTAGTAGGCAGTCTGACCAAAAGCAAATCTGAAAGGAAAGGGTTTATAGAATCTTAAGATTTACAGGCTATAATTAGGGGAAGATCCATGGAGCAGTAATGCTTACTAATGCTTACTCTCCAAAGCTTTCTCAGCCTGCTTTCCTAACTCAGGACCACCTGCTGAGATGTAGCACTACTCACAGAGACCTGGGTCTGCCCACATCAATCATTAATCAAGAAAATGCCTGTAGGAGACATTTTCCTCAATTGAGGCCTTATGTTCTATTTTGAGTCAGGTTGAGAAAGAACGGGGCAGCACGTTACAAAAATCAATGTACAAATTTAGTAGTCTTCCTTTGTACTAAGAAATAAATCAAGAAAACAACCTTATCCACAATTGCCCCAGAACAGGACCTTGACATAAATCTAACCAAACAAGTGAAAGACCTCTTCAATCAAAATTCTGAAACTCAGAAGAACCCAGAGTAAGGGGGATGTTAGAAGATGGAGGGACTTCCCACACTTCAGGATAAGAAGATTTGATTCCATGAAAATGACCGTCCTCCTAAAAGTAACCTATATAATCAATACAACCCCAATAAAAATCCCATATCATTCTTCATAGAAATAGAAAAAGTATTAAAACTAAATGCCAAACCACAAAAGATTCCAGCTAATAAAAGGAATCCTGAGTAAAAAGAATTGTGGTGGGAACAACAGCATACCCGATTTCAAGCTATACTGCAGAGCCACAGTAAACAAAATAAAACAACACAAGCAGACACATAGATCAAGAAAACATAACAATGGAACAAGATATAAACTCACACTGCACAGTTCTAGCCACCCAGTACTTGACAAAAATATATATTGGGGGAAAAGGCAGCCTCTTGCAAATGGTGCCGGGAAATATGGAAAAGAACATGTAGAAGAATGAAACTAGACCCTTATCTCTCCAGTAATGCATTTCTATCATAAACAGAAGGAGGGATATAGACAGAGGGAGACATGTTGATACTTAAAGCTTGTTTTTTTCCCCTCAGGCCAAGATGATGCTTGAGACAGCTCTCTGTCATTGACTAGTTCTTACTTTGTTCCAGGCTAGAAAGATAAATCCTTACTTCTCTTTCAGCAAGTCAAGAGGCAGGCACTGTTATCCATCTTAATGGGAAATAACAATACCTGAAGTTGCCCTAACTTTTCTGGAATCGTATGGACGAGAGAGTGGCAGAGCAGCCTTACTTTGGAGGCCCTTTGCCTGACTCTGAGAATGTGTGATATGCTGCCTTTCTCAGAGGATCTCATTCTCTGGCTGTGGCTGTGTTCTAGCGTTTTCCATGTTTCCTTTTCCTTCTGGGATGAATGTCACCATCTTACTTTAGGAACTACCTTGTAAGCCCGGATTCCATTTCTTTCTGTCCAGGCAACTGACCTGAAGGTGAGTCATTGATAAGAAACTGCCCTCAGTGGTTTTCTATGCCAGAACTGGTTTTTTTGTTTTGTGTTCTGCTGAATAACTAATATTTGCAAGATCTGATCATTCTGTCTGTGAGGGCTGCAGTTCTCTACTTTCCCCATTAAGTTAGTTCTCCTCCTACTCTGTGTGTATACATACGTATGTATGCTCTGTGAGTGTGTATTTTGTGTGTGTGTGTGTGTGTGTGTGTGTGTGAGAGAGAGAGAGAGAGAGAGAGAGAGAGAGAGAGAGAGAGAGAGAGAGAGAGAGAGAGAGAGAAGGTGGATCCGAGTGTCAGGGGATGTTTCAGGTTTCAGAAGACATTTTCACAGTGGGGTGCGGGGCAGGGAGCACCAGGGGAATAAAGGGAGTGGAAGAAAACCCTCGTCCTGCCAGAGTTCTCGTGCTCTGGGAGGGCAGAAGCAGAAGAACTGTTGCATGCTTTCCATGCAGCCCTGGGTACGGGTGTCTGATTGTGTGAAGCCATGTCCCCCAGCTCGTTGGGTGGTAGACAAGGGACAGTATTAGGTACCAGGTTCTCAGTCTCAGGCATCCCAGACATTGCTGGACACCTCTGAAGAGCTGAGAACAGAATGGGCCCCCCTAGGGCCCCTCAGTCAGTCCCGGGGCAAAGAGTGGAGAGGGAGGTGCTGGGTGGTTCGGTTCCCATGGGTGTGAGAATCCTTGTTCAGGTCCATGGCTGGAACCCAGGAAGACCTTCTGGTGGGAGGTTAGACCCAGCTTAAAGAGAGAGAGGAGGGGCAAGCAGCCCTTTTATAATGGGCTGGGTTATCCGGTAATTGTGGGGAGGAGCATACCTGGCTATAGTCAGGTAACTGTGGGGGTGGAGTCTAGCCAGAATGCCAGAAGCTTGGGACATTGTGTTACTAATAGTCACACACCTCACCTGCAGGGTCTGTGGGGGTGGTAACTTCGACAGGAGCCAGGGGTCCAGAAGACATGATCGAACACCTTCAAGACCTATGCTTGACTGGAGACCAGGCTATCTGTGCGCAGCTCACTGCCCAACAGCAGGGTCCATTCCCTAAATTCTCCAGACATGGAAAAGCATTGGGCAATTATTTTGGTCAGAAGAGCAAACTGCTGTTAGGAGTCTGAGCTAAAAATAAAGCCAACCATTATAGAGGGCTGAGGTTCCTGCCATATGACATCAGTGTGCTGATTGTCCTGTCATTTGCCCACCTTAAAATTAAAGCAGGGCTTCTGAAGGGGACCACAGATGAATATAGCTCCTAAGCCCAGGATCTTGCTGTTGGCCTCTGCTGCACGCTCTTGCTTTTCCTCTTCCTACTCCTCCTTTAATTTACATCTGCCTTGTCCATTACTGGTAACCTTTCATGGGGAAGACTTACTCTCCTCGAAGCTAGTGTTCAGAAGTTCATGATGCAGCATACAGATGCTGCCAGAAATGGCTCCTGCTCTGGGCAGCTCACTCCCCTGTTGCACCTCTATGTTTGTAAACGCCCAAGAATTCTTTATAGAAATGTTTATCTTACAGATTCCGTCACTTATTAGGAGCGTCAAACCCAAAAGCAGATGAGTAGGCAACACCTGGCAGGGCTCCTGCCCAGTCTTCTTTTCCTTCATCCAGGCCTTTCCTTTCGATGTTCCTCAGTTATGAGACAAAAACATCTGAACACATGAACGGAGGTAAAGAGATGTTGTGGGGGCGGAAGTGTCGTCTTACAGCTCTGTGGCATAGCCAGGGAAGTCTGCTAATGTGCTCCAGTTGTTCCCTGGTCACAGAAGCATGGGACAAAGTTTTTTCTCACCTCATTTTGTGGTCAGTTTCACGAGAACTATATCTAGATAACAGGCATCGCAGGATCAGAGGAGGCCTGGGAGAAGGGGATAAGGACTTCACCAGAGGCCTTCTGTAGAAAGTGTGGGGCTCACTCTTGAGAATTCATGCAATTATAACAAATAAAAAACTGCTAAATCGAAACATAGTTGTCTTTTCTGTTTTCTCTGTTTTTCTTTACTCTTTGTTCCCTTCAACTTTTTATTTATTGCTCTAAGTCAACAGTTTTTACAGTTAGTTTAGGACCCTGTGAAGATGGATACCAAACTTTACAGAGGCTCAAGTCCCTTGTGTAAAGCAGCATAGTATTTTCATACAGCTTACTCATACCTTCCTGTACACTTTAATGAGTTATATATATTTTTTACAATACCTAATATGTCAGTACTAGGTAGACAATGTCTATACTACATGCTAAGGAGAAACGGCATTAAAAGGTGTATGCGTTTTCAGTACATACCCAACCAGGACAGATTTCACAGCCCATCACAAGGACCAGAGGCAAGGCAAACAGTGCTCCAACACAAAGTAAAGGGCAGAGGTAGGAGGTACGAGGGGCATGCATATACAGCTGGGCATGTCTTCTGCACTTCCATTGCATGGAATGTGTAAATACTGTTCCATGTTTGACAGGCTCATGATTTGATTTTTTTTTAATTTCAAGGCATAAAAAATTTGATTAACAGATGGCTGAATCTGAGTAAAATGGCAGAACCTGCAGAAATAGATGGCTGAATGTTCTCTTTCTGTAACTAACAGAGGGTTACTAGTCTTGAAATATGTTTGCTCATTTATGTAGAAACCCAATAAAGTCTCTATTCACACCTGAATGTGTTCTCTCTCTCTCTCTCTCTCTCTCTCTCTCTCTCTCTCTCTCTCTCTCTCTCTCTCTCTCCCTCTCTCAACTAATCCAGAACACTTATGTATTATCTTTAATTACAGTGGAAAAATTTAAAGGTTCAGTCTAGATGCTTGAAGAATACTCCACATTTGAATTGTAACTTCCATGTTGGTAAGAACAGCACATGGGCTATGTGATTCTGTGTGTGTGTGTGTGGGGGGGTACTTTTAAGATGGGGACCTTTGTTTATCTAACCTTGTAACTAGGGATATAATGAAAAGGAACATGTCATTCCTTAAAAGACTTTCCCTCTAGTTATGGGTAGAATAGATTACAAGATAATTATTTTCCTGTAACTTGCAATTTAGTGCAATAAAATGGCTAAGCTTTCAAGAGCAGAGAAAGCAGAATGAAACTAGTACAATTTAGGACAGGGAGTTAGGCTCTCATATTGACTTTGCTGTCGCTGTTTCATATTGGATAGCTCACTTTGGTTCAATTTCCTCATCATCCAATGGAATGATGCTGAATCTTACTGTCCCATAGTGCCATCATATTCATCAAATGGCAAGATATGTGCTGTGCTTTTTGGAGTCTAGGTTTCTTCACAGTCAGAATGCACTCTTGCTTTAATACTAATTTGATGAGATGACTGATGCAAGTTATTTGCTTCCAGTAAATTCAATATCCAAAGTACTCCTCACTGCTTTTCAAAGCCTTACTCATTTAGCTAATAGTCTGCTTCTCCCTCCTCCTGTGGGCTTTCTTGGTTTTCTTTGGAAATGAAATTTGTACTTCATCAGTAGGTTCCAGCCTTCTTGTTTCTGTAACAGTACTGGGGACCAGGTCAAACTCTTTTCATGCCCAGGAAGAACTCCACCACTGAGCTACCACCAAGCTTTTTGTTGTTGTTGTTTGCTTGTTGGTTGGTTTTGACCTTGCTGTTAGAAGCTTTTATTCTGTCATTCAGGTGGAATCTCAGACTCAAGAAATTCCTCCTTCCACCTTCCAAGTGCAGGGAGCCAGACTGGCTTAGTGTTGTGTTTGTTGTCTTTAGAATAAAGGGCTATAATAGAACATGTTTTGTTGTTGTTGTTGTTGTTGTTGTTGTTAATGAACCAACATAGACAACATCTTTTTTTTTCCTGAGACAGGGTTTCACTGTGTAGCCTTGGCTGTCCTGGAACTCACTCTGTAGACCAGGCTAGCTTTGAACTCAGAGATCTGCCTGCCTCTGCCTCCCAAGTGCTAGAATTAAAGGTGTGTGCCACCATGCCCTGCCGACAACTTCTTAACATAATATGGTGATGTCTGGGCATGGTAAATTGTCTCCCCATCAGTGACAGATATGGGAAGCCACAAATCTGAGAAAATTTGTTCTACATGGGTAAAATATCAATAAGTATCATATAACCTGGGAATTGTAGAATATTCCAACTGGAATCGTGTGGGGGGTCTAGTAATGAGAAAGGAACATGGCAAGATAAACTTGCTGCTTGGAGTATTTTCCCAGTGTTTAGTATTAAACTATCACGTTTTGTTTTATCACTTAGACAGCATTAAAAAAAATTGGCAATTATCTCCATGTTCCCAATGAAAGCAGAGATTGAATTCTAGCACATTATGTTAGCACATCCCTGACTAACAGCCAATGTAGGAGACATAGGAATTCAATAAGTGCTCTGCTGGATTATACTGTGCAGCAACCAAATGTCTTCAGAGGTTCCTACTCCCAGGCAACAGGCAAAAGTCACATTAATTTAAATAAAGTTTAGCTAAACAGAAATGAGCAGTTACATAATTATGAGATCAACTGTTTGAGCATTCTGCCAACGGAAACATTTTCTTCCTAGAGTGAATTCCCCAGTGTTCATTTTAACTTTAATGACTCGAGTAATGGTTTTTATACTTCTCAGATAATTGAAGAACAATATGAAAATCATCACACGTTATTGCTTATTTAATGTTGTCAAATATATTTTTCCTAGGAGATTGTTTCAATGCAAGGCTCCCTTTTCATAAGGCAACCACGTTTCCAGCTCTTTTTTCTGCTCTTGAATGAAGAATGCAGTGTATAGCCTACACAGAAAGGGAAAGCAGACCTGCAGTCTGCTGCTGGATATAGCTATCAGGATTGGAAGCATTTTTAAAAATTTATTTTAAATTACATTAAGTAAATTTTAAATTAAAACGTATATATATTTTTATTTTTATTTTGTTTCTATATATACTTTGCTTGCATTTAGGTCTGTGCACCATTTGCGTGACTGGTATCCATAGGGGCACTGGGACTGGAGTTGCAGATAGTTGTAAGCTGCTCTGTGGGTACTGTGAATTGAACCCAGTTCTACTGCAGGAGCAGCCAGTACTGTTAGATGCTGAGCCATCTCTCCAGGCCCTAAAAGATTTATTAAATGAGATAGCCACCAATACTAAGCAAACAATGGACCAGAGCCAGCAATGGACACCGATACTAAGCAACAATGGACTTGAGAAAAAATAATTAGTTTCTTTGTTTTCTTACATCCCAAATGGTGCTCCCCCCATTCCCTCCCTCACCAAGTCCTTTCCTCCCATCCCTCCTCCTCTTCTCCTTTGACAAGATGAGTACACCCCTCGCCCTGGTGTACTCCAACCCTGGCGCATCAAGTCTCTGCCAGATTAGATAGATCTTTTCCCACTGAAACCAGACATGGCAGTCATGAAGACTGAGCTGCCTGTCTGCTACATATGTGTCAGGACCTCATTCTTGCCCATGTATGTTCTTTGGTGGCTCTGATTTTGAGAGCTCTCAGGGGTCTAGATTTGATGACTCTATTGTTCTTCCTGTGGAGTTTCCATCTACTTCTTGGCCTTCACTCCTTCCTCCAACTTGTCCATAACTGTCCCTGACCTTTACTTAATGTTTGTCTGTGGCTATCTGCAGTCTGCTGCTGGGTATAGCCTCCAGAGGACAGTGATGCTAGAATCTTGTCTGAAAGCATAGCAGAGCATCTTTAATAATGTCAGGGACTGTTGCTTGCCCATTGGATGGGCTCTGAGTTGGGGTGGTTATTGGTTGGACTTTCCTTCAGTCTCAGCTCCATCCCTGCATTTCTTTCAGACATGAAATTTTTTTGATCAAAAGTTTTGTAGGTGAGTTGATGTCCCTATATGTCCAGTACGGGTCCTGCCTGGCTACATGATGTGGTCTGCTCAGGTTCCATGTCCCTACTGTTTGGTATCTTGTGTAAAGTCACCTGCATTGACTCCTACTTTTATGCTATATCCAACTGAAATAATATGGGCTATGGGCTGGGGAAAGAGAAGAAAGGAGGAAGAGGAAGAGGAGGAAAACTTAAATAAATAAAATGTTTTTTCTATTGTTGATAGCCCTTCTTACTTGTCTAGTTGACTCCTTCCTCACTTGTACTGACTTGTACTTTGTGTATAATTTGTTTGTACTCTGACTGCACTGAATTTCATTGTACATTATTATAAATGGTATACTTATTCTTACAGAACATCAGTACCTTTCTACATTCATGCCATTTATCCATTACTACAAAGTTTACTTATTTCCTTCTGACCTCCTCCTAGATTTTAAGTCCATCTAGATCTCCTGTCAGGAGTTCATAGAGTGGGAGCAGTGGCTTACTGAATTCTCTTGTCTACTGCTTCACCATTTATTTAACTGGAGGTATAGAAAAAAATCAGTTCTGATCAATTAATTCTCCACTGTTTAGCAGCCTCTAGTGCCCAGTGTTGGCTCTTTTGAAGAGGATCACCCTTACTAACAACGTTTTGAATTGTGGATACAAGCTGGGTCCCCTGTTTTAATTCAGAACAATGTAAGAAAGCCTGTCCTTGCTCCAGAGCTCTCTCAAGAGACACATAAGGTCTCTGATGCATCTGCATTATAGTCCAAATTTCTTTTGATATATGTCTGCTTCTCTTATTTCCTTGCATGTATTGCTTCTAAGAGCACTCTTCCATACAACTACATGAGCATATGTTCTAGAGCTAGTTTTCTGCAAAAATCACAGCACATCTGGCATAGAAATGGTTTGAGGAGATCAACTTTTATCTGAAGTGCCCACTTGCTGGCAGGAAGCAAGAACAGCATAAACTATGCTGAACCACAGAAACAATTTTTACCAATGATGAAAAAAAGGTAGAGTGGCCATGAGATGAAGAATGAAGAGAAGTGGAGTTGGTGGTCTGAGAGATTTAGAATAAGTGCCACTTAGGTGGAGAATGAAATCAGATGATTTCTTTAGAGGATTGTCAATCATTTGAAAAGGTTAATGTAAGGTCAATGAATTATTGTTATACTTGTAGACCAATGCATCTCTCAACCATTTTCAGAGAAGCTTTTACTGTCAGTAGACTGTAGTTATCACTGAGACCCACAACTAGCCAAGGAATAAGAGATGGCGCAGTGCTCAGCGCTGTGTAGAACATAATTATTGCACATACCCCATTCCAAGACTGAAGCACCATTGTTGAATTGGGGCAAGAAAAAGTAGAAGAGCCAGAGGCAGTATTTGGCTGCAAGGGAACAAACAGTAGTTTCTAGACACAGCTGCAGCTGCACATATGAACCCACAGCAGTTGTGACAGCATGTTCAAAACCATGGCAAGCCAAAGGCAGATTAAATTTCAGCATGGAGAGAGGAGCTGACCATGAAATTCCACCCTACCTGAAAATCTATTGGCAATTGATAGCTGCTGGGAGAGGGAGAGCTTGCTTTCTCTAGAAGTATAGTCGTTGATAAACCAGCCATACCCCAGTGAAAAGCCACACATCCAAGAATATTTGGGTAGCAAAAATTGGTCTTGACAAAAGAAAAAGGGGCACAAAGTTGGAAAAGTAGAGAAGGGAGGTGGTTCTGCTAAGAATTGAAAAGAGGATGGGAAATATGGACAACTTATGTTGTATAAAATTGTCAAAGGATCAATAAAAAATAAAATTTGTAGAAACAGCATAAAATAAAAAAATAAAAGTAAAAGTAAATATAGATAAATAGAGGGCTTCCTGGATTCTAGGTAGGAAAAAATGCTGACTGGTAAGCCTAGTACTTGTCTAAAGTGAACTGAAGTTCTATAGTAGATTTAATTCTCAACTCTGCTCAGTTACGTTGGCATCTGGGATGGAGGCGTGGCAGTACATGCACTGGCAATTTTTAAGTCTTCACTCTATGAAGATGCTAGGGCTCCAACAGTGCTCAATTTCTCCCCGTTGAGGCTGATGATCCTCCTGGTCTGAAGATTATGGGCACAGGTATATTACTAAATTCCATCTAGCTCCTCAGGTCCTAGACTCCTAAGAAGTTGTAAACAGCCTAGCAGTAACTAGAGTAAACTCACAAAACATATCTAGCTAGGGACGTTATAGAATGGCTGAGGGGAGGAAAGGGGATCATGCTGAAACATATAGAGACCATGCATGAAACAAAGTGACTAGTGACAAGGTAGTCTAGGTCTTAAGGATACTGGATCAACAGAAACATAATATTATATTAGGGGAAGTTTTTTCAAAGTCTGGAAGTTCTTTCTTAAGATATGAGATTTAGTGGCCTTAAGACGATTCCTAGAGATGAATCTAACATTCTCCTATAATGAACTTCGGAGATGTCAAGTTTGTCGAACCAGTGAGAATTTTATGTAAATAAGTAAATGTGGTGTGTGTGTGTGTGTGTGTGTGTGTGTGTGTGTGTGTGTGTGTGTGTGTAGGGAGCAACAAAAGGCTCCACAAATTTGTCATGTCAGTGTGAATACTATGTAAAAGGAGAAGTACCAACAGCAAGATGTTCTCCAGAGGATCTGGAAGAGCTGCTAAGCTTCTTCATGTATTGGGAGCTAAGGGGCCCTGACACTACAGCATACAGGTAGAATGAAAACTGTGCAATTACAGTAATGAATGGGAAAGAGAATTATCTCCAGGACTCTGGATCTATAGAGGCCTTCAAAATAATTAATAAAAATTAATTATCCTGGGACAAGGTAAATAGGAAGTAAACATTTTGTTTGATTGGCATAATGGATAAGTTACAGAGGCAAAAGGCAGCAAAAAGTTCCCTTTAGGAATGTTAGGCTTTATGCTGTGGAGCATGCCAGTGGAAATCTTGGATCCCAAGGAAAGGGAGGAGAGATAGGGAAAGGAAGGAGAGATAGGGACAGGAAGGAAGATGGGAAGAAGATGAGTCTAAGGGAAATGGATGCAGAGGCAGGAAAGGCTACTTTAAAAACAGGCATCCTGGATGTTCTTCTTTCCCTGCATAGGCACAAGAAAAAGTCTCATTTAGGTCACTTTTTCCTTAGAGAATGAAAGAAAGGCAGAGAGGATTGAATAGACCTGATGTGCCCATTTAGACTGAACATAGAGAGGAAACAGCTGTGCATTTTTTCTTTATCATTAAAAGCAAATACAGTCATCTATGGACAGTAAAGAAATTACACTCCTCATATTGTGATTCATTTCCTTGGATTCTTTCTATTGTATATACTAGGAAATCATAGCTTCCCAGTTGTGGTATAAAGTTAAAATTCCAGATGCTTAACAGCCCATGAACTATTTATAATACTTTTTCCTTTGTCTTTTTCTTCCTCCTTTCTTTTTTGTGACAGTTGGTTTTTTACAAATACATTAAGCTATTTGGTATAAAATTTTTGAAGTTCAAATAGTTTTCAGAGCAGGCAAGCATAAGGAATTCCTTAGCAATCTGAGACTCCAGTTTACTTAGGTTAAAACACACAGTCCTTCCCAAAATATGTACCTAGTGACCTAGGACACCCTACTTGTATAAAGATGCATATATACTTGCTTAAAACAAGGAAAACAATCCATACTCTTTGTTATCTTTTAATAACACTATTCCTCTTCAAACATTTGCTGAAAAACATCCAACTACATGCCAATAGGCCAATCCATTAGATCAATCCAGCCTACACTGGTTTTGAATGCATGTACAATAAGACAAAACCATATTCCCTAGTGAACCTATATGAAGACTCCCTTATTTATTATCTTATACTTATGCATGGTTGGACACGTATAGGGTGTGTGGGACTGGGTTACCAGACATACATAAGAACTGGCAAGGTTGAGTGAGTTCAGACCCAGGAACTCTTCGAGATCTGAGACCAGTAGGAATGGAGCTGCTACATACCTGTCTACACACACACACACACACACACACACACACACACACACACACACACATATATCTGCCCTGGAACACAAAACCACAACACCCCACCCCTGACCATAGGGACTGAGTTACATAGTATAATACCTGGAGTTCTTCTTCATGTTAATGAGGTATCTAGATAGCCCTGGGCCTTCAGATAATTAGCTTCCCTTCCTGAAAAAGGTATATAGTTCCTGGTTCAACTTTAATAAAGTGTATGTATTTTCATTCACCATCAAATAAAGCAGTATGATCAAGCAAGGATCTTCTCAGAGATCTACATCATTATCACTCTGGGGAAGACCTTCAAGTGAAGAGCAATGAAAGGAAGGCTTTCTCCCCTCCAGCCCCTCCAGTACTTTAGGCACTTGCTCCCAATCAGACTAGGTTCTACTCATTCTGGGCTCTGCCTCCCCTCTCACCTGGATACTCTAAGTGGGCAGGTAGATCATTCACCCCTATTCCTGACTTCTGACTGTACACTGGTGGCTCCCTGATAAAAACCTCCCAGACTTCTCTGTTTCTTCTTCCAATCTGACACAAAATGTGGACTCCCAATTTGGACTTTGTCCTTCCTTCAGTAGCGCCTTGCCAGCAGCACCCAGTCTCACCACCAACCCTACCACCCCAACGTGCCCTAGTGGACAGGAAGGATGCAGTATGACAGAAATGAATATGATTAAACTCAGATGCATTATGGGGAAAGACATGCACAGTGAGCAAGGCTTTACATAATCCAGACCTGTCAATCAAAATAGAGTACCACTGAAATTCCACCACTGGTGACCAAACTCTTGTTGAACCCCATAAAAGGAAGCCCGGAACAATAATCAGGCCCCTTGAGTATATTCAGTCAAGTGTCCTGGTGCCTGCTTACAATGAATTCTGATCTGTTCCATTGCTTTTGCTTTAAATGAAGTTTCTTTACTACTTTGCAATTTGTGTTGGCTTTTATTTTACTCTTAAACAAGAGGCCAAGAACCTAGGAACTCTCTGCCCAAATGCAAACCTTTTCTTGCATTGTTGGTCTAAAGGAATTTGTCCTTCTTACCAGTTGACATCTGGATATATGCCCAGGAGAGGTATTGAGGGATCCTCCGGTAGTTCTATGTCCAATTTTCTGAGGAACCGCCAGACTGATTTCCAGAGTGGTTGTACAAGCTTGCAATCCCACCAACAATGGAGGAGTGTTCCTCTTTCTCCACATCCCCACCAGCATCTGCTGTCACCTGAAGTTTTGATCTTAGCCATTCTGACTGGTGTGAGGTGGAATCTCAGGGTTGTTTTGAGTTGCATTTCCCTGATGATTAAGGATGTTGAACATTTTTCAGGTGCTTCTCAGTCATTCGGTATTCCTCAGGTGAGAATTCTTTGTTCAGCTCTGAGCCCCATTTTTTAACAGAAAATGTGGTGCATTTACACAGTGGAGTACTACTCAGCTATTGAAAAGAATGAATTTATGAAATTCCTAGGCAAATGGATGGACCTGAAGGGCATCATCCTGAGTAAGGTAACCCAATCACAAAGGAACTCACACAATATGTATTCACTGATAAGTGGATATTAGCCCAAAACTTAGGATACCCAAGATATATAATACAATCTGCTAAGCACATGAAACTCAAGAAGAATGAAGACCAAAGTGGGGTCACTGTACCCCTTCTTAGAATTGGGAACAAAACATCCATGGAAGGAGTTACAGAGACAAAGTTTGGAGCTGTGACGAAAGGATGGACCATCTAGAGACTGCCATATCTGGGGATCCATCCCATAATCAACTTCCAAATGCTGACACCATTGCATACACTAGCAAGATTTTGCTGAAAGGCCCCAGATATAGCTGTCTCTTGTGAGACTATGCCGGGGCCTAGCAAACACAGAAGTGGATGCTCACATTGGATGGATCACAGGGCCCCCAATGGAGGAGCTAGAGAAAGTACCCAAGGAGCTAAAGGGATCTGCAATCCTATAGGTGGAAAAACAATATGAACTAACCAGTACCCCCTGGAGCTCGTGTCTCTAGCTGCATATATATCATAAAATGGCCTAGTTGGCCATCAGTGGAAAGAGAGGCCCATTGGTTGTGCAAACTTTATATGCCTCAGTACAGGGGAACGCCAGGGCCAAGAAGTAGGAGTGGGTGTGTGGGGGAGTGGGTGGGGGATCATGTGGAGGACTGTTGGGATAGCATTGGAAATGTAAATGAAATAAATGCCCAATTAAAAAAAAAAGGAAAAAAAAGAAATTTGTAATAGAAGGTAGAGATCTATATGTAGATGACAAAGGCAAAATGTAAAAAGTATTCATGGAAATCCCCTGAGTGATAGACACATACTTCAGACTTGGGAGTCCAAGGAAGAACTTATTATTTGAGAATTTCACATGTATATACCATGTATGATGATCATATATGTCCCCCAATATCTTGAGCTTGTCCCAAGAACTCTCTAATACATTTGCTTTCTATTTTCATGTTCTCCTCTTCTTTCTTCTTCTCCCCCTTCTCTTCTCCTTTTAAATATATACCAATTTGTCTGCATCTAATTAGTGTTACCCATAAGCACATAAGCCCTGGTAAGTGAGCAGCCTATCAGTGGCCACACCCCCAAATCAAAAGTACTTTCCCTCCCTCAGTTGTCATCCACTGCCAATAGCCCTTCAGCTAAAGGAAGGAGTTCTGAGGCTTCAGGACTGGACTTTGACAAGCATAGTCCTGTGCAAGTAACCAACTGCATTTGTGAGTTCATGGGAATAATGGCCATGCAAACTTGCATCGATTTGTTTCATTGTAAGTCCATGGAAGAGAACAGTCAATTTTTTTTAAATATTTTTTTATTACGTATTTTCCTCAATTACATTTCCAATGCTATCCCAAAAGTCCCCCATACCCTCCCCCCACTTCCCTACCCACCCATTCCCATTTTTTTGGCCCTGGCGTTCCCCTGTACTGAGGCAGATAAAGTTTGCATGTCCAATGGGCCTCTCTTTCCAGTGATGGCCGACTAGGCCATCTTTTGATACATATGCAGCTAGGATCTAGAATCTTTGCTTTTTTTTTAATTAGTTTATTTTTTACACTCCATATTTTATTCACCACTCCCAGATCCATCCTCTGACTGTTCCACATCCTACACCTCCTCCCACACCCCTGTCGCCAGGTGGATGTTCCCAACACCCACTCCACCTGACTTCTAAACTCCCTGGGGCTTCCCAGTTTCTTGATGGTTAGGTGCATGGTCTCTGGATGAACATAGACCCAGAAGTCCTCTACTGTATGTATGTTGGGGGGTCTCATACCAGTTGGGGTATGCTGTCTGGTGTTTCAGATCTCGGGGGGCCAGATTTATTGAGACTGCTGATCCTTCTACAGGGTTGTCCTCCTCCTCAGCTTCTCTCAGCCTTCTGTAATTCAACAACAGGGGTCCGCTTCTTCTGTACATTGGTTGGGTGCAAATATCTGCATTTGACTCTTTCAGCTGCTTGTTTGGTCTTCTGGAGGTCAGTCATGATGGATTCCTTTTTGTGAGTGCTCCATAGCCTCAGTAATAGTGACAGGCCTTGGAAACTCCCCTTGAGCTGGATTCCACTTAGGGCCTGTCACTGGACCTTCTTTCCCTGAGGCTCCTCTCTATTTCCATTCCTGTAATTCTTTCAGATAAGAAGAAATATTGGTCAGAGTTGTGACTGTGGGATGGCAACACCATCCCTCACTTGATGTCCTGTCTTCCTGCTGGAGGTATATTCTATAAGTTCCCTCTCTCTACTGTGGGGCATTTCATCTAAGGTCCCTCCGTTTGAGTCCTGAGAGTTTCTCATTTCCCAGGTCCCTGGTGCATTCTGGAGGGTGTCCCCAACCTCCTATTTCCTGAGGTTTCCTGTTTACATTCTCTCAGCTGAATCTCAGGGCCTCAGTGCTTTTCTCTCACCCAATACCAGATCAGATTCCCCTCTCCCACACCCCTGCCCAATTCTACCCCCTGTCCATTTTCCCTCCCAAGTCCTCCCTCCCTCCCAGTTGTGATTGCTTTCTTCTCTCTTCCAAGTGGGACTGAGACTTCCTCTCACTAGAATCTTTGCTTTAAAATATGTTGCTATATTATGAATGAGATTAGCTTCATATGCCATCAAGAATAGATCTTATATGTCATGGCAAGATACTAAACAATACTTAGTTCATAAAAATATAAAATTGACATGATCATATTTAGTTACTTTGGGAAAATTTGCTGTAGTCAATGAAGAGTGAACTGAATTAAGCAACACACACATACAATAAACACACAATCAATCAAGCAAACACACAAAATTGCTGCAAGTTCATTACCACTCCACCCTAACTAACCACCTGGCCTCTTTTTTTTTTTTTGTCTCAAAGATGCATTTTTGTGTAGAAAGACACAGAATATTATGCTCATATATACACCCCATGTCTTCTAATTACAACCAGAATTCCTCCAACACATCTGCATTTCAACTTCATGATTACTCCCTCTTCTTCCTCCTGTTCTTCTTTCTGAACATGTCTCACTATGTCTAATCAGTGCTGCTTAATGATGGTGGTCTGCATAAAGGTTTCAGTAAATATCTGTGCTGTACAGTAATGAATGACTTGACAAACTAGTAAAGTGACTTTTATCTATTTGTATTAGTTCACAATAGCTGGTCAATAGATGAACTTGGACCACAGATCAGGACTCAACATGGTTAAAGAGAGCAGCACTCCCCTTATAGGTACAAGATTTGAAGCTATATAAGAAGAAAATTACCTTTATTGTCTAAGTTAGCTTGAGCTGGCTTGGTTTTATTTGAAACTACAGCTATTGTAAATGGTGGAATTGGTCTAAAAGCCTGATCTGAAAAAGAAGCATGTAACATGAGCACAGCATGAGGACATGTGCTGAATTTTTTTTCAAGTCAAGTTTGAAATAGACTAAGTGCAAGTAAATTTAAAAGAAGCAATAGTCACATCAACCTTTATAATGTTCATTGTGACTCAACAATAATAAACATACAGAAAAATATAAAAATTACAATGTAGTGGATTATGGTAAAAAATTATCAAACCAGGAGGATAATTTTAGAAATCCCTTATTCTATTCAGTTCTAAAGATTTTGTTTTGAAGTATCAAGAGATAAAGATGAAAATACACTATATATCTACATGCTTATAGTTTCTTTAAAATTTTCCACTTTCCTGTGTTTGTGGTGACCATATGCATGTGTGTGTATGTGTGTTATGCATATTTTGTGTGTATGTGGGCATATTGTGTGTTGTGCATCTACAGACCCAAAGTTGATACGCAGAATCATTCTCATTGTTCTGCCATCTTATTCTCTAAGTCTTTAATTCCAACTCAAGAGTTAAGCCACTAATGTGGCTATTCTCACTAGGCAGCTTGCTCTGGGGATCCTCTGTCCACTTCCTAAGGCTGGAATTATATGCATGCTGCCATACCACTTGCCATGTAAGTGGAATTCTGGGGATTCTAATTCTAGTCCTGTGGCTTTCGTGGCAAGTGTTCTCCTTACTCAGCCTTCTTCCTGTTCCCATTTTCATGCTTCCTAATTCTACCCTAAATATTGGAAACTATAATTATGCGCTACTGTATGTTGAATAACACATATAAAGAATTGTGTTCAACTAGAAAAGTAAGTTGATTTGTGTCTACTGATAGCATTGGAACACATTTGCCTTTCCAGAATTTAGAAAATATTAATAGAAAAGAACACAGAACTTGTTTTAAAATACATACACTAAGAATTATGAAATTGTGCAAATGGGAATTTTGAAGATGTTTTTGTGGTAAATATAATCTAATTCTTTGCATTCTATATGGTAGTATATACCTCCTCATTTCATATAGAAAGAAGAATAATCAGTACCTAGGTAGTGCTAATGGATTTGTATCCATGTGCATTTTCTTCAAAGCATCCATCCTTGACAACTAGACTTGCCTCTGTAAGAAAAAAGAAAATTAAAAGAAAATTTTTACTAACAGGGGATAGATATGTCTTCTGACCTCCTAAGAACAAAGGTAGAAAGCATGATCGTACAGTATCAATTAAATACCTTAAAGGGCATTTTCATAAGACTGTCTTTACATTATTAAATGAGCCAGCATTAAGACAGCAAGTGGAGAGATCCCTAGAATTCTTTTTGAGTTGCCCATTGTTCTAGTTTCATTTCTGTGGCTGTCATAAACAGCATGGGCACTATCAATGGCTTGTACGAAACTCTGGGAGAAACAAATAATTTAGAGCTCTATTGTTTTGGGTGCTAAGGATTGCCTTAGAAGAATACAGCCACATAGCTACTACAAATAGAGAAAAGGACAATACTAAAACATAAGGACTATAAATGGAATTGAAAGAAAAGTAAAACTTACATAAATAGTTCAGGCTATAAAAGTTTTATGAGACAAATGAAATTTGACAAGTATAATAATTTTCACTAAAATAAATTCCTAATTGCATTAAAATCCAAGCATTTAAGACCCATTATATCTAAAAGGAAAATTGATAAAAATCTATGACTTCCAATATACTACCCCCTCCCCTCCATACCTCCATGTATATATATATATATATATATATATATATATATATATATATATATATATATGTATATGGACTGGAGGGATGGCTTAGAGATTAAGAGCACTAGCTGCTCTTCCATAGGTTCTGTGTTCAACTCCCAGCAACCACATGATGGCTCACAATCATTTGTAATGTAATCTGGTGTCTTCTGGCCTGCAGGCATTCATGCAGGCAGAACACTGTATATATAATACATAAATAAGTCTTTTTAAAAAATGTTTCTTATAATATGTCTTGTAGTTTCCAAAGACTAAGGTTCTGGTGAGACAACGACTAAATAAATATGTTTTGAAAATCAAATTTCATTAAAATATGTTTGAATGAAAGAATGTTTCAGATTAATGAGTTTAAATTGTCTAACTTCTATGAAAAGAGATTAATGCCATGCATGGATACTCATACCTAGAATCCCAGTCATTGGGAATCTATGCAGGAGTTCCAGGTCTGCTCATCACAAACAAAATCAAAGCATCACCTAGAAAGGGAAAAGAAAACTGGAAGAAAAAAACCATAACTTTTTCTTTATTCCTTTGAGAAAGGGTAAGAAGAGAATATATATATATATATTAAAACAAAGAGAAAGTTGCATACTTGAGCAAGGTCCATGGCTAACACAAACACCAAATGTCCCCTACAGTTAGTACTGAGCATAGACACTGTAAGAGCTTGGCATAGATAATCCACCAATCAGGCTGTAACTGTGGAAGCAATACACATTGCTGAAGGATCTCCTAATTGGCAAGTTTCTATGTTGAAAGGAAGCTGACTGCTCAGATCAAGCACACAGACTCTCCTGAAGCTTCCTTACGAGGAAGATGCTCTCTGATGGACTTGAAAGAGGTCATCAGTAGCTCACTTTCAACAGCACAGCTCTGATCTCTGGGGTCTGAGAGTCTTGTACAGATGCTTGCTGGGGTGCAATGGTCTTAAAACAAGACACAGAATAAAGGCAGTTATCTGTTTTATTTTCTTTCTTTTATTCTCTTCTCATTCACAAAAGAGCTCATAGAAATTGGCAACGAAATAGAGCATGATTGTATTTAGCTATGCTTTATTGTCTGTGGAGAGCTTACAATTTTGCTTACAATTTCTATTCTCCTTACAATGCCACTGTAATTAACACTGTGTCCTTAATTCAAGTATAACATAACCAAACCATAAGAATCTAAGGGGTAGCATTCAGACAAATTTTCAATACAAACTTTATTTCATCTCCGGGATATGCACCTGAGAATTAGAATTTAAAGTTAAAGTAAGATAAATACTACCTCTCTGCCTTCAAACATTTACATTATTTTCTGTATTACAAAAATAGGGAAAAAAACAAAAACAAAACCAAAAAAACCCCCAATGCTCTGATTTCTATTGCACTTTCTAGGTAGATGAAAGTGTGTGTATAATCTCTTTTTTAATCTTTTTAAATAGCTTTATAAAGTATACACCATGTTTGTTTTCAAAGACAGCAACTGAACACCTCATTCAGTCATCTAAGTGATAAAAGTAGTTAGGGGGAGCCCTGCTTTAACCCAAATTAGAACATTGTAAATTCTGTATCCTTTCCAACATTCAGTGCACCTGAATGTTTTGAATGGAGTGTTTTGTTGATTTTGTTCCCAGCCCCCCCCCCACTAATTCTAGCAACTTGTGTCCCATTATACACATACAAACAAACAAACATACATACATATATACATACATACATACATACGTACATACATATGTGTGTTTGTGGCCTAAATTAATCTATATTGAAAGTAGGCCAGCACATTAGAAAATAAGTATTCTTTTAAACTACAACCAGTATTCTTTTATTAATTAGATATTTTCTTTATTTACATTTCAAATGTTATTCCCTTTCCTGATTTCCCCTCTGAAAATCTCCTATCTCTTCCCCCTACCCCTGCTTACGAACCCACCCACTCCCGCTTCTTGACCCTGGGGCATTCCCCTATACTGGGGCATAGAACCTTCACAGGACCAAGGGCCTCCCTCCCATTGATGACCGACTAGGCCACCCTCTGCTACATATGCAGCTAGAGCTGTGAGTCCCACCACGTGTTTTCTTTGGTTGGTGGTTTAGTCTCAGGGAGCTCCGGAGATACTGGTAAAACCAGTATTCTTAACAAATATATTTACTCATTCAAAATATTTGTGAAGCACTACTCTGTGATGGAAACTGTGCCTAGACTCTGGAGTAAAGGCAGTTTGTGATCTAAGGAGTGGTCATCACTGATGGCAGTGGGTGATCTCTTACTGCTGATAAGGTAGTTGCTGATAATCTACCTTAGACCCTTTATCAGCATCACTGTTTCTAACAGTATCAAATCTATAGATTATTCTCCATTGTCATTTTCATTTTGGAGATAAAAAAAACAGTGGTGGTGAGATTCTGACAAGCTTGTCTAAAGTTGCTCAGATAGTTGATGCACGATTCAGTCTTTTGGTGCAACAGAACCTACATGGAAAACTTTAGAATCTTCCTGCATTATTTCCTGCTCACAGATCTGTGAGTTCAGCTGTGCTGCTCTGCATGTTTTATACTTTGTATTTGTTGGGGTGCAGGGTAGCTAAGTATGGATACACGATGCTAGTTGGGTTCCTCTTTTTCTAGTGTCTTTGATTGAGATTGAGAGAGTGAAGAGTATCCTTTGTTTGCTGTCTTTATGAAGAGAGGAAGAGGCCCACTGGGAGAGAAGATCCACATAATGAGAAACTAGCAGATTGTCTCTTCTCCCTGACATTCCAGCATCACTGGAAGCCACAGGTCAAGCTTGAAGTCAGGGAACTATTCTCTTCCCACATTAAAGAATAGCAAGAATCTAGAGGACAGGAAGAGTTAAAGCCAAGTAGACTGCATTCTTAGCAATCCTGGGATCCATGGGTATGCTGAGTTGAATCCAAACCTCATTCTTTTAAATGTAACTAAAATCTAATTAAAATGAAAGCTTTATCATTTTTAGTTGATGACTTGCATTTCCTGAGTAAATTTTCTCATCTGTGTAAATTTTCTTCTGAAAAAAAAATGCTATAAATTTAAAAAAACTTAAAGCAATTAGTGACCTCTATTGGTTGTTATCAGTGGTATTGACTTATTCCCTTCTTGGTCCACACTTGCAGATTTGCTTATAGTGTGTTCGTATTCTCCATCTTCTACAACTTTCCAGAAATGCAAGCACTGTGTCACAAGGAGATGTACTGGTCTGTATATTTTAGTACTTTACATCGATGTCACATGGGAATTGAGGACTCCACATGCTCATCATTGAATCTATGGTTATCCATGTGGGTATTCATCATCTGGGAAACTGACAAGGCCCCAGTGGAAGCAATCTGAAAATAGAGCCTGGAGACTTTGAGAGGTATGTTATTAGGAGGAATGGAATCTGCCTAGGTTCCCAGAGAATGGATTAAAGCTATACCTTCACTGTCAGCTTTACCTCCCCTGAAGATGCCCTCAGAGGAATTGATTCCCTTAATCTTCTGCAACCAACATCAACATTCTTCTAGGAATGGTGTATTCTCAATCTCTCCTCCCCCTTTCAAGTCCTGGAAAACATATTCATGTCCTTTTACTTGTATAGCCATCACATTATCAGCTAAGCTATCTTTGTTATCTTTTGATCCTGGGAATATTCATTTAAACACTCAAATTACTAGATCACTCATATTTCCACTTGGAATGGGGGCTTTCCTGGTTCATTGATAGTCAATGCTTCTTGATCATGACTGAGAATGTAGAAGATACTCAGCCTTGGCTATTTCCATTTACCCACAGATCACAGAAGGAATGCTTCACTTCATGACTAACTCATCTTCTGGAAGCACTGCTATGCTAGTGCCGGTCTCCTAGAGCATAGCCCTCACTCTCATTCCTCTGCTCATTTTATATTTTTTCTTGGCTTGTAGGCTGCTGTCCTACCTTCACTGACCCAAGCATTTCTCCACTGAGTAAGGTTAATCAGCAATGATGAATGTGAGACCATATAAATGAGACCAAATTTATCACTTTTTCCAGCTTCATTTTGCTCTTTGGATCAAGGTTATTTCTGCTTCCTACTGAGAGTGGGAGGCTCACTTTCCTGTGTCTCCAAATGCCACAAATGGTGACTAGATAGAACCCACTACCTACTCATCTCTTGGTGGAATGGCAGGGCATTCACATTAGGAGTCATACCTAAGACTTCTGGAAAATTACAAAAATGTCCTAGTTTAAAATTATATCTGTATATTACATGTAATGTGAATGTGCTTCCCCAACTCTGCTACTTTAAGATAGATACTAAAATATTTAGATATTTCATATCCATTCTAACAACAGAAGAATTACAACTGACCACCTGAAGATGGTTGGCTTTTCAAAAACACTCAATAGCACAATGACCATAATGATCAAGGTCCCCCATCAGTACTCTAGAATTTCTGATTCCCTGAATACTGGGAACAAAGTTATGATTGGTGAAATCTGTTTCCTGCATTGAGCTCCATGACTTGGTGCTCATGTAACACTGGGAAGATTCTAACAGATTTCTAAGCCTCAGTTTTCTCACCTGCTACCAGGGCCATCTGTACTATCCACTTCAGAGTTTCAGAATTTAAGTGAAACAATATGTGAATATTAAATTAATTATGAGAATTAGGTAGAATGCTGTCTTACATATTGTCATTAAGGGAAAAAAAACCTATTAAAACATTTTACTAACCACTTGATCTAATCTACCACAACCTTCACACTGGTTAATATTCTCAATTGGGATCTAGTCTCAATTATGGGAAATGATCCGTAAAATATTTCCCAACTATAGATTTTGGCCTCATTGCTTTTGGACATTCTGGATACATTTCTGCCAACTATTCTTACCTAATTGATCCCAGTGGGAAAAATTTTCCTAGATACAGTTCAGCTCTCCACGTGAGATCCAACCCACAAAATCTGCTGTAGCTCAATCCTGTTTCCCAGAGGCACAGGAATAGGAGAGGGTGTGAGACCATAACCCCACCACAGAAGCAACAGGTTTATTATTAGCATCCTCTCTGAGCCCTCGATTCTCATAGTCATAGTCAGCTTTTCATGCATTCCCAGGCAGGATGATAATGATAGTGATCAGTGAGCAAGAGGTGGTCAATGCAAGGAAAGTTCCAGTGTCACCAGAGATCCTGATCTAGTAGGTGAGCTATATATTTCTGGGAGAAGTTTTCATCTTCCCCAACTTAAGGGAACTACAGGTGCTTTTTGTATCCTGGGCAGTTGCTGGTTTTGAGCACAATCTGTGCTGACAAGGCTTGTGGCTCTAGTCATCTACAGCCATTAGAAGAATGTCTAGAAGGCCATTGGAGATGTGGACCTGGAGCCCTGCCGAGGCAGAAAACTAAGCCAATGAAGAATTCTGCCTAGGCCCAGAGTTTCTGTCATGTGGGCCTGGGGCTTAAATCACAGTTAGCAGAGTAATTTTGTTGCTTGTAGCTATAAGCACTCAGTGAATCCACACAAGCCTTGAAGTTGTGTTAAAATCAAACATTTGTTCTTCGCCCCAGCAGTCCTTCCTTCTCTGTCTACTTAGACCTTCATCTTTATTGGCTTTCTGAGCATTCTGTTTTCTTTGGCTTCTTGTCCTTGCATTCCCCAGTCATGACTGCCACCCGCTCCTAACTTGAATGCAGGCTGTCTTCCCAGCTCTGATCTGTTCACTCCAGGCATCAAGGCTGGGAACTCATACTTCAGCACCAAATGCTGGTACATCCAAGCAGAATTCCCCCTCAGTGCCTGGGCCCTGGGCTGAGGAACACAGCAGTCAGAACTACAGTGCTCACGACCCTCACATCTGAGAAGAGCAGGAAAATATCAAGCTTTGATGTTCCTCTCGATCAATGTTTTGCTTGCACAGTATTGAAAAATCTGTTAAGATGTGTTCACCAAATTGAAATAAACTGACAGAATTGCACTACGCCTTAAACCTCAGGCATATTAAGCATTTGGATTCATTTTCATTAATATCTCATTTTACTTTAAAACATGTTTCACTTGATGATAGCACGTGATCAGCACTGGTGACTGTGCTTAAGAATTACAACAACCCAGACTTTAAGTCCAAATAATGGAACTAAGCCTGCAAAATCCAGAGACTAGGAATGCAAATGCTGTCAAATGTTCTTTGCTCTTTTTCCGTTGGCTTTCTCCAAAAGCATGTGTGGCTTCCTGTGAGCCAGAGATGCACATGCGGGTCCTGGCAGCACAGCTCTGTGCCAGACTCACAGGAGGCTCCGATGGGGCCTGGCTTCCCCCAAGTGTTCTCACCTGGCTTCTCAGCCAACTGCTTTGCTTTCCAGTTTTATTAGGGGATCCAGTTGGCAGCAAAAACTGTACTTTCCCCCGAATATTGAAATCATCTTTTCCACTAGCACATTATTCCCCCAGCATTTTAGAGAATACACTTAAGCCTACTAAGTGGGTAAAAATAACTATCAGATGACAGAAGGCAAAGTCGGCTTCATCTATCATAAGTCTATGGAGATACATAGAAGATGCTGCTCAGTGCGAAGAAGGTAGGTGTTCAGGATCCTGAAGTTAGGAACGCACAGAAACTTTTGTCCAAAATGGTGGAACTCAGCACCAAGAGCAGTACTGTAGTAGCTTCCTTGAGCACTAAGGGTCTTGAGCATGGCCCAGCACTTTTGTGATAATTGGGGTCATGGAAAGAGAGAAAGACTGTGCATCATGGAAATACCTCATTTGATTAAACATGCTTAAGGAAGCCAGAGGTTGCTGTAATCCGATTGGCTCTTCTCCCTGAGACTAAAAGTTCTGGCCAGTCTCTGCTGTCCAGCTGGACATTTCTCCATTCTTAAGTCTTCCTAACCCTAGAAAGAACTAGACATCATCTGTGCTTTCTCATGTTTGTGCAACCGAGCCTTATCATGCAATAGCTTCCATTCAGTAGCCCCTTGTTTTGGGTTCTCTGGTGCGCAGAGACAAATGGTGGGCAGGTACTGCACCATATTCCCTGAATTTTCAATGCCATCTGCGTTGCTTTAAAAATAGTCAATACACAGTAAAGTTTTCTTGAATTGAATGGAAAGGCTTAAATAACATTATTGTGTAATTTCCTTGCCAATAAAATTTAGATAAATATTTACATACTTCACAAGATTGTTCACAGAACTTATGGGTATAACATTCATGAAGGAGGAACATGGCATATTGTCTGAGCAAATGTGTACTGAAACAGTATTGGAACACTTTCCTCCACAGGCCTCTTGCTCCTGACTATGTGGTCGCTGGAAGTCTGTCTTGGTGATAGAAGTGGATCACAGTGAGAAGATAGGTGGAAACTGTAGCTACTACTGTAGCTGTGTTACTAGACCCAGAGTTTATAATATCAGAGGACTGATATTAGAAGTCCCAAAAATATGATCCTTGGAGATTTGTGGAAAAAAACCAAGAAGCTCTGGAACCCTGGGTACAAAGTAAAAAAGAAAACACATACTGTTTATTTGTGTCTGCCTTAAAAATAGGCTGGTTTGTTTCTTCCTGCATTACTGCTGAGTTTTGAAGATGAGTTCACATTATTGTTCTTTTATTAGGTTCTTTTATTTCTAAAAAGTAAATAGCTGGTCAAATTCTGGATTAACCTTATATTCAAGACACTGTTGGAGTAAGAAGTTTGGTTTTACATGTTGTAACATTTCAGAGTTGAACACTATTCATATTTCATGTTGAACATTTTGTAAACTGGGTTGTGGCTTGCTTTAAGAGTATTGGTTGCTAATGTATGCATTTGATCACATGGAAAGCTGTTCTGTTTGACATCTTTTCTCAATAAATGTCTCATTATTATAGTGGATGAAAAGCCAGCCAAATCTTTGCACTCCAGATGTATTATAAAAATCTGGAACATTGGACCAAAGGAAAAACTGGCCAACTCCAGCAAAGCTTTCCAAAATTCTCCTTTTAGTATTAATTTTGTAGAAAGGGACATGAAGTTTTACTTGTTCCTCATTCCACACCTCAGAGCACCATCTTCAGTGTTAGATCCATTTAGGTGTTTTTCAATTTATGTTAGAAATAGATTTATTTCTTGATTTTTTTTCTTACATCTTATTTGCAAACTTCAAATATTCAGATTAATAAAATGGTAAGTGGACTCCATCCATCACTCAATTCAACAGTGACTTATTGGTGACCAATCAGTTTCTTCTAAATCTTACCTATTTCTGCTAATTCATTTTTTTCAACAGCTCAGAATTTCATTCATAAATACTTCCATGCATATGTCTAAAAGTTAAGAACTCTCTTTAATCATTTTCATGATAATATTGTCCCCATTATGTCAAATATTTCTAAGGAATGTTTACTTTTCCCTACTAGGGAAGAAAGAGGAGTAATTTGTCAGTGAGTACAATGTAGTCAGAAAGAAGCAAGCTGTATCTAGGCATGTTGGTGAACACTTCTAATCCCAGTACTCAGTTGGCAGAGGTGGGCAGATCTCTATGAACTCAAGGCCAGCATGATCGACATAATTATTTCCAGAACAGTTAGAGGTACATAGTGAGACCCTATCTCGAAAACAAAACAAAACACAACAAAACAAAACAAAAAGCAATAATAATAATAATAATAAACCCAACAAAACCAAAAACAAACAACAAAAAAAGAAAGTTAGTTTTGTTCGGTCAAACAAACACAGCATATTAACTCTGCATAACAATGGTGTGCACTTCAAGGTTCAGAAGAAAGGACAGTGAGGTGATAAATTTTTGACTGATTTGAACATTAATTATCTAGTGCGTATGCACATTCAAATATCAGGTAGTATATTTTATGTGAGGGATGTTTGCCTACTAGCAGGTTGACATGCTTTGACAGGTGGCTCCACACCCATGCTCATGGAGAAAGCTGTAATTTGTTCCAATTGATTGTAACAAAAAAGAAGATGACACAAAATTGAGAGAGAGAGGAGGGGAGAGGGAGGAAGGGAGAGGGAGGGGAGGGGAAGAAGGAGATGGAGAGGGGGAGGAGAGAGAGGGGATGGGAGGGAGGGAGGGAGAGAGAGAAAGAGAGAGAGAGAGAGCCCGCTCTGGGGGGAGGGTACAAGGGTAGAGGGACAGATGAGCTAGGTGTGTATACAGTTAAGATACCTCAAATAATGTTCTCTTTCTATCACCCCCCCAACACATAATTTTATAAAAAAGAGTTTAAATAGTGATGCCTTGCATGTGTAGATAATACTCTCACAAGAAGCCAATGGTTATGAAATAAAGTGTGGGGTACCACCCTTTGATATGTTAGTTTAAGGGAAGAAATAGACCTGCAGAGTCTCACAATACAATATAGGCTATCACCATTGTTTTTGGTCACCAACCAGAACGTGATTATAAGACTGCTCTGGAAAATACCACACACCCTGGTCACAGGACACAGAGAGAAATCAAGCCAGATCTGAGCTAGAAACCTAATTGATACCAAGCTTTTGTAGTACCAAAATGTGCTATTCAAGCTGCTGATGGAGAAAAATTATTAGCAGCCCCTGAACCCTGAGAGCTACAGCAAAAAACCTGCAACAGAGAAGATTTGTGATTTGACTGTTGGTGTTTATATTGGCTTGATTATGATGGGAATACCCCACGACTCTCTGTGTGAACTTCATGCTTGATCCATAGGAGGGAACTGATACTGTAAACCTAGACAAGAGCCTGTGTCGTTGGTACTAGGGGAGAGACTATTATTACTGTTTTATACATTTTTTCCAACTATCTTCTGAATATTTGAGTTTATAGATGAGTGCTATTCTCAGCCTACTTCAGAGAAGCTTATTATTCCATAGGCAATGGTTAATATAAGCACTCAGAACTGGTTGTATTACCCATAAATGATAGTAGAGTGCTCTGTCCCACATCAAACATCTATATTGCCCTCTCCAAGGTTCAGAGAACATGGAGAAAGAGGAAGAGGAAAGAATATCCAAGACAGAAGATGGGGAAGAGAGCTAGAAAATGCTGTCTTTTAGACTCACATCACATCGCTATTGTATTCATCAGCTCCCTGAAACTGTAATTACCTTCACACTACTGGGCCTACCACCACGTCGTTGTGCAAGGGGAGAGGGGGGAAGTACTTGTACTTAGTAGTTAATGGTTTTGAGGAGGAAGGGCTCTCTTCATTGGTATAGCTATGGGAAGTTCCTCATGTTCCAATAAATATGATCCCATCCATGTTCATGCAATGAACTTCAATTTTTTTCAATAATTCATTAAAAAGAAAAATATCTGAAATAGGGAAATGTGGTAGGAAGAAGGGTTTCAATGGGAAGGGCAGGGGGATAAGACAGTGGAATGAGGGTGGAAATGACACAGTATTCTCATATATGTGTATGAAACAATCAAAGAATGAAAAGGGAAAGAAGAAAATAGGAAGGAAGGTAAATAGGTAACAGATCTAGATTTAGAATCTTCATCAAAATTGGCCAATATTTTCTTACTGCAGTCTAAAAAATCAGTACTCCAGGATGTCCTCAGAATTAGTACTGTTCTTCTAGAATGGCCAGGGGACCCAATAGAACCTGATGACGTTTTGGCATATTTCTTGCTGTCAGTGTCATTATAAGTTTCTTGGCTTCTCTTACATTGATTTCCACAGCTCCTGATAGTATGTCCTTAACTAAGATGCTTTGTCTATGTATACAAAAAAATGTTGACTCTGATGTCTTCCCTGTCATCTCTCTTTTGATATAGGCAAAACCAAAGACCAAACCAACAAAATTTATATCACCATTACTACCACAAGCCTTCTTCTGGCTCCTAATTACTAATGCAAAGAGTTTTTAATAAAGGTTTTGGCAGATTATGAATTGTGATGCTTACATGTTTATTGACTTGATAGCATTTATTACTTGACAGAGATTACTACACAGCTTGTTTTAGAGAACTATGGTACAGCAATGGTGATTTCTCACAGAATTATTAGCAAATAACATATAGTGTAATGCTCATTAATGCTTATAGATAACTTGCACTATATGAGAGAAAGTGGCATTATTCATTAAGAGAAAATGAGTGCAGAATTAAAACTTTCTCATCATGTTAATACTATCTCATATTAAGTGGGAAGGTGACTATATTTTGTACTTGTTAAGTACTATAATTAGCTGCATCAGAGTAAGACTTTGGCTCTTCCTCTTTACTCCGAAACAGGTTTCTTTGCCTTTAAAGGGTATATCAGGTTGATCTGCTCATATTCAATGTAGGAAACGTAACTTCAGTGTTAAAGTGAAATTGATGATAGATACAGAGTTTCTTGAATCTTAATCTTCATCCATTTCTGATTCTTGTTAGTGTTTCAGTGTGTTATGTTCAGGTAGAGTTATTTTCTGAAGGCATTCAAATATATAACACAAAACGTGCCATGAAGTTAACTCTACTGATAAGTAGGAGATGTTAAAGCTCACATTTAAGAACTTATTTTGTCAGGAAGTCAGTAACTTGGGTCCTACAAGAAAATACAACCTTCTTTAGTAATATAGAAAGATGAAGCCAGAGGCAGAGGACACTGGAATTCCAAACACCACAAGAAGAGATAAATGTTTACGTTTTCTACTCTGCTAACAAACAGTGACTATATATGGATCTTCAAAGATTGCTGGTTAGGGAGGATGACTGTGACCCCATTTGAAGGGTAATGTTTCAAAATGACCATCAATATTCCCTGGAAAATGTTTTTATTAAAACAGCTTATTTTGAGAAATAGTGAAATCTTAAAAAAAAATAAACCTTAATTTTTATTCAACGAAGCTTTCTTGAATATGCTATGGTGCCGGGCACTGTTTTATGGTTGCAGAGGCAGCACTGAACAAAACCTGGCAAGCATTTCTGCTTTTGTGACAACTTCTTTCTGCTGGATACAGATCAAAACCCAAACACTCCACATACTAAACTGGTAAGAATGCAAATTCTTGGATTCAAAGGGCCAAGACTCTTACATCTGCATTTCCATTCCTCTCTGCATTGTCTCTACTTTCCTTTTAGACTCTCATGTACAAACTTCTATTCAGTACATGAACCTGATGTGGGTTCACACAACACTTAATGCAGTGATGGAGCAAACTCCGTCTCAGACTGAATGTCTGCAGGTGCCGTTCCTGGAATTCCATAGTCCTGCAGATTTACCATCTGAAGAAAACATACCACACTCCAGACTGACATGAATTCCTGAAAAAAAATTCCCAGAAATTCAATTACTAGACACCTTTTGTCCTTAGTAGTCACATCCTGTTGCTGTGGTTGCTTGTGTCTGGCTGCTACTGCCAGACACCCTTGTCATTGTGGAAGCTTGGAACTCTTACCTTTTGTGAATGTTCCTATAATGGTTCCATGAGCCTGTTTTTCCATCTCTCAATACTGAAGGTTGCCTTACCTCGCTCAAGTAGAATACAGAGATTTGTAGATTCCTCAAGATCATCTGACTCAAAAAAATGCATTTACTCAGTGATAAACACAGTTTTCATTTGCTATTGTTTAGTGATATAGATTAATTGTGCGTGATTTGGGCTTCTGTATATTTTCCTCATATACAGCTCTCTCTTAAGAGCTCTCTCTTAAGCACTGTTGATAGCCATAAGATCATCACTGACCAAGAAGTTGCTGGAGATCTACAGAGAGGGGCCACTGGGTAGCATGCTATTCATAGAAGTAATACCAGGTAGTCCTAGTGACTTGTCCAAGAACACACAACCCTTCAGAGATGGGCCTCATGACTCCAAACAAGCAGAATGATAAGGGGGATTACTGTCCATGGCACTCTATTGCACAAATTATGATGATTGTTATTATGCTTTGTGGTGAGGGAGTTTGATTTCCATTCCTGTTAATATTGAGATTTACTTTCTAAAAATAAATTTAAGATGACAAACCAACAACGAACCTAATATATGAAGGGAAACTAGAGATTAATTGGGAAAAAAAAGGGATAAACCTGCCACGACTGACCACAGCACATGTGCATGTTCTGTAGAGAAAACATGCACGGCTCCCTTGCAGAAATCTTAATAGATCCTAGACAATGTAAAGCTATGAAGTAGCAGGGATGATCTTGCCAGACTTTGAAGTTGTGTTAACAGCATGTTTTCGGTTATGTAAAGGTAGTTTACACATATTTTGCATTCAGTTGCCATATTCAATTCAGAAACAAGCAGAGCATAACGAGTTTCTTCCTCCTCATCTGTTGTGATGTTTGGGCATCAGTTTCGGCAGCACTCAAGCAGATTTGATGCTGATGCACAGCTGAAAGGACCAAGCAATTTCTTTTGATTCTCCATAATCTGTGCTGTTCCACTTCTGCCTTAACTCTGCTCCTCAGCACTTTCTTTGATGTCTGAGAATAATGTTTTTTGCAATTTCCTTAAGGAGAAATTTGGATGCAGGGCAGTAGTTTCTACTGACTTCAAAACGTTCCATCCTGAAGGGAAGCTCATTAAAACACAGGATGTTTACACAGAGATGAAACAACAAGCTATTCTGAGGGGAGGTAAAATATTCCACCCTGAAAGGAAGCCACTTCCTGATTATTCAGGAAGTAATCAATTCAAAACAGCTTCAGGAAGTCCCTGAAACTGACCAGAGTCACTGGGCCCCTCCTTTTCTAACATAGATAAGCAGTAAAACTGCTGAGACACTCTTAGACAAATTGTGCTGCCTAGAAGATGCTCAGACCTGGAAGGCAGATCAATTGCATAGAAAAAGCAAAGACCTACTGAACTTCCTAGAAATAGCTCAAACTAATTGAGGCACTTGGAAAGAACACTGTCCTGTTGAGCTGCCTGAAAATGTTATGTGCTCCTCAGGTTTCCAGTATTCATGAACTTTCAACCATGCTAGGTTGGGGTTCGATGATTTGGCTCTCTTTGAATCAGTTTTGCTTCTCTAACTAACTCCTCCCCCATATTTTTGTAAGTATGCTCAATAAAGACATTGAGTAGTTCACCAAGTCTTACTTTGGTGGTATCTTTACATAGGTTTGTCATTGGGTCCATATCTGGGGTGAGTAGATGTTTATTCTTATATCCCCAGGAATAGTGTCATATAGCTCCTAGTGTTTGGGAAACAGAGGGAAAGGAAACCCCTAAACATTCCTTACTAATCAAAATATCATAATACAATCAATTTGCCTAATAACAGCCACTTTAAAGGTGGGTTCTTTTGTTTGTTTTGTGTTTAGAAAGCACTTACCAAGGAAAATATCTCTGAGGTACTTATAGTGGCTGATGACTAAGTTCTTCAGAAGATGTAGTCAAGTTGGCTTTCAGTTGTCTTCATTTCTGCTTAGTGTCTCTTAAAGCCCTAGAGTATAGATTCTTCATCCATGCTGAGCTTAACATAAAAGAGAACCAATAAATATATTTAAGTAGTTGAATATGCACATATTAAATACACATTATTCAATTAGCTATATATAGTTCTATTTCACTTTCCACATAAGTCTCAGGAAAACTCATGCTACCATAGTCCTTCTTAAGATACCACCCAATGAATACAGGAAGGATTAAGAGACCTCACCCCAGTTGAAAAGGTTTTGGTAGTTAATGCCTACTAGTGCAGGACAAGTCCGTTTTCCTCTGAGGTATGGCCATTGGCAGATTTCCCATCTTGCTATGGATGGCCCTACACCTGGCATGGGGCGGGGGGAGGGGTTCTAGAAGGAGTTGAAAGGGAGCAATTTATACTCTTGAGAGTTAAGAAGAATCAGATGAGTACAATATCCAATCATGAGGACAAGCCACACATGGCACAAACATGTTTTACCGTAGAGGCAGTCAAATAACAACAACTGAAGTAAACTCAATCCTATCTGCTACACCTGGGAGAAGCACAAACCACTTTCAAAGAACAATTCTGTGTTTTAAAGACACTGACCTCACAAAATTCTTGTCTTGTTTTCTTTTAGTTTTCTCATATGCACTCAGAATTCCCCTCATTGGACTCTGTTCTTGAACTGTGTTTTGACAGTGGAGCACCTTAATACTCTATGTGACAAATCCCGTGTCGATTTTCGGAAGCCATAAGGTAAAGTATCCCTATGTGTATTGGTATTTATAGAAGATGGGGAACAAAGGCATTTAGGGCTCAGAATGTATGTAATACTTAGAAGGTTTTACTTTAAATATCGAGCCTCCAAATTTTTTTTTCTTTCACTGTGAAATCTTGGTAACCATTGCACGTTACTGTAGGTCTGCTTTAGTTGCCTGGTCATTCCATAGTCCTGAGGCAATGGTGAGGCTCACCTCCTCCTTGCTCTGACTCCTTTACAAACTGATAGGACTGTAAAAAAGGAGGAGGAGGTGGAGGAGGTGGAGAAGGAGAAAGAGGAGGAGGAGGAAGAGGAAGAGGAAAACAACATCAACAAGAAGAAGAAGATGAAGAAGAAAAAGAAGAAAAGGAGAAGGAGGAGAAAGAGGAGGAGAAGAAGGAGAAGAGAAGGAGGAGGAGAACAACAACCACCACCAAGAAGAGGAACAAATAAAAGAAAATAAAAAGAAATGAAACAAGAGTTAATTCCATTGTGATAACTTCACATTATTTGAGTTACAATTAAAGGTGGAGAAAATGAAATTAATGAGGCAAATTGGCAAAATTAATACCATTCCTTACAGTCAGAGTACAAAATAAAGTCTCTTTGTTTAGATTTCCAGTTAGATGTATTTGATGACCTGTGAAAACAGACTAGCTCAATAAACATATTATCCTTTTAGTAATTTGTACTTTGGTGAGTATTTGTACTGCCTGAATTTTCAAACCTACAAACTGAATAAGAAAGGAGAAGACATCTGCCCTACTTTATCAGCTGTTTAGTTTTTATATTTTTGTCACATTGCTAAACTCCTTTAGTTTTTGTCTTTTATGCTTATATTTATAAATCATATATTTTTGTTTGCCAATTTCTACTTACTTTGTAATTCAGAAGATTAAATTTTACCATATAGCACAAATGACCTTTTCCTATTGATTTTTAAAACAGGCTATACCTTTGATTAAATGAGTGCCCAACATCTACCTAATTATGATTATGTAAATGTGTTCCATGTTCCTGAGATCTGTGTTCTGACTGTACCTGTTTCAGTACCTGTTAAACTTGTTTGTCCTTTCAGATATTTTTCTTTAGCCTTTGACTTGTTTTCTGTGTTCTTACAACCCTATATTTAACTCTTCTAAAAGTCTCAGTATGTAGAAATCCATCTACATATTATTTCATATACCGTAGAGCCTATCTGGTATCTTCAGGAATCATTTTGGTCTGGGCCTCATGCTGCTGTACTGTCTGGCTTACACTGCAGGCTTTCTCTATTTTGCTCATTTCCCTAACCAGGGTCTGATATTGAATCTTTTTTAAAATTGAAACTAATGCCAAGTAGTAAACATTTCCCATCACCCTGACACTGCCTTTGTGAGGAGCCAGGAAACCTGCAACTGTGTTCCTTTTTCATTGAACAGTTGACCTTAGGGAAAGGAGATTATCCAGGTGGTCCCATCCAATTCCAAAAGACAGTAAAATCAGAACAATTTCTCCAAGTAGTGAGAGAGGAGAAAGAAAAAAGAAAATTCAGATTCTAAGCACAAGAAGGACTTTATGTGCTTGGCTGGAGAAGACTTGCACTAATACTGCCATCCAGAAAATGGGGAACATAGGACCACAACTGCAGGAACTACAATATCACAGCAACTTGTTATATGTCTGTAAGTGAAAGTCTACTAGTTAGACTCCCAATTTAGACCACTATGGTCAATCAAATGTCTGATTAGATTTAGCAGTCTACTACCACAAATCCCTGGTTCCCTTTCTCCACTTTCTAATAAAAATAGATCACAACTAAGACTATGTCTATCAAACTACTTTGAAATTAGTTATGTTTATTCCCATGGATGGATGCTACATTCAGCCTTAATCATAGAAATCTGTCTTTGCAACTAATATTGCTAAATGCAAAGGCTTATGGCTTCTTGTGCTGGTTAGTTGTGTGGCAAGTTGACACAAACTAGACTCATCTGGAAAGAGAGATGCTCAACTGAGAAATTTCCCCCACCAAACTGGCTCGTGGACATGTCTGTGGGGCATTTTCTTAATTAGTAATTGAGGGTCCGGTGGCCCAGGGGGCAGACCCAGTCCAGTGTGGGAAGTACCATCCCTAGGTGGGTAGTCCTTAGTTTCATAAGAAAACTGGCTGAGCTAACAATGGGCAACAGTTTTTCTTTATGGCCTCTTCTGCATTTTCTGCTTTGGCTTCCATGGATGATAGACTATATAACTTTAAAGCTTAAATAAGCTATCATCTCCCAACAATGCTTTATCTTAGCAACAAAAACTAACTAATAGAGAAATTGGTAGCGAAAATGTAGTTATGCTCTGATAGAACTAACTAGGTTTTCAGCAAGGAGAATATGGAAAGATATTAGAGGTTTAGATGAAAAATCAGAGCTTAGTTGGTTGCTTTATGGGAACTTGGAAGATAATAATGAGAACAATTTAGACAATGGAAGTCTGGCTTGTGAAGTTTCAGAGGGATGTTTGAGAGGCCTATGAAGATTCTACCAGGGCTGCACGTGTGACATGTTTGAATGAAGCATCTGACTTCTGGTTGACTGGGGCTGAAGAATTAGATTTAATGAGACAATTGATGCTGGTTAGCAGGGGGTGAAAAGTCAGCTCTGATTAACAGGAGTCCAGAATCACCGAAATGAAATCTAGGAAATATTTCCTAGAACACATGGGGAGTGGGATGGGTGTGTGTATGTGTGTGTGTGTGTGTATGTGGTGGTGGTGGTGATGGGCATGATGGTAGTAAGTGTACATATCAAGTTGGCAGCCAAACAGTGTAAGAGTCTTTCATGTGATAATGTAATAGGGCAAAAGTTCCTCCATCTTGTCTCAGCAGAAGCCATCTTTGATTGAACTTTTCTTGCTTTACCCATCATTTTCTTAAAGTTTCTCCTAATTGTTAAAATAACATCAGATCAGCACAAAGGTGGACAATGGATAGCTGTTAAAGGACTAAAGATAGTTTAAGATAAATTTGATTCTGGGTCTATAATGTTCTAGCTCACCACAATCATGGATTTGCATTAATATACAATCAGCTTGTGTAATCTTTAACTTGGTTTGACATTTCCATAGCAACAGTTCACACTCTGAACTTCATCAACTTCCTGTTTTACCCATATTTTATGCTATCTGTTTTTCTCCAGTTTCCAATCTCAGCAATCTTATAATCTCCTTGATGACAAGGATATCCCTGAATTCCTTACCCCAGGAGAAATAATACATCAGAAATTGTCAGATTTGATTAACGTATACAGATAACATGAAGAAATAAGTGCATGATAGAAAAAGGAATGAACTGATTAGCTAATAATAAGTTATATATAAATAAGTTATTTTAGATGACAGACCTTCAAATATTTAATCATCTGTTACAGTTTTAGAATTTAGATACCTATTAATAATCTTCAAATATCTTCATAATACAGTTTATATTCCTATATATATATATTTCCCTTTGTCAGCAACTGAAATCCTCTATCAGCAACATCCCTCCTGTTTATGAACACTTTCCTTTTTGTGAGGCCATGTAACCTTTTCTTTTCCATAATTTCTCAAAATAATCTTAATTTGTCTTATTAATAGCAAAAGATAATTCATGTTTTCTTAACCAGATAATAGGCCTTCCTACAATGTTGTTGTTTTTGTTGCAAACAATGCCTATCATGTCTGTTAATTTTATATACAATACTCTATATAGAGTTTATAAGAAAATCAAGTAAATATAATGTTTAATGAAATATTGTGATAAGCATGATAAATTAAAAACAAAAAATAATTAAAAGCGAGTTGTAGATAAATATAAATTCCTGTAACTTTTAGAAATTGCAATGTGGTTCTTGTGGTTTCGAAAATGAAAATAGGCTTCAGTAGGCATCTATATTGTGCCCCATTTTCCAGCATACTAATCCACTCAGTCTATTTTTAATTAAAAGTATATCCTGTAATCTTAACCTAATCCTTGATAATTTGAGAAATGAAAGGGTAGAGAAGAAAGTGATTCCTGTTGACAGACAAAGGAGAACAATGTCTGTACTTTTGAGACAGGACAGAATGACAGGACCAATTGTGGGGGTAGGGGAAGGGAAGGGAGTCCCTTGCTCTGGTGTCTGGGTGAAACCTCTCTCCAGCTGGGAATCAAGAATTTCAGCATGATTAGACACAGTTGATGTAAAGATTGTCTGCATTGAGATAATGCTCCTTTTACATAAAGATATTTTCAAATAAGAATCTGAAAGGCCAATGAACCATGCTAAGTCTTAAGCCTGTGTGACTTTTAAGTATAATCTTCCCCTTTCCCAGACACTTTCTGGGAAGCACACAAGCAAGGGTATTAACTTCTGTTTAGAGCAGAAGTGTCTGAAATGTCCAGGAAACCCTTGTGATGCAGGGTTCTATCTTATCTACACTATCCTGCCTGGTCTACCTCAGAAACCACCACATGATCTCATTTAAATTTTTTCACAACCCTTTAAAGATAATAAGTTCAAACAAACCAGGATTCTTTCTGTGGTGACTGTGAAGACAATGACATGTGTCTGTCTTTAGAGAAGACCTATGTACACTCGAGTATGTCTTATCCTATGTATAACCCCCTCCCTCTTAAATATGTTTAAAGTCCCATTTAATAAATCTCAGTGCATTCTCCTTCATAGTGGCTTGTTGTGCATCTATGAAATTCCCTTTCTTTCTTTCTTTCTTTCTTTCTTTCTTTCTTTCTTTCTTTCTTTCTTTCTTTCTTTCTTTCTTTCTTTCTTTCTTTTTGATGAAATCAAGGATCCAGTTTTTGTGCTATACAACTACATTGCCAGGCATGATATGCCCATTGGCATAACAATGGTATAAAAGTAATGAGACTAACCAACTGATTTCTGATGGAATTTAACACCTGCTGCACAGGAGGGTTAATGCCTGGAATTGCTAATCTGATCAAGAGCCCAAGGCAGATCATATGCCACAGTGCCACAACTACTACTGTTGTTTGCTAAATTGACATCAAACTCTTTACTTCATCAGTGCATGGTGACTACTTCAGAGACTCATAACCATGCTGAGAAGTGACTGTTGAGTACACAGTGCTAATTGGAACATTTATATGACTACCTAGAAGACTGAGGAAGCTGAGTAAAGGGTGACAGAAAGAATGTGGGGATAAAGGATGGGGTAGAATGCTCTGGCATGCTGTCTTCTGGACATGGCATGGCCATTCGACTCATGAACTATGGTGACCTGCACAAGACTGGGCCTTTAAACTCCTGCCAGACATGGGGGAGTAGATCATGAAGCCGTACCATTCACTGAGTTCAACTTGACTACCTGAAGTTAAGTTAGTCTCTGGGAAAGGAGACTTAACTGATGCTCTAAAGGATGGCTTGAGAAATAACCAGCCATCCATGCTCATGCAAGTAAACTAATTGCTCTCTCTCTCTCTCTCTCTCTCTCTCTCTCTCTCTTTCTCTCTCAATCCTACTTTCACCCCCCCCCCCCCAAGACCTGAAAGTAGAGGAAAAGAGGAAACTATTTTGGAAGAATCTGTTCATCAGGAGAAAAACAAAATAGGTTAGTGAGTGTAAATATATGTTAAAAATATATTAAATACATATATGAAGCTGCCCCCCCAAAAGTGTGCATTTAAATAAAAAATTATCAGGCTTTACCTGCGTGGTGGTCTCTAAAAAGAATTCCCCGGGCTGTTGCAGGTAGCAGTGTGGTCTGAGTCTCTCCTTCAGCCTACTACTAATCAGTATCAGATGTCTAGATTGACCCCTGTGGATCTCTGATATTTGGTTTTAGACTTAAATATGGGTGTTGCAATTATTGATCTTGTAGAACAGGATATTAATAGGACTGATTGGATTTAGTTTGGGGCATTAGTCATTTTTCTGTCCCAGATGTAGCTGAGGATTCAGCTATAGGCTGAATAGTTGGAATAATGAGATACTGGTCACTTACGAACCAATGTACTTAATGCTCGGCATGTCAACAGACTTGGATTCCGAATCTGTAACACTTGTTCTTAGTCATAAAGCTGAGCTATGCTGACCCAGAACCATCTTTCTGGGTTGAAGTCTAGAAACCCGTAGACTGGAGCATGAACTGTTTTTGCTTATCTTTTATTGACAGCAGCTATTGGAATGTATCCGTGATTGTGGCATATAGCAGAAAGTCATATCATATAAAGTTGCCTTAGAAAATATTTGAGTTATCATAAGTCTCATACCTAGGTTGTATTACTGTAAAACAAAATACATTTCATAAAAGTCTGCCATAAAAATCTGTGTTTTTTTTCATAGAATAGTTTTAAGAATTAAATAAGATGTGCTGTTTTATGAGGTCCAGTTTCTATACATAATGTTAATGGTACTGGATTTATCAGTTTCTGTTATGTCTGAGTAAAGTAGCACTCAGTTCTCAACTCCAGAGCAGGAGTAAATGAATTGACCAATGAGAAGTCAGGTCCTTTTGGCTTTCAAACTCATTTGTTTATATCTCAACAGTCTTTCTCTAAGGACCTCAGGTGTCTATAGAAGTGAGTTACCAAGGTCTTGTGCTTTGTTTTTATTGGAATAGAATTGTTCTGAGAACAGCTACCTACCAAGGGCAGGTTTTCTTGTCTGTATTATTCTTTTCCTAAAACTTCTCTTCAATGACCCTATGTGACAGTTGTGGGTAGATGCCTTACTTTTCCTGTTGGTGTAATAAAATAACCTGACTCCAAAAATTTAAGGGAGAGAGTGTTTAATTTGATTCACAATTTAAGGTTACCTGATCATGGTGGTGAAATTAGGTAGCAAGTACATGAGAGAGCTGGTCAAACTACACTCACAGCAAGAAGGAAGGACGCTGAAAAGCTACTGCTGTTCAGGTCTCCTTCTCCAATTACATAGTCCAAGATCCCAGCCAGGGAATGATACTATCCTTAGTGCAAAGTCCTTCCATGTCAAATAATCCAACCAGGATAATCACCATAAATGGGCACATTAGGGTTCTTCTAGGTTATAAGAAATTCACCACTTATCCTGACCCAGACCTAATAATCTCTTTTCTAAAGAGAAACTGTAAAAATCTCCTCTCAACTCTACCTGAGAATATGATTTCTGATGCACATGTGCTGTCTAGGACTATAACTGATATCTATGTCTCTATAGGTCTTTGTTTTCCATGTGTCTGTGGAAACCGTGGAATGCCATTATTGTGACTTAGAAACCAGATACTTTAATTTTATGGTTTCAATTTAAACATCTATATATGACTAACACCTAAAGCACTATGACCCTAGACTCTATGATCTGTTGCTCAGGAATGTTTGATTTTTTTTTCTTTAACATCAGGGTAAATTTTAGTTATTCTAAACTAAATTAACAAAAATGTATCACTGCCGTCTGTGTTTGACTTTCTTTTCAAGGAATGGTACCAGGTGGCTAGTTGGGCATTAGTGGACTTGAAGGTCATTTGAAATAGAAACATCTGGTTTCTTTAACAAGTTAGTTATGTCACATGATGTTTTTCTGGAAGCTCTCTTCTGAGATGGCATATGATATTTTGCTGAACACAGACACTCAAGATGGTGTGTGATGTTTAGAAAGAATATAAATGGAACCTCACAAACAGTGAGCAGAGGTTCTTACTTTGCTATGCCATGTAAGGCTTCACTAGTCTTCACTGGTCTTCACTTCATAGAGAGACATGACTCCAATGAACTACTTGTGATTTTCTGGATGATTCTGGCTGTGTCCACTGACCCCTGCTTTCCTGTTTCTGCTGGATTATGTCGCTGCTTCTGATTCATGTTTGGTGTTTGCTATTGAACTGTACTGCTTGTATCCTGACAACAAAGAACAACCCTAAGGAACTACTTCTAAACATGTCCACAAGACCCTTTTCCTATTAATCTTCCTTTTCTCCTTCCTCTGTTCAGTGGGTTAGAAGGGAGCTTGAACCATGTAAAAACATTAAATAATGTAGGTTTTGAAAAAAAACCAAGCCTACAGTCATTAAGGATAAGATGTTCCCTTATACTCAACAGTTTGTACAGCCATAAACTCTACCTGTGTTACTTATTACACCCTGGAGATTCTACAACATTTCACATCTAAACTGAGAGACAGAGACTACAAGAGACTACAAGATGAGATAGCTCTAATCTAGTCCAGGGGACCCAGTATAAACATTCCTAATTTTCCAAACAGGAAATGTGCCAGGAGTCTTATGGGGTGATAGGTAGATGAGTCCTGTACTTTGCAGAGTTCTTTGTCATAAGGCACATGGCATGTTCTTTGATGAGCAGTTCTATAGGGCAGAGGCTTCCTCTATATTTTCCTTGAAATCTGCTTTGGGCCCTAGCCACATATTACATAATTTTCGACGTGAAAAGTTGATATACCATATGAAAGGAATATGAAATCATGTACTTGCTCCTCTTTAAAATTTAAAATGCTATGAAAAAGGAAAAGGATGAAGAAAATATGGCAATTGAAGGGAACTGGCCAGCTTTGAGAAGAAAAGTGGTGGAACACAGAGTGCTGAGCCCAGTGTTGCACATAAGCCAATTACAAAAGCAGATACAGGTTCATCAGTTTTACAGTGCATAATGATTGCTCTTAAGATAAGTCCACTACTTCCCTCTTATGAAGTTTAGTTTTCATATAGGGAATTAAATTGAAAAAAAAAATCAGGGTATTTGAGGCCTACTTTCTTTGTTTTTGTTTTGTTTTGTTTGTATTCACTTTATATCTTAATATCAGCCCTCCCCCCTCCAAGCACACCCTCACACAGATCCTCCCCTCATTTCTCCCTCCTTTTTCCTTCTGAGAAGGGGTTGGTCCCCTCTGGGCAACCCTGCCCTGCCCTGCATATCAAGTCACTGCAGGACTAGGCACAGTCTCTCTCACTGAGGCCAGATAAGGCAGTCTAGTTAGGGGAACAGAATCTACAGGCAGGCTGGCAACAGATTCAGGGACAGTCCCACCTCCAGTTGCTGGGGAATCCATGTGAAGACCAAGCTGAACATCCATTACATATGTGAAGGCAGCCTAGGTTCAGCCCTTGCTTGCTCTCTGGTTGATGGTTCTGTTGGTTGAAAGCCCTCAAAAAGCCAGGTTAGTTGACTGTTAGTCTCCCTGTGGAGTCCCTGTCCTCTTCAGGTTCCATAATCCTTCCTCCAACTCTTCCATAAGACTTCGTAAGCTCCATCTAGTATTTGGCTGTGGTTCTCTGCATCTCTTTCTATTGGCTGCTGAGAAATGCCTCTTGGAGTTGTTATAGACTCCTGTCCCCAAGCATAACACAGTGTCATGGATTGGTTCTTGCCCATGGCAGGGGTCTCAATTTTGGCTAGACATTCAGACATTAGTTGGCCATACTCTCCATCTATGCTCTGTCTTTGTCCATGCACATCCTGTAGGCACAACACATTGTGAATTGAAAGTTTTGTAGGTGGGTTGCTGTCCTTATCCCTCCACTGGGAGTCTTGCCTGGCACAGGAAGTAGCTACTTTCGCATCAATATCCCCAACTCCCAGGAGTCTCAACTAGAGTTACCCTCAGAGGCCTACTTTTGTTATGAACTAGTATATCTAATTTTCACAAATTTAGTGGCTGTGAATCATCCCTTAGTGCATACAAAGAGTGTATTTACTGAGTCAATATGCTGTAGTCAAACTGTAGTCTCCATTGACCTGGCGAATGTCCTGACACAAGTCCTTATCTGATCATTAGCCTCCTCTCACTAGCCTCTTCACCCTTGGAATCTGTGCAAGACTCCTAAATCATGTCTATCATTATTAGTAGTTACCAATCTCATAGATACAGACTATGATCGTTTGAATGAGAATTACACCCATGGGTTCAGTGTTTCAATACTTGGTCTCCAATTAATAGAACTGTTTGGGAAGGAAGAGCTGTGGCCTTATTAGAGACATATATCACTGGGAGAGGACTTCAATGTTTTAAAATCCCATGCCACTCCCTGTTAGCTTTCCCTCTGCTTCATGTATTATGGATAAGGATGTAAGCTCTCAGGTACTGCTACAGCACCATGTTTGCCTACCTGACTCCATACTTCCTTGTTGGATTGATGTTTTTGTACACTGTGTGGGGATGTGTCTATGTCCTTTCTTGCCTGCCTAAGGCACCTTCTGATTGGTTAAAATAGAAATCCTATTGTCTATAGCAAAAAGCAGGATAGTAAGATGGGGAATTCGGCAGAGAGAACTCTGGGAAAGAGTGAGAGGCAGGAGATTAGCCACCCAAACTTAGAGGAAGTCCATGTATGAAATTGAGGAGAGGTAACAAAGCAACCATCTGGCAGAACTTGGATTCCTATTAATGGGATAATTGAGTTACTAGCTAGCTGGGGAACAAGCCTAAGCTAAGGCCAAAATCATCATAAATAAAAATAAGCCTCTATGTCCTTATTGAGAAACAAGGGAGGGCATAGCAAAGTCTTTTCTTATACTCATGATGGCCATAAATTCTGTCATTGAAAAAGAAAACAAAAAGCAAACAGAATAAAACCTACAAAACAAACAATTTATTGGCTTCTTTGGTCATGGTATTTTGTCATAACAATAGAAAAGTCACTAAAGCAAGGGTCCACTGTTACCTTCTCTTTGAGAACTTCCCGTTTGTATTTCATAGCCACAGCAATGTTGCTAAGTGGCATTGTCATCTTCGAAAATTAGCCTCCTCTTTTGGAAAGTTGTTTTCAACCAATTTTTGAGTTCCTCGAGATAGAAAAAGTTGCCTTATAAGCTAGACTATCAGAGTTGACCTAATGAGCAGTGATTTGTCAGATGTCTCCTTGATTTTATCTCGCAACTCAGTTGTTGATGCCTTTCACCATTATACACTGAGGAGAAAAATAAAAGCTGAATTAAGATTCATACGCCAAAGTAAATATTCTCATGTGTCCAAAAAGCTAGTTAATGATAGAGCTGAGTTAGCCAGTCCCTCAAGTCTGCCTGTCATTATTTTTCACTTCTTTCCACTGATATGTTTGCTGTTGTAATTTTTGTAAATACAATATTGATTTTGTGTCTGACTAACAAGTGATCATACATTCTTGAAGTACTGCATGTATGAATCTTATCTGGTAGAAACTTAGAGTTCTGATTTTGGCTGTCAATGTATAACAACGTCACCTGCAGCTTAAATATTTGCACATGAAAAAAAAAGAGTCATAATTGTGGGAATTTTTTCCTCTATTTACCTGTAGACATTTGGAATTTTACCAATGTGGATTTTATCATCTTAGCCTGAACACTCTTCTGGTTTCCTCATACCTCATCCATCCATCCATATTCAGAGATAACCTCAAGTTTACCCTGTTAAATAAAAGAAGCAGTGTTTGAGAGTCAAAAGGGGAATTCAGAACAGCTACAGGGGAGAAAGTACTTGAAAAAACAGAGAACAGAAAAGACAACCTTGGCCAACCAAAGAATGTGGCTTGAATGAAGTGAGGGTTAGACTATGGGGAATTCCTATGGGCAATTAAAGAGGAATGTTGAAGAAGAAAAGTTAAGCAATATAAATAACTATTTCTGTGCCAAATGAATTGCAGAGGCAAAATTAACCTAGAGTGACAAATCTGACAGACCAGAGGTTTGATATTTCTTGTAAACCACAAAAATGTCCCTTTGCAAAATGGGAAGAGAAACACTGGTTTGTATTTCAGCCCAGATTTTTTTAAATCCCATTTAGTTCAATTTGTTTTGCTCATATACTTTTGGATATGGGGCTATCCACTGGAGGACAACTAAGTTACTAGGAGTTATAGCCTGAAAGATAACCAATTCTCCTTCTTTCAGAAATTTTCAGTTGCCATACTTCTCATCTCTGGTTGGGAATTTGTGTACAGCTACCCCCTGTCATGCTGGGACTTTTATCTAGCTTGAGTGTGCATGGGTCCTGTGCATATTGTCAGAATGTCTCTGAGTTTCTGCAACTGCCTTATTGATTCCTATAAACAATTTCTCTTTAGTCATTCACTGCATCTGGCTCTTAAATTTTTTTTTTAATCCCAGTCTCTTCCTGGATGATCTCTTGCTTTGGCACAGAGCGGGCATTAGATAGATGACCATTTTAGAGTTTGATCGCTCCATAGTTTTATCTACTCCATATTGGGGAGTTGTAGATATGTATATAAATTGTCATCCACTGCAAAAGAGACTTATATGATGAGAGTTGACAAATGAAATAATCTATGTATATAACAATAAAGTCATTAGAAGTTGTTTACTATTTAGCAGACTAATAGTAGTAAGCTATTCAATATATCCCGAGACCATCGATTCTTGGGCACCTCCCTTATCCCATGTCTCTGTCTTATCCTGGAGATGCCCACCAACTTCTCACCCCTGTCAGTTGCATCCATAAGACTTTTTTCAAAAGGTCTTTAGTGTTACATATTCCTCCCTGTATTCTGTTCTCTGCTCTGCCCTCTCATCTCCCCTCCCAGTAACCAGTCTTCTTCCATCATTTCACTTTCCCTCCTTATAACAAGGCATCCTACAGCCTTTCCACTGAACCATGCCCCCCGGGGGTCCCTTACTAGATTCCTGACTTTATGGGCATTACAAACAAAACCTATCTCTCTAAAGATACAAAGCTTACATTCACAGATGCTAGAAAGTATCAAATATTTGTCTTTCTCATCTGGGTCACCTCAGTCAGAATGTTTCTTTCAAGCTCCATCAATTCTACCTGAAAACAACTTCTTCTTCTTCTTCTTCTTCTTCTTCTTCTTCTTCTTCTTCTTCTTCTTCTTCTTCTTCTTCTTCTTCTTCTTCTTCTTCTTCTTCTTCTATATTTTCTTTATTTACATTTCAAATGCTACCCTGAAAGTTTCCTTTACACTCCCCCCACCCTGCTCTCCTACCCACCCACTCCCACTTCTTGGCCCTGGTATTCCCCTGTACTGGGGCATATAATCTTCGCAAGATCAAGGGCCTCTTCTCCCAATAATGGCCGACTAGGCCATCTTCTGATACATATGCAGCTAGAGACATGAGCTCTGGGGTACTGGTTAGTTCATATTGTTGTTCCACCTATAGGGTTGCAGACCCCTTCAGCTCCTTGGGTACTTTCTCTAGCTTCTCCATTGGGGCTCTATGTTCCATCCTATAGATGACTGTCAGCATCCACTTCTGTATTTGCCAGGCACTGGCATAGCCTCATACGAGACAGCTATATCAGGGTCCCTTCAGAAAAATCTTGCTGGCATATGCAATAGTGTTTGGGTTTGGTGACTGATTATGGGATGGATCCCTGTATGGGGTAGTCTCTGGATAGTCCATCCTTTCATCTCAGCCTCAAACTTTGTCTCTGTAACTCCTTTCATAGGTATTTTGTTCCCTATTCTAAAGAGGAATGAAGTATCCACACGTTGGTCTTCCTTCTTCTTTTTTTTTTTTAATATTTTTTATTACATATTTTCCTCAATTACATTTCCAATGCTATCCCAAAAGTCCCCCATAACACCCCCTACTTCCCTACCCACCCATTCTCATTCTTTTGGCCCTGGCATTCCCCTATAATGGGGCATATAACGTTTGCAAGTCCAATGGGCCTCTCTTTCCATTGATGGCCGACTAGGCCATCTTTCGATACATATGCAGCTAGAGACAAGAGCTCCGGGGTACTGGTTAGCTCATCATGTTGTTCCAACTATAGGGTTGCAGATGCCTTTAGCTCCTTGGGTACTTTCTCTAGCTTCTCGATTGGGAGCCCTGTGATTCGTCCAATAGCTGACTGTGAGCATCCACTCCTGTGTTTGCTAGGCCCCTGCATAGTCTCACAAGAGACAGCTATATGTGGGTCCTTTCAGCAAAATCTTGCTAGTGTATGCAATGGTGTCCGCATTTAGAAGTTGATTATGGGATGGATCCCTGGATACGGCAGTCTCTAGATGGTCCATCCTTTCATCACAGCTCCAAACTTTGTCTCTGTAATTCCTTCCATGGATGTTTTGTTCCCAATTTTAAGAAGGGGCACAGTGTCCACATTTTGGTCTTCATTCTTCTTGAGTTTCATGCGTTTAGCAAATTGTATCTTATATCCTGGGTATCCTAAGTTTTGGGCTAATATCCACTTATCAGTGAATACATATTGTGTGAGTTCTTTTGTGATTGTGTTACCTCACTCAAGATGATGCCCTCCAGGTCCATCCATTTGGCTAGGAATTTCATAAATTCATTCTTTTTAATAGCTGAGTAGTACTCCATTGTGTAAATGTACCATAATTTCTGTATCCATTCCTCTGTTGAGGGACATCTGGGTTCTTTCCAGCTTCTGGCTATTATAAATAGGGCTGATATGAACATAGTGGAGCATGTGTCCTTCTTACCGGTTGGGACATCTTCTGGATATATGCCCAGGAGAGGTATTGCTGAATCTTCCAGTAGTACTATGTCCAATTTTCTGAGGAACCGTCAGACTGATTTCCAGAGTGGTTGTACAAGCTTGCAATCCCACCAAAAATGGAGGAGTGTTCCTCTTTCTCCACATCCTCGCCAGCATCTGCTGTCACCTGAATTTTTGATCTTAGCCATTCTGACTGGTGTGAGGTGGAATCTCAGGGTTGTTTTGATTTGCATTTCCCTGATGATTAAGGATGTTGAACATTTTTTCAGGTGCTTCTCTGCCGTTCGGTATTCTTCAGGTGAGAATTCTTTGTTCAGTTCTGAGCCCCATTTTTTAATGGGGTTATTTGACTTTCTGGAGTCCACCTTCTTGAGTTCTTTATATATATTGGATATTAGTCCCTTATCTGATTTACAATAGGTAAAGATCCTTTCCCAATCTGTTGGTGGTTTTTTTGTCTTATTGATGGTGTTTTTTGCCTTGCAGAAGCTTTGCAGTTTCATGAGGTCCCACTTGTCAATTCTCGATCTTACAGCACAAGCCATTGCTGTTCTATTCAAGAATTTTTCCCCTGTGCCCATATCTTCAAGGCTTTTCCCCACTTTCTCCTCTATAAGTTTCAGTGTCTCTGGTTTTATGTGAAGTTCCTTGATCCACTTAGACTTGACCTTAGTACAAGGAGATAGTAATGGATCGATTCGCATTCTTCTACATGATAACAACCAGTTGTGCCAGCACCATTTGTTGAAAATGCTGTCTTTCTTCCACTGGATGTTTTTAGCTCCCTTGTCGAAGATCAAGTGACCGTAGGTGTGTGGGTTCATTTCTGGGTCTTCAATTCTATTCCATTGGTCTATTTGTCTGTCACTATACCAGTACCACGCAGTTTTTATCACAATTGCTCTGTAGTAAAGCTTTAGGTCCGGCATGGTGATTCCACCAGAGGTTCTTTTATCCTTGAGAAGAATTTTTGCTATCCTAGGTTTTTTGTTATTCCAGATGAATTTGCAGACTGCACTTTCTAATTCGTTCAAGAATTGAGTTGGAATTTTGATGGGGATTGCATTGAATCTGTAGATTGCTTTTGGCAAGATAGCCATTTTTACAATGTTGATCCTGCCAATCCATGAGCATGGGAGATCTTTCCATCTTCTGAGATCTTCTATAATTTCTTTCTTCAGAGACTTGAAGTTTTTATTATACAGATCTTTCACTTCCTTAGTTAGAGTCACGCCAAGATATTTTATATTATTTGTGACTATTGAGAAGGGTGTTGTTTCCCTAATTTCTTTCTCAGCCTGTTTATTCTTTGTGTAGAGAAAGGCCATTGATTTGTTTGAGTTAATTTTATATCCAGCTACTTCACCAAAGCTGTTTATCAGGCTTAGGAGTTCTCTGGTGGAATTTTTAGGGTCACTTATATATACTATCATATCATCTGCAAAAAGTGATATTTTGACTTCATGTTTTCCAATTTGTATCCCTTTGATCTCCTTTTGTTGTCGAATTGCTCTTGCTAGGACTTCAAGTACAATGTTGAATAGGTATAGAGAAAGTGGACAGCCTTGTCTAGTCCCTCATTTTAGAGGGATTGCTTCAAGCTTCTCACCATTTACTTTGATGTTGGCTACTGGTTTGCTGTAGATTGCTTTTATCATGTTTAGGTATGGGCCTTGAATTCCTGATCTTTCCAAGACTTTTATCATGAATGGGTGTTGGATCTTGTCAAATGCTTTTTCCGCATCTAACGAGATGACCATGTGGTTTTTGTCTTTGAGTTTGTTTATATACTGGATTACGTTGATGGATTTCCGTATATTGAACCATCCCTGCATCCCTGGGATGAAACCTACTTGGTCAGGATGGATGATTGTTTTGATGTGTTCTTGGATTCGGTTAGCAAGAACTTTATTGAGGATTTTTGCATCAATATTCATAAGGGATATTGGTCTGAAGTTTTCTATCTTTGTTGGGTCTTTTTGTGGTTTAGGTATCAGAGTAATTGTGGCTTCATAGAATGAGTTGGGTAGAGTATCTTCTGTTTCTATTTTGTGGAATAGTTTGTGAAGAACTCGGATTAGTTCTTCTTTGAAGGTTTGATAGAACTCTGCACTAAACCCATCTGGTCCTGGGCTTTTTTTGGTTGGGAGACTATTAATGACTGCTTCTATTTCTTCGGGGGATATAGGGCTGTTTAGATCATTAACCTGATCTTGATTCAACTTTGGTACCTGGTATCTGTCTAGGAACTTCTCCATTTCATCCAGGTTCTCCAGTTTTGTTGAGTATAGCCTTTGGTAGTAGGATCTGATGGTGTTTTGGATGTCTTCAGGATCTGTTGTTATGTCTCCTTTTTCATTTCTGATTTTGTTAATTAGGATGCTTTCCCTGTGCCCTGTAGTGAGTCTGGCTAAGGGTTTATCTATCTTGTTGATTTTCTCAAAGAACCAGCTCCTTGATTGGTTGATTCTTTGAATAGTTCTTCTTGTTTCCACTTTGTTGATTTCGCCCCTGAGTTTGATTATTTCCTGCTGTCTACTCCTCTTGGGTGAATTTGCTTCCTTTTGTTCTAGTGCTATTAGGTGTGTTGTCAAGCTGCTAATGTGTGCTCTCTCTAGTTTCTTTTTGGAGGCACTCAGAGCTATGAGTTTTCCTCTTAGACATGCTTTCATTGCGTCCCATAAGTTTGGGTATGTTGTGGCTTCATTTTCATTGAACTCTAAAAAGTCCTTAATTTCTTTCTTTATTCCTTCCTTGACCAAGGTATCATTGAGAAGAGTGTTGTTCAGTTTCCACGTGAATGTTGGCTTTCTATTATTTATTTTGTTATTGAAGATCAGCCTTTCAAATAACCCCATTAAAAAGTGGGGTACAGCTGCTGCATATGTATCAGAAGATGGCCTAGTCAGCCATCATTGGTCTTGCAAACTTTATATGCTTCAGTACAGGGGAAAGCTAGGGCCAAGAAGTGGGAGTGGGTGGGAAGGGGAGTATGTGGGGGAGGGTCTGGGGGACTTTTGGGATAACATTTGAAATGTAATGAAGAAAATACCTAATTAAAAAATAAATTTAAAAAAGGAAAAATGTTTATAATAAATATAAAAATTTCAAGTTAGAAAAAAAAATGGGGTACATAGCTAAACAAAGAATTCTCAACTGAGGAATACCAAATGGCTGAGAAGCACCTGAAAAAATGTTCAGCATCATTAATCATCAGGAAAATGCAAATTAAAACAACCTTGAGATTCTACCTCACACCAGTCAGAATGGCTAAAATTAAAAATTCATGTGACAGCAGATGCTGGCGAGGATGTGGAGAAAGAGGAATTCTCCTCCATTGCTGGTTGGATTGCAAGCTTGTATAACCACTCTGGAAGTCAGTCTGGTGGTTCCCCAGAAAATTGGACATAGTACTACTGGAAGATTCAGCAATACCTCTCCTGGGCATATACCCCGAACATGCTCCAACTGGTAATAAAAACACATTCTCCACTATGTTCATAGCAGCCTTATTTATAATAGCCAGAAGCTGGAAAGAGCCCAGATGTCCCTCAAAGGAGAAATGGATACAGAAAATGTGGTACAATGGAATTTTGTTCTTCTTATCAGCTGAGTAATATTCCATTCTGTAAATTTTTCAAAACTTTATTATGCATTCATCAACTGATAAACATTAGATTGTTTCAACTTTCTTCTACTGTGAATAGAACTGCAATGAATATAAGTAAGCAAGAATTTCTGTAGTATAATATAGGGTTCTTTGGGTATATGCCCAATAACCCAAGGGTAATATGGTTAGATTTTGGAGTAGATATATTTCTAGATTTTTGAGGAAACTCTATATTGATTTCCATAGTAACTGCACCAGTTTGCACTCTCATCAGCAATGAATAAATGTTTTCCTTTCCCTACATCCAGACTACCATTTGACATAACCTCTTGTATGTGTGTTTTGTTTTGTTTTGTTTTGTTTGTTTTTTATCTTAGTCATATGGGATAAGATTAAATCTAAAAGTAGTTTTAATTTGCATTTCCCTGATGTCTAAGAATGTTAAACTTTTAAAAAATATATTTCTTACCTAATTGATTTTGACAGAGCCTCCTTGTGTAGCTCCTAGAATTCATTATGTAGATAAGGCTGGTCTCAAATTAGATCCTCCTGCCTATGCCCCAAGAGTACTAAGACTAAAGGCATGTATAACCAAACCACACTTTTTCAGCTATTTGTAGTCTATTTCTAGAGAACTATCAGTTTAGTTCAATGCCTTGTTTATAAATCAAGTCATATGATTTCTTGATATTTAGGTTTTTTTTAAACTTATTTCTATATTGACTGACACAGTTAGATATTAACAGGTACAGTGTTTTCCCTATTCCCAGGCTGCCTGGATGATGGTGCCTTCCACACAGGAACTTTCAGTTTTATGAAATTCTAAGTATCATTGTTGGCCTTAATGCCTGTGTTACTAGGATCCTATTCAGAAAGTCCATTATTGTGTTTTTAGGTTCAAGTTTATTCCCTATTGTCTCCTCTATCAGATTCAGGGTATCAGGTCTTATATTGAGGTACTTGATCCATTTAGAGTTAAGTTTTGAACTGGGTGAGAGATAAAAATCTAGTTTCCTTCTTCTAAGCTATACAATTAGGCTGACAGCATTTGTTGAAGAGAATGTCTCTTCTCCAATATGTATTTTTAGCCTCTTTTTCAAAGCTCAAGTGGCTCTAGGAGTATAAGATTATATGGAGGCTTTCAAGTCCATTATTTTGTTTTATACCAGTACCATGCAGTTTTTATTATTATAGGTTTGTAGTATAACTTATAATCTGAAATAGTAGTGCCCCCAGTAGATTTTTTAAAAAGTATTATAAATTTTTAAAAAGATATTTTGTATTTACATATGAAATTTATGATTATTTCCCATTCTGTGAGTTATTGCACTGGAATTTTGTTGAACCTGTGGACTTCTTTTGGTAGACTGTCTATTTCCCAATATTAATCCTACTAAAGTCTTTCTATATTCCTGCTATTTTCAATTTCTTTATTGAGCTATCTTAAAAATTTGTTTGTACATATCTTTCAAGTCCTTTCTTGGGTATAGTAAAAAGATGGATTCTATTTTCTAACCCATTCGGTGTTTCTTTATTGGAATATTAATACTACTAATATGAAAAGTTATTGAACAATGTGTTTCTCCTGCCATTTTGTTGTTTTATGATTGATTTTTAGGTCTCATTTGATTGGCTGTTCTAAAGTTCTTTAATTATTTTTAGTACCCTCTTAGGTGTGTTTAACCTTCTCTTCAGGCCAAAAAATTCTTTCCAGTATCCTCTGGAGAACTGATTCAGTGCTAGGTAATGCCTGAAATCTATTTTTATTATACAAAATTTCCTTTTCTCTTTCAATCAGGATTGATATTTTTCTGGGTATAGTAGTCCAGTCTCTTATCTGTGGTCTTTCATAACTGGTAGAACTTTAGTCCAAATCTCTGTCTTTTAAAATCCCCAGTGAAAAATTAGTTGTTACTCTTATGGGCCTACTTTTATACATAGCTTGGTCTCTTCTACAGCTTTTAATAGCCTTTCTATTTTCTATATAATTACTGTTTTTACTAGTCTATCAAATGGAAAACTTCTTTTGAGTCCAGTCTATTTGGTGTTCTTTTAGCTTATGTAATTCACCTTTGTAGACATCTCTTTCCCTGGATTTGGGAAATTTTGTTCTCTTATTTTGTTGAAATTATTTTCTATGCCTTGACCTGGCTTTGCCCTCCTATAGTTATAATTAGTAGGTTTGGCCTGTTTTATAGTGTCCCAGTGTTCTTGTATGTTTAATTTATTTGTTTGTTTGATTTAAAATTGATGTAGCATTTTCTCTGACTGAATGATCCAATTTTTCTACCCTGAATAAAAGATCTTATATTCTCTCTTCTACTTGATTCATTCTACTGATGAGGTTTTCTTCTGAGCTTTCTATTTGACTTCCTACATTTCTCATCCTGTGTTTTATTTCATGTTGGCTTTTCTTTAGATATTCTATCTCATTATTAAATTTCATTTTCATGTCTCTAATTATCTTCCATGTATACATATTTCCCTGAACATGGTTATTACTATTATTTTGAAATCTTTGTCTTATAGCTCATCTAAGTTGCTTTCCTCCAGGAGTACTACATTTTAGAGGGGAAATATTATCTTGGGTAATCATGTTGTTTGTGTTTTTGTGATGGGATGAAGACTTCTGGAGTTAGGTCATTGGTATTGTTTCTTGGCATGGATGTCTGCTCCCTCCTCTGTTGAGTGAGTATTTGGATCTGTTGGTTGTTATACCAACTTGTCAAATTATAGAGCAATTCAATGGGGCTTGCATCTGTATTTTGGTGCCACCCAGTGTTGTTTGAATTTGGTATCAGAAGTGGTCCAGGGACAAGGTAACGTCTCTATATTGAGGAGCAAAGCTTCTTCGGAGTCAAAATATTCTCACAGCCTATCCTCAGGAGTCAGGGGATGTATACATGACTCATCTCCGATGGTACAAATGGGTAGAGTAGAGGCAGACATATGGCAGCCCTACACAGAACAAAAAAAACCCAAAAGGCCCATAGGTGGGACAAGTGTTCTTCTTCTTCTGGAAACTTTTCATAAGGTTGTGGAAACTGTTAGAGGTGGATCCTTGTTGGATGAAGCAGATCATAAGGGACAAGCCCTCATGGCTTTTGATTGTTAGCTCACTTTCTGTCTACTGGATGCAGAGTGAGCAGCCACACTATGCTCATGGCATCATGCCTTCTCTACCAGCATGTTCTGAATCCTTTCAGACTATAAGCAAAAATACATCCTAACCTAAACTTGCTTCTTGTTAAGTATTTGGTCACAGTCAAAAGAAAGATAATGAATACATTAAGACAATAAGCATTTGCTAAGTCAACTTTTTGAACTTGCTTTAAGTAATAAAGACTTGTCTGACCAACCACATTCAGAAACAGTAAATAAGCATCTTAAATCTTTCTAATAAGCCAGCCAATTGTACTCCTGTGGGAGTTTTGTAAGACACAGGGAGGGAGCTCAGACACACCCTATGCCAGTTCCCATGAAGTGGAAAATGAACATCACAGAATAAAAAGCAATGGCTTCAGGGTAGTCACTTCTTCCAGATGCCAGCTTGTTTGAACTTTATTTTCACTTTCTGTGAAGAGACTTAGATCTTGGCATTGTCACCCAAGGACCACACCAAACATTTATAGCTGAATATTGAAGCAAAGAGGGAAAAATTACACAGACAGCTTTCAAACAAATATGTTCATTCTTCCTACTTCCTGTGTCACTCAGACCCATGACTTACTGATGCTGGAACACATACAAGAACGTAACCCAGTTTTTTTTTTTCCTTAGGGGATTTCTGAGGAAAAGCAATTTGTTAAAATCTGCCCTTTTCCTGAAGTTTTTAAATATGAAGAAATCAAGCCAAGAATGAATTCTTCCCCAAATCAAATTTCATAGCTAAATATGAACTTTAAATTACTGTTTTTTGCATCATCTAGTACTGCTTCATTTGCTTGCCTTTGTGATGTTTTATATATGTAGAATAATTTATAATGAATTTAAATTGTTAGCATTAAATAAAGCATGATATATGTTTTCTTTTGTCCTGAATTGAAATATAAACTTCCATAACAAGCACCATTATCCAATTAGATTCTCACTCTACAATATTAGTATTTGTTACTTGCATTGTTATTGGGTACTTATATGAAGTGCTACAGCATTGCCTAAAGTGGACTTGGGATAGTTCTCATTGTTTACATGATAAACTCTAGGGTTATCCCTTAGTTATCTTAAAAATAATTAACATAACAGGTATTCTTAGGAGAGGTGCATAATCAACAAGTTTTCTAACAGCTTAAGAAGTAAGTGCTCTTATGGCAGGTCTCAGGGATGAAAAGTTACTCACAGAGTAAAAGAAAGAAATTGCCATCCAAGAAAAGACATGACTAATGTATTGTATTGCTCAAAGAAGATAATTTGAAAAGGCTTCATATTGTGCAAATACAGCTGAGCCAGATGTGGTGGTGCATGCCTGCAGTCAGAGGTAGACAGATCTCTTGTGAGTTGAAGGCCGGCCTGGGCTGCATCATGAATTGCAAACAGTCAAGACTACATAAAGAAACCCGGTCTCAAGGAAAACCACCACCACCACCACCAAAAATCAAACAAACAAATAACAAAACTGCATTACACTCTGAATGGGGCAGCACTAAGGAGACAGGATATCAGAACAATGGTCACTGGGGTTAGGAGAGAAGAAAAGTGGAATATCTGCAATGCACAGAAATTTTAGTGTAGTAACACAAATTTGTTTATTATTCCAATAGTCAGTCCATATTAATAAACATTTGTCAAAGCTAATGCAAAATATCCCTAGAGCGAGTCTACTATGTTCTGTGAAGCTGGGATTGTGGGAACTAAAGGGGGCTGGGGAAGTGGGGGGAAGGGAGGATAGCCCACGTCCAGCCCGAGTTCCTTCTATGCTCTGGGCAGGTGAATGTGGGAGGGCTGCCAGAAGCTTTCCACACAGCCCCGGGTGGGCATCTAAGCCACTGACCCCACTTGATGGGGGAGGGTGAACAAGGGGCAACCCCTGCCTGGGGGCTCCAAGGAGACACCCTGTAGCACCAGGGTTATGGGAGAGAGGGCTGAGGGAGAGAGGTTCCCACGCAGGTGAGATGCTGCGCAGTGGGCCTTGATGAACAGACAGTCTTTTTTTTTTTTTTGGTTTTTCGAGACAGGGTTTCTCTTGTGTCCAGTCGAGCTGAGGTCTGAAACCCAGGACCTGGAGGTGTTAATTTACTTCCATGGGACGGAAGTTCTCTCATATCTCCTGGAACTCTGGCTCCTGTCAGTTACCGCCCCCCTCTGCCCCCACAAGAGAAGCATGGTGAATAGTCACATAGGCAATGCCCCATAGAGATAGTCTATGGTTTTAGAGATTTATTATAGAAAGGCAGGGAGAAAGGAGAGAAGGGGAGAGAGAGAGAGAGAGAGAGAGCAGCCATGGCCAGAAGGAGAGAAGGGGGAAAGAGAAAGAAAGAGGAAAGGCTAGAGAGTAAGAAAGACAATAAGAGGGAGGAAGAGAGTGAGAGGAGAGAAGAGAACAAGAAGAGTAATGGGAGTAAGATGAATAAGAGCAAGAGAGCAAGGTGGGGCCAAGCAACGCCTCTTATGGTATGCTGCTATCTTTACTGTTGCTAGGTAATGGGGGGAGGAGTCGAGCCTGAAGGTCAGAAGCTTGGGACATTGCCTATGTGACTATTCACCATGCTTCTCTTGTGGGGGCAGAGGGGGCGGTAACTGACAGGAGCCAGAGTTCTAGGAGACATGAGAGAACTTCCGTCCCATGGAGGTGAGTTAACACCTACGGGTCCTGGGTTTCAGACCTCAGGTCGACTGGATACAAGACTGTCTATATATAGCCCAACAGGGATGACAATAATGAGTCTATGTAGGTTCCTTCTTTACAGTAATCTTTTGTTCTGAAGGGAGGTACTGCTAGTGGGGAAGCAGGAAGTTCATGAGAATTACCTTTACTTTCTGGCCAGTTATTGCTGGGAACCTAAAGGACTCTACAAGATAGTTTGCTAATTTTTAAAATTACAATAATTGGCGGTCTTCAAGGTATGGAAGACTAAGAAATGGATGAAACTGAAGGAAAAGAAGGGACATTAACAACCAAGAGCAATAATGGTGTGAACTGGGGTTTTGCTAGGGGAAAAAAAAAGATAGTTTCAGAACATTGAATAGATACTATGAGCTAAGTTGGTATAATGAATTCACATGTCAAAATGAAAGCCCTGTATATGTCATCTAGGTGCTACAACTGAGCCCTGCCCCAGCCCTAAGAGAGAAATTAGGTACATTGTAACAAAAAGGAAAAAATAACAGAAGAGCGTTTAGATTGTATTAAATGCCATACTAAGTATAAGATGGCTCAAACTAAACACACAGTGACTAAGGTCCAGCACTTGCATAATGAAGACTACAAACAAATGACAGGAGGACCAGGGTTGTGCTGCTCACTTTTACCCAAGCAAAGAAAGAGTTAGGTTAAGGTAAAACAGTCAAGTGGGGCTTCCGGGTGGCTGTAAACACTGTTTCCTTGCCTGGTTTATTAGCCATTTGCTTAACGGAATTTATTAAATATTTCTTTATTTTGTGATTTTTTTCTGCATCCCTATTTTATTTTTAAATAAATAATCAAAATAGTTGACTTAAGATGTGGTTGAATGGAAAGGAAATCCTTGGAAGTATCAACAAAATCTGCATTAAGTGAATATAATGGAAAAGTTGTGAAGAAGACAAAGGAGACCAGAGAAAGTGAATGTAAATGATTATATTTTCTGAGTTTTTCCCATAAAGGGAATCATGGGGTGAGGGGAAAGATGGTTGCTTAGTGGGTAGATGGAGTTGACTTTTCTCTCTTCTCTTCTCTTCTCTTCTCTTCTCTTCTCTTCTCTTCTCTTCTCTTCTCTTCTCTTCTCTTCTCTTCTCTTCTCTTCTCTTCTCTTCTCTTCTCCTCTCCTCTCCTCTCCTCTCCTCTCCTCTCCTCTCCTCTCCTCTCCTCTCCTCTCCTCTCCTCTCCTCTCCTCTCCTCTCCTCTCCTCTCCTCTCCTCTCCTCTCCTGTCTTTCCTTTCCTTTCCTTTCCTTTCCTTTCCTTTCCTTTCCTTTCCTTTCCTTTCCTTTCCTTTCCTTTCCTTTCCTTTCCTTTCCTTTCCTTTCCTTTCCTTTCCTTTCCTTTCCTTTCCTTTTCTTTTCTTTTTCATGTTATAAAGTGAAGGTATGATAGTCAGTTTGCATGCTGCTGAAGAAGACTGTCTAAGAAGAAAATGTAACTATGCAAGGGTGAGTCTGTATACAAGCAAGTATGATGTTCTTTTGTAAAAGTGGGGTGGGTAGACTCCAGGTTGGGTATGGAGTTTACCATTTATTACATGTAATCATGACTTTTAGGGAACCATGATCTGATATGCCTAAATGTAAGGAAATAACGTGGATCTTCCTGAGGTATGAGATTCAACAAAGGGGTGGAAAGTTAGTAAAGGCTCTGTGTACTTAGACCAGTGCTTCTCAACCTTCCTAATGCTATGACCCTTTAAGAGAGTTTCTCATGTTGTGGTGACCCCCAACCATAAGATTTTTTAACTGATATTTTATAACTGTAATTTTGCTACTATTATGAATCATAATGTAAATATCTGTGTTTTTCAGTGATCTTAAGTGACCCTTGTCAAAGAGTCATTCAGCCCCCAAAGGGTTGAAACCCCGAGGTTAAGAATGGATGGCTTAGAGACATGAGTCTTCAGGAAGATCTGTGTATGTGAGAGTGCCATGCAGAACCTTCCACTCTGAGACGTGGGGAGAGGTCCTGAGTGTGCAGAGCTCTGGCAGCAGGTAGCGGATGGATGATATAGGTATATCTGGGAGTGAAGTAAGCTAACCAGGTATCTTGTCAGTCTCAAGTGTGGGGAGCCATCCTTGAGTATCAACCCCATTCTGTTCTCACTGCTTGGCATTCTGTTAAGTCCCTTGACTCTGGCACATCTTGGGGAAAAAAATAAAAGAAGAAAGAAATCTCAAATTAGCTAAAAATAAGTTTCACTTCCACAAGGTAGAAATTGTTCCACTTTGCACTAATAAAGAAAATAAACATATTCCTTGGACATTTGATTTGTGAGCAGAAATGCAAATACATGATGTATGCTTAGTAACTTCTAATGGGGCATTTAATATTCCATAACACCAATTTAATAAAAAATATAAATTTAAGCCAGGCATGGTGGCACACGCCTTTAATCCCAGCACTCAAGAGTCAGAGTCAGGAGGATTTCTGAGTTCGAGGCCAGCCTGATCTACAAAGTGAGTTCCAGGACAGCCAGGGCTATACAGAGAAACCCTGGCTCAATACACACACACACACACACACACACACACACACACACACACACACACACACACATATTCAGTACTTACATGTAGAATGTTTTTATCAGGTATTTATTTTAAAAGGAGTAAAATAAAAACTAAAGGCAAAATATATTTGACTACTACATACAGAATTTGTGGCAAACTTGAATAGAAAATATCTTTTAATTATTTTAGAGAAGATAAGATTTCTATGGAGTAATCAACTCCTTTATCTATTCTCAGATATTTGACTGGCAAGAGTTATTTGTCTGTTAATAATACATGGTTGGGTAAAAATGCTTAAAATACGTTCAGATCTAATCAAATTTAAACATTTTCACTTTTATAGTTGTTCTTCATAGACATATAGTTTATTAAGTAGTTTGGCTCTAAAGTAAATTTAGATAAAACAGAAATAGTCAAGGAAGTGTCCATTCCATTTATCATCAATATCAAGCACGGGCCTCAATGTGCCAGCCACAACACAGCTACCAATATGCTTAACCAGACAGCACTCTGAGATTAAATAAATGTAATGGAAAGAAAGTCCTGGAATATTTACAGGTGTCAAGAATGAGTCTCAGACAGGTTAAAAATGTTTCTTTTCACCACTGTAGAAGCTTCATAGACACAAAGAACTTTGCCCAGGCCTAAAGGGATGTAAATGAGCATCAAAGAGCAGAGCAGGCATTCCAAGTGAGAAGATGGTTAGGAGGAGCCAGGGCTGTTTCACTTATCTCAAGGTACTCCACAGACACATACTGTTTATTATTCTGCTCCTTCTTATTGCAACCAACACAAAGCACACACACAATTTCATGTAATTCGACCTGTTTTTTGCTTGCTTGTTTGTTTGTTTGCGCAAATACATCTGGTCTTAAGTGCTTCCCATTCCACGTGATCATTCTTTCTTTTGAACCTCCTGTTTTTCAATACTATTATCTGTCATTTTCTATTCAGTCTTTTCATCCTACAAGGTGGAAAAGAGTAGGAATGTGGGGGAAAATGAATCAAATATTGTTCCATACATCTGCCCATGGCCTTAAGACATTCACAGCTCTGGTTCCCTAAAGAGAACAAAGGAAACTCACTATGCCATGTTCTGTAGTGGTAGACAGCAGAGGGTGCTATGGGATCAGGACAGGCCCTGGTTATGTGTGAAGAGGTCAAGGTTCATAAGGAGCTTTCTGGACAGGTAATCCATGAAGTAGGTTTAAGCTATAAAGTGAATTTTTGAGTTGTTGCAAGCTGAAAAAATACTGTAGACAACAATGTGTATGATCAATCATTGGTATATGTTATAGAGATACACTGATCTTGCATTCCTAGATTATAAAATGAAAAGTAGAGAAGACAAGTAGGAAGGAGGTTGATAGCTGCACTTCTGTTTCCTACAATAGAGGGTAATTGTATCAGAGGCAATGTGTTGCCACTGGAAAGTTTCTCACAACAGAATTCAACTGCATTGAATTCAGAAGGACTCACATTTGGCTTAGTGAAGGATTTGTGTAAGGAAGACGATAATAATATAAAACATACTTTGTAATATTTTTCAACTCCACTGAAGTACATTAGCTGAGATAAAGAACAAAAGGATTGTTAGAAAAGAGAGAGAGGACAAGATAGACAGAAAGCCCAGAAATCTCCTGCATGGTTTGCTACATAATGACCCAGATTTCTCTCAGCAGTGGGGTGAGGGATCACATCAATTTTCATCACAACATCCCTGGCCCTGACAAAAGCCATTATCAACAGCCACCACTAGGATTGAGAAGGGCAAGTGTTCTGTGTAAATAACACAAATGCACAATTGTGCTTCCTTTGTACACAGTGGAATTTATTGCCATTGCCAAATGTAAAACTTAGATAATGCATAGAGTCTACCATCAAATGCTTGTCATGCTCTACAGTTGATAGCATAAAATACCAAGTAATCTTCCCAGGAGAAATCATATCAATCCCTTATTATACCACAGGGGATACATGATGTATTTATCTACTGGAATAGTTGCACTTTAGCAGGACAAAAGTAACCCACTCCATAGTGCACAAAAGTAATGGAACTCAGGAAAGGGCCCTAGTGATTAAGGGTTCAAAAGTTCTCAGATTTCCCCCTCACCCTTTCTTGCTATACTTGCACAAATGTCAAGTGATTGAGTATGGTTTGTGTGCAAATTAGGATAATGTGAAGACATGACACTCAATTAAATAACTCCAAAATGTTTTTCAACACAGGAAAAGATTTTACATTAAATTTTATTCTTCATAGTAAAAAAAAAAAAAAAAAACACTCACTACAGTTAATTTTTGGTGTACTCTGGGCTTTTAAAAAATAATTGTTCACACAGTGTTGCCAAAACAAAACAAATAGATTTTGAAGAAACATGACGATGGTGGAGGATTCTCTTTACTTAAGTTGCTCAGATTAGTTTCTTAGCGCAGCTCTTCTGAACACTTTTGGATCCTTTCAGTTAGTTTCCACTAGCTAGCGTTTCGTGCAGTGTACTGAACGCCATAGGATCCCAAATCCACAAAAGAAAAGCAAAGAGACAGACCATCTAAGTGCTTGCTACTGCACAAGAAGTGGGACAACCATTTACTGACTCGTGACAGAGACAGCTCTAAACGGGGTTCTAAAGTATATGCCCGTGCTTGCGTGTTGCTTTTCTTTTTGTATATTTTCCAGAAAGAATTCTGAGGTTGTTCTTTGCTGCTATTCCTTGGGAAAGAGGTGGTTGACACTGAAAAACCCACAACCCCAACTCCAGACCTGTTCTCATGCTTAAATCTACAAGCCCCATTCTACTGCCCCTAGCTGGAGCACACCAGAGGCTCAGCAAAACTTGCAGATAGTAAGGGGATGGGGATTTTGGATGTAACATAAACAATGACATGGTCCAGTGAGGAATTCTGTCCACAGAGCTTAATAAAACTGTCAATGCACCACCAGACCAATCCACATAAAAGACAGGAAGGCCAATCACTAGTGTTTGCCTTGATTTTCTTTTGAGTTTTTTTTTTTTTAATTAAAGATCAGGAATGACCACAGCAGATGTACAGTCTAATCATCTCATTTACTTCTGTAATAATTACCACCCAGTACCCTTTCTCAACTTCTTTGTACAAAGGGAAACCTGAATCCTTCATGTTCCAGAAAATAGCAGTAAGAGTTTAAGGTCAAGCAAGCCATCTGCTTTCTGTTGCTATGATAAACACCATGACGAAAAGCAACGTAGAGTAGAAAGGATGTATTTGGCTTACACTTCCACACCATAGTACATTATGAAATGAGGTCAGGACAAGAACCTGGAGGCAGGACCTCAAGCAGAGACCATGGAAGAATGCTGCTTGCTGGCTTGTTCGTTATGGCTTGCTCAGCCTGCTTTCTTACACAACCCAGGACACAACCCTGCCCAAGGGTGACCCTACCACAAATTGGCTGAGCCATCCCACATCAATCATTAGTCAAGGAAATGTGCCATAGATTTGCATACAAATCAATCTGAAGGGGAATTTCTTCATTTAAGGGTCTTCCCAAATGACCTTTGCTTATGTCAAGCTCACAAAAACCTAACCAGCCTAGTCACTTAGAAGAATTTTTTTAACACCTCAGTCCTACTCTTCACAATTGTTATCATGTATACACATATGTGTGTATATTTATACACATAAAAAATGACTATATATGTATATACATTTGAATCAATTATTTAAGTATACATTTATATTTATAATAATTCTTTCCAATACAGCCCTAGGATAGAATGAACATTCAACAAATAATTTATTGGACAAAAACCATTAGAATAGCTGTAACAAGAAAATGAACTAAATCACTATCTCCCCTGAATTTTACAAATAACTCATTATATTTGTTCAATCTGTATCTGATCTATTATCTATTAATTTCTCTCTCTTTATCTCCATCCCTCCCTCCTTCCCTCCCTCCCTCTCTCCCTCCCTCCCTATCTATAATCTATTAGCTGTGTATTATCTATCTCTACCATCTATCATCTACCTGTCTATCTATCTATCTATCTATCTATCTATCTATCTATCTATCTATCTATCTATCCATCCATCTCTTTATCTCTATCATTTATTCCTCTATTTAATCTATATATCATCTGTCTATCATCTATGCTCATCTGGCTATCTAGATAGCCACCTATCAATATATTTTTATGTATCTATCAATTATATATATATATATATATATATATATACATATATATATGGTTTTGTTACAATAAGTATTTATCCGTCATCTATATCTATTTCTACCATCTATCTCTATGTGATTTTGGAGCAATAAACATATTTTAAATATTTGCAAAAGGAAATGCATCCTTTTTTGAAATATCAATGGCTACAAACTTAAGCTGCTAGAAAATCTTTCTCTTAGTTTTGTTTTTATAACCTTTCCCTTTCTGGTGGGAGGTGAATCTTAAAGTTTTGTACATGCTTACACTGTTAGATAAGCACACATGGTATGCTGGAGATTTGATTTATTCTTCATTGAGGTCACAAAATAGATGGGGCAATAAAATATTAACAGAAAAAAATATGTGGTTGCAATATTAAGATAGAAAATAAAAATGTCAAAGCTCAGGTATTTTTCATGGCTACAGATGTGTGATCTTCTCTATTAAAAACTATTTGTAATGTTTCACTAAAGAAATGCATTACATAATTTTCCCACTGTGTTTTCACATAAAAGGAAAAAATATAAATGCTCCAAAAATCCCTTGGACTGATCTTGGCCACAGCATTTAGATGAAATATTATTAACAGGCAGTAAAACCCAGAAGACATTTATCTGTCAGGGCTTGTCTGACGTGGCACTTCTCGTGGGTGATTTCTCAACATCTAGTTGTAATTTGTCTCACATCGCTTCAACAAAAACAAGATGGTCATATCAATAAGTGTGTCAGTGAAAGGAGCAGCTTCAGAAAATCCAGTTGTAATCCTCTGGGTACAGTCTCCAGCTGGACCCGACGAGGACTCACCCCAGGGTCAGGTGGAAGACAGCGGTTGCTTCCAAGATGGCTTTGTTTGAGTCAAACGATCAGCCTCTCCTGTTTTATCTTGCAGACTGTGGAGACGGTTTATGTTTCTCACGAGGGCAGCCAAATAATGCAGTGGTAACTCAAGCCTGTTCATCCTCTGGCCACGGGGTGTGTTACATTATACTTCACGCTTCACCCAGAGGACCAAGGAGATGATGTAATTAGAAAATGCTCTGCACTGCTCCCCAGCCACAGTCCAGTTTTCAGATTAGCATTGGAAACCTTAACATTGAAATGTGTCTTCCATCTAAGGCTTGATAGTAGAATTCAGAAAGTTACTTCCAATGCTCCTCTGTGTGTGTGTGTGTGTGTGTGTGTGTGTGTGTGTGTGTGTGTGTGCGAGTGTGTGTGTGTGTGTGTCCCTCCTTTGTCTCTCTCTCCCTCCTTCTCTTTCTCTCTCTGTATGTATGCATGCATGTATGTTTTCTTGCATGATATCTCCAGGTGAAGGTCATTATCTTCACCCTCCAACCCAACATCACTTCCGTGCCTATACCTTAGGGATACCAGCTTTCATGTAACAATACTGAAAGTTGTAGCCCTTGGCACTGACTGGCAAGTACAAATCCCAGTATCATTTCTAAGTCTTTGTACTACTTATGTTTAAGAGTGATTCACTATGAAATTCACTACAAGAAAATTAAACCCTTTGTGCAGGGGAATATTTCCACAACCCAAGGCATTTTTCATATAAATAAGAGAGAAAATAAAATGAGAAAAAAACCATATCTTAAGAAAATATTTATCTGACTAAATATTTTATAAGCGTAAATTGCAATTCAATGTTTTTCCTTCCTTTGTCTAGGAAAGCATTTTTTTAAATGAAAACATCATAATGTACTATGGAAAATTTCAAAACAGAAATCAGAAGTATTATTGCAGTTACATTTTTATTTTTGAGAAAATGCAGGATCTAGAAGAAGCATTTAATTAAATTTACCTAGAATCTGATGTGTTACAATGAACAGTACTACATAAGTAATAAATTAATTACATTGAGTTTTCTGATAACAAAACATGGCAGGAAGAAGTCTATTTCTAGTGACCCACTTAGATATATTCTTGTAACTTACCGCAGACAAGTGGACAAGCCTCGCATCTATTCTCTGTGTAGACCCTTTGCAAGGTGCAACCAGAAACCCATGGTGCATGTGAGGCAGCCCCTCTTACAAGGCATTGGCTCTTCTGTAAGTCAAGTCACACAGGCTAGTGATCCTCAATCTAAATTGCTGTTTTTTTTCTAAGATGCACCAAGAATTATCCTTCTGGTTTTTATTTGTTGATAAAAACCTTTTTAACACTTACAAATTTCTATTAAAATAATTTTTAAAAATTATGTTGGTTCCTTTAAGCAATCAAATTAATGCTTTTGTGTACCCAATAATGAGATTATGACCCAAAAGTGACACATTGTATTGAGAGTTTTGCTATTAGTATCTGACTATAAACTGATTTTTTAAAAACTATTGTAGAGTTTCTATCCATACTAATTGAGCACTTCAGGATCTCTACATGCCAGAGGTTCTTCCTGTAAGTATCTCTAACAGGGAGTAAACAGTACAATAGTTACAAAAAGAAAGAAATTAAATTTCTGTGGTAGGTGGGGAGCCACTCTGTTTTCCTATTTCTCGCCTCCATATTCCATTTGCATTTAAGTTACTTTTCTATCGCTGTGATAAACACCATGACTAATGCAAATTATAGAAGAAAATGTTTACTGGAGCTTGGAGTTCTAGAAGGTCAGACTCCATGTGGTAGGAACAGCTGCGAGCTGTTCACATTTTGAACTTCAGGCAGGAAGCAGAGAGCATACTGACAATGACACAAGTGGTTTGAAAGCTCACTAGCAAGCCTTTTCCAACAAGGCCATACATTATAATCCTTCCCAAACAGTTCCTTCAACTAAGAACCAAATATCCAGGGCTGGTGAGATGGCTCAGTGGGTAAGAGCACCCGACTGCTCTTCCGAAGGTCAGGAGTTCAAATCCCAGCAACCACATGGTGGCTCACAACCATCCGTAACGAGATCTGACTCCTTCTGGAGTGTCTGAAGACAGCTACAGTGTACTTACATATAATCAATAAATAAATAAATCTTAAAAAAAAAGAGCCAAATATCCAAACATATGAGTCTATGGCAGCCTTTTCCATTCAAAGTACCACACCATCTAAAACTTGACTTGTTTTTCAAATATAATTATTGTATTCTCTTAGCATGTAAAATGTGTTTTACAGTGAGCTATTTGAGTCGCTCAGTATCCATATCTTTGAGACTTACCCTGTAATTGATCATAAGATGAGCATATCCTTTATCTTAATAGTTCCATGCAGACTAAGCACTTCCTGTCTGGGTTAGAAGTTGGAAAGAAGATGACCTTGATACAAACAAAGTGAATGGTTATCATATGAAGAAACACAAATATATGTATTACCCTAAGTCTGTTTTCCATGTCTCCAATTTTTCTACACAATAGGGGTAATTCATCTATGGTTCACAAAACACAGGCTGCAGAAGAACATGAATGGGTCAAAGTTTATAAGGGTCAAGTAAATTAACAAGGGTGACAGAAGCCAAAACACAGGCACCTTACCTGGCCTCTTGTTTCTGCTGATTCAAGTCTAAGAAAACAAAGACTAAGGTGTCAGTAACCTAATTCCTACTACATTCTGTCTTATTCTTCTCCTTTGAAGGTAAGTTAACCACACGGTGAAAGGTATCTTTTCTATGACTCTATTCATAAAGGAACTTGTAGGATATGAAAAATAATTCCTTAGTTCAGTTCTGGGTAACTCAATTCACCTAACTTTTATTGTGGATAAAATGGAAGGCCATACCAACTGTTGGCATGCACAGCAGTTTAACTCTGGCCAGACTACAGTCAGATGTGAAGCAACAAGCATTATGGAACAGTAGAAAATGCTGGGAAGAAAATCAATGTAAAAGGAAGAGGTGCTTCTGTAGAGGTCATGTGCATTGTGTGGGCCTTGATTGCTGTAGTCCCTACGCATGTGAACTCTTTAAAATACCTTGTCCTTTACACTGGACATAACTTCTTTGTGTGTGTATTTAGATTAGGTATACAGTACAGACTCTTGCTGCTGTCACTGATACGTGTACACTAAAGACTGGCAGTGAAGTGGGAATGGTTCTCATTTATCTGTCTTCCACTAAGTTCCTGAGGCTAGACCTTAAGTTTATTCCAGTTTGATGACTGCATATACTCTTCCTCTATTAAACTCAGGGTCAACACATCACACCTCCTGAGCTTTTTATAACTTTCCTAATTAATAGGTTTGTTGCCAGGATCACATTGCTCCCTTGCCTATAGAATTTTCTTTTGTTACATGCTCCACATTTATTGTTCCACTAAAATTCAATTTAGATATAAAAGCCTTTAGCAGGCTCCTAGCACAATGATGGCTCCTAGCTGCATTATGAATGCATCCTCTAACTCCTTTGTCTTTTACTTCATTACATAGTGTCTGGCTATTGAGAGTCTGGTTTCACCCTCTAGGTAGGTGCCCATCAATAGTTCATCAGTGTACCTGAAGTGTAAAAGAGTAAAAAGGAATATGTTTGGTGTTTCCAAAATGTCTCTAATTGGAAACATGCTGCTTTGAGTTCCCAGTGAACATCTTCATCAATAGAAGATTCAGCCTTACAACTGAGTCCTCTAAGTTAACTACCAGGTGATAGTTGGAAAACTCAAATAGAAGTTTCTTTTAATAATATAAAATTAATTTATTGCAAAGTACCTTTGAGTGCTTTCTGTGATCAAAGTGACATTCTACATAAATAAAAAAATAGAGAACACAGATTTGATATAATCAGAGCACTCAGTCAATATTCACGAAAGGATATCTAGAAAAAAGGTAAAATCCCCATTGCTCACCTTGTTCCTTTAATTTGATGTCTGGTTTGTTTGGCTCAAACAGTCCCTGGGGCTCAGTCCATCGTGGCCAAGAGGTGGTGGTACTAGGAGCCTGTTTCCAAAGTCACAATGTTTCCAAAGTCAGGAAGCAAGGAGGGATGAAAGCTGGTGCTCCCTAGCTTTCTGTTCATCTTTTTCTAAACCCAGGACTCCAGTCCAGGAAATGGCACTGCCCACATTTAAAATAGGTCTTTTACCTTACTTGATAATCCTTAATAAACACCTCAAAGATCAAGCTAATCTATCTAACCCCTTAGAGGCACGCCCAATGATTTGTCTCCTGGGTGGTTGGAGTCTTCCATCTAACAGTATTAGCCATTTGATGCACAACGTTGAATTTGGTTATTTAACAAGTGCTGCTGTCCCAAGAAGTATAGCTAAGGGTAGCACATTGGTGGACATCGGGTCTCTAGAATTTCCTTATCAGTGTGCAGAATGTTCTGGTCATTGAACAGTAACACCTTTCTCACCCTAGATCTCTTCCTGGACATTTCAGCCTCTGCTTCAGGTACTTTAAGCTCCATCACAGAACTGAAATCATACAATATTTCTTCTTTCATGACTATCCTATTTCATTTAGCACAATATCATCAAGGTTGCTCCATGTTACAGCATGTAGTAGCATTTCCTTCTTTCCAAAGATGTATGCAATAGAATTGGTGCAGATGCATGCTATATATCTATTTGTCTACATATAGTACACAGACATACACACAGAAAAAACACCCACACTCAGAAAATTAATAAATATTTTGAATTTTAAGCATGGACAAAATTACTGAATTTTTATTTTAAAACATCATTATACTTCTTATGCTTTCCACAAAGATTCCTATTATATTAAGGATATGCATGGACTGAAGGCAAATAGATAGATAGAAACAAGATATTGTGTTCAAAAAGTAGTGACAAAATAGGAAGAAACAGCAATTGAATAGCAGTTTAGAACACATGGGGCTGAAGAATTTACAACACCCCATTACAAGAAGTGTAGTCTTCATAAGCACACACAATCCTCTTCGGTGTAGGGCAAGTTCAGTCACAGATACATCACAAAAGAACAATGAAAATGAAACACTACTTGGTGCCTGAAGAAACCAGAGGAGGCTATTGGATGACTTTGAACTAGAGTTTATGATAAATGCAATGCCCCAGGTGGGTGCTGAGAATTGAACACAGATCCTGTGGAAGACTAGCTGATGCTTTTAACCTCTGAGCCATAGCTCTAGCCACTTGCCCATCCCGTCTTCCTGCTCGATTTACAGTTCCTTTGCACCCATTTTTTTTCTTGTATCTTTTGTTGTCTTCTAACTTCCTTTTGTATATTCTATAGTTCATTTGTAATTACCGGTGTAATTCCATAAAACACCTCACAGTTTACTGTGATATGTTTAAATCTAACTTCAGCTACAGAAACACTCCTGGGCACATGTTCATGCTCATGCACAAACATTGTGTGTTCTGTTTCAGAAAGTGTGTCTTCTGTATTATAAATCATCACGGCATGTAATTACAATTATTTTTATTTTTTATTTTGATTTTTGCTTGAGAATTTTAAAGGGTTTTTAAATCATAAACATAACATTTTGGCATCCTGTGTTTATTTATTTAATTTTACCAGTGAACTTTATGCTGCATATAATACTTGTCCTTTGTAGTTATAAAATATTTCCTTGGATTGTGGAGCACATATGCTTTAAAACTGATTTACATGCATTTCTGAAATGAATGAAATGTCTTTCGTGAGTCATCAAATGAAGCATTTTCATAAACAAAAGGCAGACTCATTTGAATAGTGAAGGACTCTGGCCCATTTGATTTGCACTAGAGGCTGTGTGTGTGTTGATCACTGGTGGGGACAATGGACATTTTTATTTTTAGCATTGAGTGAATTACTAAGGCCCAGAAATATCAGCATGTCCCTGAGTGATCAGATGAGCAGCCATTTGGAAAAGGTCACATTGAAAAGAAGATTGATTTTGGCAATCTGCTTAGAGTATATTTGGAGTATATGACTAGCTACCACAAAATGGTCAATTCTATTTATTTTTCTTTCCCTGAGTCTAATTATTGTAGTAATTGTGCATGTTTATTCATAAAACCTTTGTAAGTGGGTTGTCTCACAAAGCAAACTTACTGTCCAGTAGGATCACTTTTAAGGTGGTTCCCCCTAGCCCTTTTCTAGTTTAAAAGGTTCTTTTGTTCCCCTGGTTGTTGCTCAGATCCCCTGAGATACTCATGCCACTAACAGCCCTAACTAATGAACACACCTATATTTGTGGATCAGGGCCCAGCTGGCACTGTGGCACATCTAGAAATGTCGGTGTTCAAGGGCTGGAGAGTGAGAGCTGTTGCAGGAGTTAATGGAAAGAGAAAAGAGAGAGGACTGCTCCTGACACTGGCTGGCAGCCAGGCCCTAGGGACTCATTTCTTCAAAAGAAGCCAGAGGGCTTCAGAGACCAGTTCCCAGTAGGGTAGGTCAGAGAGGGAAGATTTGCCCCTGAAGGAAGCTTGTTTGAACCAGGCCCTTGGACTTGACCAGTGTCTTCAAGCAGGAAAACTCATTCCTGTCTCAAGCGTCAAGATTCTGTACTTAGCTGGGCTGCAAAGAGGAAGCCTATAGAATGGATGCTTCCAGCCTCAGTGTATGCAGGCACTGAGTCTTGCTACCCCTGACTTAGAGACTTGACCTGTAACAGACAGCATTAAACTGATATGTCAGAGGGCTATAATACTTCTTGAAACTGTGAAATTTCAAAGCAAATATTACAGCTCTGGGTTAGCATCACCCTGCTACTGATAGTTCAAACCTGTTTCACTCACCTCTAAGCTATATATTCTATTAAAAGGTTGTTAATCTCTGACTGACAAAAGTTCCTTCCATTTATATTCTTTGATGTCTGCCTGCTCCATTCTGCAAAGAGATTGGGACAGGATCCTGTAGAGATAAAAGAGGGTTTCTATTGCCTATGATTACATTCTTGCTGCCACATTGTGCTATAGAGTTAAGAAATAATTCTAATACTTGAGAATATAGAAAGAGATAAATATCTTCCTAGTCCTTTTACTTCATCATGCAAATATTAAAAAAAGAAGAAAGAAAAAGAAAGAAAGAAAACTAAACTTAGACCAAAATAAAATGAGAGGGTGATAATGTCCAGTTAATCTCACTAATGAATAAACACAGAGGCTAAACTGTAACATCAACAAATTATATCATTGCAAAGACCAAAAACTTTGTTTAGATGTAGGAAGTGGATACGAGTACATTGGGTATAAAAATAAAATGCCATGCAGTGAATAAAAACTTCTGTAAAGAAGATACATCTGCTATGAACTAAACTCCTGAAAGAAATCTGTCTACAGTGGCTGATTGGATGATTATAATTTCATACTGTGGAGAGAATGGAATTTTACAGATCCAGAGGCCAATTTCTGTGTCTTGGGATAAGTTCTGCTCTTCTCGAACAGCCATTCCTTGCCCTGCTCTGTGTCAAAACTAACACTTTGTGATGATAGATTAAAAAAAAATTAGAATCCATTAACTTAGCAAGAAACTAGCTTTCACCAGATCCAAAATCTAAGAATACCATCAAATAGCATCTTGATCCTGTAGAAATGTTTCCTCCTTGTGGAGCCTGGGAAGTTTGCCTCCTACAGCTAGGCAGGAGCCTTGGTGGAGTGAAAGGGACACCAACCAACTCACAAAACTTTCAACTCAAATGTATTCTGTCTACAAGAAATGCATTCACTGGGTATGGAACAGAGTTTGAAGGAAAAGCCAACCAATAATTGGCCCAACTTGAGACACATCTTCTGGACAAGCACCAGTCCCTGACACTATTAATGATTCTTTGTTATTCTTGCTGATAGGAGTCTATCATGGCTGGCTGTCCTCTGAGTGGCTCCACCCACCAACTAAGACAGATGCAGACACCCATAGCCAAATGGATGGAGCTTGAGGACTCATGTAAGAATAGGAGGAAGAAGTAGAGCCCCTGAGGAGATAGGAGCTCCACAGGAAAGACAACAGAATCAACTAAACTGGACTCTTGGGCCTCTTTGAGTCTGAACCACCAATCATAGAACACACACAGGCTGGACCTAGGCCTCCCTCTTCATATGTACCAGATATGCAGCTTGGTCTACATGTGGGTCCCAAACAACTGGAGCCAGGCTATCCCAAAAGCTGTTGATTGTATGTGGGATATATCCTGTTAGCTGTGCTGCCTTGTCTGTCCTCAGTAGGAGAGGAAGAGCCTAGTCTTCCAGAGACATAAAGTGCCAGGGCAGGGGACAGAGTTCCTCTCATCTGCTCAGAAGAGAAGGGGAGGGGGAAAGGATAGTAGAAAGTGTGACTGAGAGGGAAGCAGTGAGTGGGATGTAAAGTGAATACATTAAAAAGTGAATAAAAAAATCCATTACTAAACAACAACAACAAAACTAACAAAAACAAAAAGCTTCCCCCACTTCTCTGATGTACTTAAAAATGCATTTAAAATTTACCTTAATTTATGGCATTCTGTCTTCTATAAAGCTTTATAAACATCATAAAATTGGTTCAACATTGAAATTTGGGATAACCTAAATCTGTATTCTCGCCCATAGTGACTCTAAATGGCTCCAGAATAAACTATCTTGTATTCACTTTAATATGAGTGTAATAATTTCATTGGAAATATAAATATATACACATATAATAGTTAATTTTACCATTGTTACCAATGTTAACTTATCACAATTTAGAAGCATCTTAGAAAAGCCATGAGTCACTGTTTTTACCACATTGGTTTGCAAGTATGTCTGTGAAGGATTATCTTGATCATTAATTGAACTGTAAAGATCCACTTTGGTTGTGAGTGGCACCGTTCATGCTCTTGAATTCTATACTGTGCTAGATTAGCAAGAGGGGTAGCTGGGTCCACAAGCAAGCAGGCAGCATTGGGGCATTAATTTCTCTCTGTTCTTGTCTATGGATGTGATGTGAATAAGTTTCTTGAGTACTTGCCTTGACTTCACCTCAGGACTGTTACCTAGCAGCTAAATAAACCATTTAGTCAGCTAAATAAACCATTTCCTCTCCTAAGTAGCTTTTTGCCAAGGTATTTCATCACAGCAATGGAAAATAAACTAGAACCTTCCAAAACCTTTTATATACATGTTAATATCTGTTCACACATACATACAATATCTAATAGCAAGTTCTCTTTAGACTCTGGAATGAAAAAAAAAACCAAAACAAAACAAAAACAAACAAAAACCACCATTCATGAAACATTGTCCTGGTATCCTGAGGTAATTTATTCTGGGAAGGAAGTTAAACAAAATGTATAGAATTTGGAAGAGATGAACTTAAGTACCATTAATTTCAGATGCATGTGGAACATCCAATGTAGTAAAAATCCAAAAGAATTAAACATAAGGAGGCTGGAGAGATGGCTCATTAGTTAAGAGCTGATTTTACAGAGGACCCAGGTTCTGTTCCTAGCACCCACATAGTATCTCATAACTAGCCACCAATCCAGATCAAGGGGGTCTGATGACTTCTGTTAGACTCTGCAGGCAGGAGGCACTAGCGCTTTGTGCAGATATACAGGCAGGTAAAATATCGAATTAAAAAGCCAAGAGGAATCCATAAAAATAATAGTTCAGCCAGAACATAGATACAAAAATATTTTATTTTCAACATGGTACCAACAAAGAGTTAAAAATTAGAGTTTTATTTATTTAATTGTTTAAGATGTGTTTCCGTTAGTTAATGTATATGAGTGGTTTCCTTTATGTGCATGCATACATGTGTGCCTGATCCCTGTAGAGGCCAGAAGAGTTGTTATCTCTCTAGGAACTGGAATTAGAAGGTTATAAGATGCCATGTGGGTCCTTGGCTAGAGAAGCAAGTGCTCTTAACTGCTCTGAAAATGAATTCTTCAGAAAGTACTATTTATAGCAACAAATAATAATAAAGTAACTAAGAATAAATCTGAGAAACTGTCCAATATTTATATGAAAATGTTTAAATGATTATATTAAAATATGGTTGTGAGAAACCTAGATACATAAATAATATTTATGCATTAGAAGACTCAATATTGTGTGAAGATTTGCTCCAATTCATCTTTAAGCTAATGCATAGAAAAACTAATTTTTTCCATTAACAAAATTTAATAAAACAATTGAAGGATGTATTGATCTATAGGTCAGGGTCATCAAGTTGTCTAGAAGGACAGGTAGAAAAGCTTGATCGTCATGTGTGGATTGTAAATTTCCTGTATTTATGGTGTGGTGTGCTTGAGTGGAATATATTAATGCCAAATGAGCAGAATGTTAGTTCAGTGGAATCTACATGCCAAAAAAAAAAGAAGACTAAACAAACACGCAAAACAGGACATCAGGCATACTGTACTGAAAAATAAAGAAGAAATTCTGACCTTTACAATTAGTGGAGCTATGGCTGTTTTTAAACATAAGGGCAGAAAGTAGAATTGTATTACTACACACATGAAAATCAACAAATATTTTAGAAGGCAGTACAGAAGCAAATTTTATAAATTCTAAAACAGAATGGAAATATATGCTATAAAAGAAGTATGAGACCTGATTGGAAACACCCCTAAAACTCATTGGACATATAGTCAAGGGACAAATCCCAGTGAGAGCTGACACTTCAGGGCTGTGGAGAAGAACAAACAAATCATTGACGTTCACCAGCAGGAAGTGTCTCCCAGCAGAAATTACAGTGAAAGAAACAGATGTACAATAAAGAAAATGTGATTCCATTCAATGACGTTTCTGACACACAAAAGTAAACAAGTATTGTTTAAACTGCAGATGGGAGGCAAACCCACAGGGAATGTAAAGGAGTTCTCAGACACCCCCCTTCAAGCCTATACTGGATTCCCTAGCAGTCACAACAGACCTGTACACAGACAGGCAGGTTTTAAATTTCCTTTCTGTCCTCCAATACAGACTCCCCACTCTCATTCCCAATACTGTAGCAGGCAGGTTGCAGGGATGTGCCCTGCCGCTCCAGTAGATGCCACAAAACCATGCAGTGGATTCAATCATCGTCCTTCCTTCCATTCCTTTGTGTCAGGAGCAGATACCTAAAAACACTATCTGGAATCACCCAGGCTGGGACTTGGGTAGATGATTTCCATATTCTTTCCTGTCCTCCACTACAATTTCTTTAGTCTTATTCCCAGCCCTATCTACGTTCAGGGACTTGTCCTCCTACACTTTTTCCATCCCTTGGGGAGTCTGGCAAAACTTGAAATTTCCTCCTGTCTGAGTACCCTCTAGCCTCCTCCACCTAGCCTGTCCCCATTACTTTGTGCCAGTCCCCAATGCCTAGAAATACTTTCTACCCAGGACTCTCAGTTGTCATACCTGTCAGGGACTCAGGTATGTGTACCATATTATCCTTCCTGTCTCCATTAGTATGTCTCCATTCTTACCTTCATCCCAGTCATAACCTGCTTACAGGTGCCCTTCTTTCCAAGTCAACTTCATCCATTCAAGACTCCAACTCCTGGTTCAGACCCATGGTCCCCCAGTTCTTTCATTCCTTTCTCACCATATAATTCTTTGGCTTACTGAAACCTATTTGCAGGATGTTCTCCCATCACACTGCCAGCTTTCTGTAGACCCCACTTCTGGGTGTAAACAGGATTCGCTTAGCTCTTTCCTGAGGCACAATAGATCCAAGCACACATCTAGGAAATCTGGGACATTACAGAAAACATTCCACAATAGAGCAAAATTTAAGGATAATTTACCTACATATCCAGCTCTAAGAGGATACTGGAAGGAAATTTTCAAGCTGAAGAGGTCAGCCAACCTTTATGACATAAATTCAAAAGTTCTCAATAAAATACTTGTAAAATGAATCCAAGAATACATCGAAAGACCATCTAACTTGCTCAAGTAGGCTTCATCCCAGAGATGCAAGAATGATTCAACATATATAGATTGATAAATGTAATGCACTACATAAACAGGCAGAAAGACAAAAGATCACATGATAATCTTATTTGATGTAGAAAAGGCCTTTTACAAAATCATAGTAAAAGTCCTCAAAAGACTAGAGATTCAAGGGACATGTTCAACATGCTAAGGGCGATTGATAATTGCTGCATTAACTGAAAGGGAGGAAAGACTCAAAGCATTTCCACTAAAATCTGGAATGAGACAAGGTTTTCCATTTACTCTGTGTCTATTCAATAGAGTTCCTGAAGTCTTAGTAGAACAGTTAGACAGCTAACTATAAGAGATCAAGGGGATACAAACAGGAAAAGAAGAAGCCAAAGCTTCTTTATTTATAGATGGTTTTATTTTATACATAAAAGGCCCTTAGAATTTCACCAGGAAATTTATACAGCTGGTAAACACTTTCAGGAAAGTAGCAAGATACAAAATTAAAATGAAAAAAATCAGTATCCTTCCTATAAATAAATTACAAATAGATGGAGAAAGAATCAAGGAAACAGTACCTTTCACAAAAAATCTTGGGGTAACTCTTACCAAGCAAGTGAAAGACTCGCATGATAAAAACGTTAAGACACTGAAGAAAGGAATTGAAGATGATATCAGAAGAATGAAAGATATCCCATGCTCATTAATCTATGAGATTAATATAGAGGGAAATGCCAGGGCCAAGAAATGGGAGTGAGGAGGAGAGTAGGGGAGAGGGGAGGGTGTGGGGAACTTTTGTGATAGCATTGGAAATGTGAATGAAATAAATAACTAATTAAAAAAAAGAAATAATTGTGAAAATAAATCAAGGATAACTGCTATTTTTAGAAGGAAAAAAAAGATGATTAAGGTTTTCCTGGTTAAGCAATTATGAAATATTATCGACAATTCCAAAACAATGAAAATTTTAATAATGTTTTCAAGGTTGGCAAAAATAGTACAAAATTGGTTAAAATGTTTTTTATTGACTCACGATAAAAACTCTTAAGTCAAAAAAAAAAAAAAGAAAATAAAAAAAGAAAATGGCCATCCTATTAAAAGCAATCTAAACATTTAACACAGTCCTTGGGGAAACTGCATTATTCTTCACAGAACTCAAAAGGACAATTTTCAGGTTCATAACAGAATATCTAAAACAATTCTGAATAATAAAAGAACTGCTGGAGGTATTGACATCACCAATCTCAAATTATACTACAGAGCTATAATAATAAAGACAGCAGTGTATTAGCATAAAAACAGACATTGATTAATCTAAATCAATTAATCTAAATTGGAGACCTAGACATAATTCCACATACCTATGAGCACCTGATGCTTTAATAAAGAAGCCAGAAGCACAAACTGTTAAAAGACAGTCTCTTCAACAAATGGTGATGTGGTGGTCAAACTGGATGGCTGCTTTTAGAAGAATGTAAATAGGTACATATTTATCACCCTGCACAAAACTCAGTTCCAAATGGATGAAGGATCTGAACATAAGGCCAGATGCCCTGAATCTTACAGAGGAGAAGTGGGAAATACTTTGAGCTCATTGTAATAAGAGAAGGCTTTTTGAACAGAACACCAATAGTTTAGGCACCAAAGAACCACAATTAATAAATGGGATCTCATAAAACTGAAAGGTATGTTCATTCAGACAAACTAGCAAGCTACAGAATGAGAAATGTGTTTTTCTTTGTTTAGTATTTTTGGTTTTTTTTCCTACTTCACAACTAATAGAGATGTATTGTCCAAAATATATAAGAAATTTTAAAAGATATTGGACCTCAGGGGGAAAAAAGTTTAAAAAAATGGGATACAAAACTGAAAAGAGTACTCAAAAAATAAAATTAAAAAAAAAAAGATAAAATACAAATGGATAAGAAATACTTAAATATTCAACATCCTGAGTCATCAGGGAAATGAAAATCAAAACCATTTTGAGATTTCATATTATGACAGTCTGATAGGCCAAGATCAATAATAATAATAATAATAATAATAAAAAGGCAGATCATGCTGACAAGGATATAGGATGAAGGAATATTCATCTATTGATCTTTTGTTAGTGAGACTGAAAACTCATGAATCCACTGTAAAAACATTATGGTGGTTCGTCAGGAAGCTAGAAATAGATCCACCTCAATATCTAGCTACACATTCTTAGGCATATACCCAATGGAGTCTACATCTTACCACATGGTCACTTGCTCAACCATCATCAATGCTGCTCTATTTATTATATCCAGGAATGGAAAATAGCCTAGATGTCAGACAACAGATGAATGAATAATGGAAATGTGGTACATTTATACAATGAAATATTTCACAGCCATTAAAAAAACACAAATTATAAGTTATATGTAAATAAATGGCACTAGAAAAAATAATCCCAAGTGAAGTAACCCAGATCCTAATATATATGGTATATGTTCATGGTATATGTTCTCTTAGAAGTGATATTAGTATTTAAGCCTTCAAAAGGCATGCTACAATCCATATACATATAGATTTCTGGTGTAGAGTAAGGGATGTATGACTGGTGGATCTAATTAGAAAAGACAATTATAGATGGATTAATTGGAAATCTGCAATGGGAGAAGCAACTTGGAAGAAGGGGGGTTTATAGGAGGGAATGTCAAGAGGGTCGGCTAAAACTAAGGGCCATGTGTAAACCTAATACAGTAGAGGCTTCTTAAAATATATACATATACTAAAGAAATCCAAATACAAACAACTGTGAAGACAAAGCCATAGCTAGACACATTGCCCACCAAGTGAAACCTTCAGTGCTAGGAATGGGTTTCATCTAAATGAACTGCTGGTCAAATGGGTCCAATGGAAACCCCTGAACCATCTTGGCTATTGGTGTCTCTCTACAAACAGATTGTATGACCCTATTGCTGAAGAAAATATCTACATGTCTCCATGAGTATGGAAAAGATCAGCTGGTGCCTAACTAGGGCTTTCAGCCCTACTGACTGGTGTTCATGGGATGTACTCTGTACACTCCCAGAAGGGAAACAATGGTGAGCTGCTTTCATGCAAATGCTGGTGCAATAGTCACAAGTACTGAGTGACCATCCTCTCTCTTTAAAGTTTATTTAAAGCCCACTTCTAAAGAGGAGAAAGTGGGGAAAAGCTTTGAAGATATGGGCACAGGGGAAAAATTCCTGAACAGAACAGCAATGGCTTGTGCTGTAAGATCAAGAATCGACAAATGGGACCTCATAAAATTGCAAAGCTTCTGTAAGACAAAAGACACTGCCAATAAGACAAAAAGGCCCTAAATCAGATAAGGGACTAATATCCAATATATATAAAGATCTCAAGAAGATGGACTCCAGAAAATCAAATAACCCTATTAAAAATGGGGTACAGAGCTAAACAAAGAATTCTCAACTGAGGAATACCTAATGGCTGAGAAGCATTTGGAAAAATTGTTCAATATCTTTAATCATCAGGAAAATGCAAATCAAAACAAACCTGAGATTCTACCTCACACCAGTCAGAATGGCTAAGATCAAAAGTTCAGGTGACAGCAGATGCTGGCAAGGATGTGGAGAAAGAGGAACACTCATCCATTGTTGGTGGGATTGCAAGCTGGTACAACCACTCTGAAAATCAGTCTTGGGGTTCCTCAGAAAATTGGACATAGTACTACTGGAAGATCCTGCAATACCTCTCCTGGGCATATGCCCAGAATATGTTCCAACTTGTAATAAGGACACATGCTCCACTATGTTCATAGCAGCCTTATTTATAATAGCCAGAAGCTGGAAAGAACCCAGATGTCCCTCAACAGAAGAGTGGATACAGAGAATGTGGTATATTTACACAATGGAGTACTACTCATCAACTAGAAACAATGAATTTATGAAATTCGTAGGCAAATGAATGGATCTGGATCAGCCTGAGTGAGGTAACTCAGTCACGAAAGAACACACATGATATGTACTCACTGATAAGCAGATATTAGCCCAGAAACTCAGGTTACCCAAGATACAATTTGCAAAACACATGAAACTCCAGAAGAAGGAAGACCAATGAGTGGATACTTGTTCTTTCTTAGAATGGGGAACAAAATACCCATGGAAGGAATTACAGAGACAAAGTTCAGAGCTGAGACAGATAAAGGACTATCCATAGACTGCCCCACTGGGGATCCATCCCATATATAACCACCAAACCCAGACACTATTGCATATGCCAGCAAGATTTTGATGACAGGACCCTGATGTAGCTCTCTCTTGTGAGGCTATGCCAGTGCCTGGCAAATACAGAAATGGATGCTCACAGTCATCTATTGGATGGAACACAGGGCCCCTAATGAAGAAGCTAGAGAAAGTACCCAAGGAGCTAAAGGGGTCTGCAACCCTATAGGAGGATCAACAATATCAACTAACCAGTACCCCCCAGAACTATGTATCTAGTTGCATATGTGGCAGAGGATGGCCTAGTCAGCCATCAATGGGAGGAGAGGCCCTTGGTCTTGCGAAGATCTTATGCCTTAGTACAGGGGAATGCCAGGGCCAGGAAGCAGGATTGGGTGGGCTGGGGAGCAGGGTTGGGGAGGATATAGAGGACTTTCGGGATAGCATTTGAAATGTAAATGAAGAAAATATCTAATAAAAAAAGGAAAAAATATACTTCATGAGAATTAACTCATTCCTGGTAGTTACTGAGTGGCCAAGAATCTAAGACTAGATAGGCCATGAAACTAGGTGAAAATCAAATATTATTGGTGTGTTAAAGGACCACAGCAATAAAATGATCTCTAATGACATCCTCCAGCTCCCATAGATCAGCGTTTTTGCTGATCTATCATCAAATAATATTCCTGAAGTAGATGTGAACTGGATCAGAGACATACAACTGGACACTGTACAGAGAGTAGGAGACCTTGGAATATTCAGTCCTAAATGGGACTTCTCCCTCAAAGCCTTCCTCTCAGAGCTCAAAGAATCATGGAGACTAGGAGGCAGAAGGATTGGAAATGCCTGTGTGGATGGATGATTCCAAGGAAGCAGTGCCTTACAGACACAGCAGGACTGACTCACATATGGACTCAGAGACTGTGGCAGCATGCATGAAGCCTGCACAGGTCCAAGGAGATGGATTTGTAGTGCTGAGAGGGGAACTGACCCCACCCCACCCGACCCCAGAAGCTATCTCCAAGTAATAAGTGCTTACAAAGGAAAGTTTCATTTTCTCCAGTGGAATCTCACTGTGTATCCAAACCACACGTAGGCCAGGCTCCATGCCCAGCAGTAGATGGCTAATACAAAACAACCCCCTCCCCCTAAAAAAAGAAAACCCAATGATAAATTTGGAAATTTTTCTTATTTCATAATTGTGGAGGGAGGCATGTTTTCACCTTTCTGGTCACTTGCTTATATATTATAGTTTGCATTTTTATGTTTTTAATGGTTTTCTGAATCTCTCTGTGTGTATGTGTTTCTTCCTGTTATTTGTTTTTCTGTTTTGTTTTATTCTGGCTTGTTTAATTATTTGTCTGTTTTCTAAAATAAAGAGAAAGAAGGCTAGTAGTTAGCAAGGGGGAAGGGTGTGAAGGAGGGGTCTGTAGTCAGAATATATTTATCAAAAAATTATTTTCAGCTAAAAATCAAAAACAAAATAGAAATGACAACCATAGCATCCAGCTATGTGCCTAGGAAGAAGGTGATTCATTCGGAAATACAGCAATGGCTTTTACAATGCTTAACTAAGACAGTAGCTGTATTTTCAATTTGTACCACATATATTTTTTGTAAATGTAATAAATCTCCATGTGATTGGTATATTTCATGAGTACAGAGAAGATATTATAGTTATATTTTTGATAAATTATGCCTAATATGTTTTCTATAATTTTAAACATTCAAAACTTGTAACATTCAAAACTATAAAATAGATAATGTTAAAATGAACAACATATGAACTGTGAGTTGTTTATTGTTATATACTAATCCATAGGGAGATTTTGGTCATAATCTGGAGAGGTGTATGTATGTGTATTACGTGTGTGTGTGTGTGTGTACCCCAGAGAATAATTTTGTACTGATGAAATTCATAAGAACTCTTCCCACAAGCCTCTGCAAGTAAGCTTACCTGACAGGGAGTTAGCAGTCAATGACAGCATCTCCCACCCTACACTGACAGTGAATTTATTTATTTAAACTCATCACTTGATTTGATGTTTGTAATTCATTAGTTAAACATTACATAGCTAAAGATAATAAAACAAACTGAATACTCTTGATGCCTGTGTAGAGCAAAACTGTTTACCAGCCTGAGGAGGCTGGTCACAACAGAGTCTGTGGAAGCCTGTTTTTATTCTTGAAGTTGAATATCTTCTAAGCATCATAGGAGGAGCAATACTGTTATTACAGCTTGGTGGAGAAACCTCATGCTACAATGTAATCAACTGCAGAAATCAAGGCTGAAATTGAGTAACTTCCTTAAATTACTCAAGAACCTGGCTGAGCCTGTAATTTGAAGTAAGTAACTTTTAGGGCAGTCTCCAACACAATTGCATTCTGCTATTGCTACAGTCTTTCTTTAGCACCACCAAAGATCTGTACCCTGCTTCTCTTCCATGCTGTCAGCAATTTTTAAGAAATAGATGCATTTGTGGACGTCCTTGCTCATGTGAATCTAGCAGACGCCACTGTCCACACAGCCTGGTGGTAATATTTCTCTTAGCTCCCTAACTCCTGCAAAGTGTAAATTTCCTCATTCAGACACCAGGTCTTTTCCTCACAGAACTGATGTGTGGAATTTTTCTCTAAAATAAAAATAGCCACATTTCACTGGTTGGGACACCAGTTCTCAATACTGTTATGATAGACAAGAGTCAAACCGTTGAAAAAAATTTTTTCTTACGTATAACATTGATTTATTTGCAATGCAAAGGCACAAAAACACCCAGTAATTCAATCTGGAAATTAGACCCAGTGAAAGGAAAGCTAGAGTTATCATGACAGATTTGCTCTTCAGCCTAGCAGGAAAGAGTGTCACCGGCATCCAGGTTTTTCTTTCATCTTAATTAGCAGAACTTGTGCCCTCCATGAAACCTAACACTACCAGGAGCAAGCAGCTTTGCCTCCCAAGATTTCCTGACGTGAATTGCCTTCTGTTCTCTGCCTTCATAGGACTTGATACTTTGAAGTAACACTCTAAATGGTTTTTTACATGCTATCAGAGTTTATGTCCAATGAAAGGAAGAAGATATTCCTGTCTGAATAATCTATCACTTGATGTAAATGTTGGGTAGAGTGTGAGAGGAAGGATTGGCTGAGAAGAGAGGAGGGTGCAATTGAGATAGGGAGTGGGAATGAGCACAGCACTGGCATTTCAAAAGAGGCAACTGAAAAGGGCCTAAATGTGGTTTTGAAGCACCAAGATGTTTCCCCACCCTGCAGATCAGAGATCCAGCTTTTAGCTTTAGTAAGGCAGAAAAACACCCAGTGCTGGCACACAGCTCTGCCTAGCTGCACAAGCATAAGGTTCCTCTGTACTCAGAAACTCGGAAGTGCAGGCTCCATCAGTGTGATCAAAGGACTCCTCTCAGCCTGAGAAAATGCCCCGAAAATTACTGATAGGTCATTTTCCCAGGGGACTCATTTGAAAATACTTGGCAAACTTACAAAGAACCTGGAAGTCGTGCGTGGAGGCAAACATGCTAAGCAGGTGCTATTGAGAATTTTCATATTAACTGTGTCTCTTACAGAGGACAGCCAAACCACTGGGATTTTAGCTGACGTATCTGCCACAGGGTATTACAAACTAGGTATTGGGTTTCAATTCTGCCAGTGACTTATCTAATACCAATTCAGCTTATTTAAAGCTAATATTTCCTTTAAGAGAGTGACATTTTCTTGCAACTTGATTAACCCGACTACCCCAGAGTTTATTAAATATGGTAACAATTTTTATCAGGGCAACTTGCCAACTTTTATGGTTATGAAGTTGTTCTGCTTCATTGACTATTTATGAAGAAACTTCCCAAAGAACTGTGAGGTTCTTAAAAAACCTCCTTTGTCATTTTTGTCAATAAAGAATAATAAAAGAAAGCCCTGTTGATGTCATTCTCTGAGTGGTCTCTGAAACTCACGTTGAGGCTAAAGTTTTAGAAACTCACTGGGGTGTCCCATAGGGAGAGAGAGAGAGAGAGAGAGAGAGAGAGAGAGAGAGAGAGAGAGAGAGAGAGAGCTGCTTCTGTAGGCCACCACATACCAGCACTGTGGAGGTCCTGGGGCATCCTTTGCTCTGTTTGCTGTATTTTTGTCCTTTGCTCTGTTTTTTTTGTGGTATTATTTTTGTTCTACCAAATGCTGGAATTAACTTGTGTTGCCTTACTTGGTGGATTTGCAAAACATCCACACTCTGCCTTATTTTGTAATTTAATAGTTTTCCACTCAAAACCACCTCCTGTTGCTAGAGGGAGTTTCCTGGTGTTTGTTGTATGACTTTCAACAGTGTATCTATTTCCTTACTGGTAAGAACCCATGTTATTCTGTAAGATTAATGGTACCAGCAGCAGGACTACAAACATTCCTAAAAACTTATTAAGTTCTAGGGGCTTCTTAAGTTCTAGGGGTGATGATGTATGTGTAGGATTTCTTATCATGTCCCCTACTTAAAATGAAATCCTCTCATCATTTCGTGACAGAGAGTTTGGGACAGAAATTCTCAAAGCCCAGATACAAAAACAGCCTGGCAGGGTCCTAGATACTCCTTTTAAAGTTTATATTTATTATCTTCAATTTTTGAGAGCTCTGTACTGTAGTCATATTCATCTCATTACCTTTTTGTATCCCGTGCCACACACACACACACACACACACACATATACATTTGATTTGAAAATTTGAATGTGGGAGTTTAGTATCTTATACAAAATAAAGGACAGAAATTTTTAAGTAGTTTTAAAAGGAAACAGAGTATTAATAGCAACTTAATATGTATGAGACCCAGTGAAATGGATGAAGATGAGTTAAAAACAGATTCAGTCCATTCATGCTTTCAGGATCTTCCGGTCAATGGTTACTGCATGAGCTATGCCTCATCAAGGAAAGAGTTAAGAGCCACTGTTGTTCTTTACTTATTTTATGGATGACAATAATGGCATTGTATAGGGCTATTTCCAGTTTATTTCATGTGAAAGGTAAAGAATACTAATTAACAAAATAAATATTTTAAATTATACCGTGTTCCCTCAGAGACAGCGAGATTAGATGGTTAAAACAGCAAATTTTCATTTAGATGATTATAAAGTCTGAAAGAACAAACAATAATTTAAGCAAGGTTCCAATTTTCCTTGTCTTTCTATTGCATAGGCTTAATTCACTCAGAAAATTGACTCTGGGTGTGGTGACTGTTTAGCAAGGACAATGCTGTCATAGAAAAGGAAAGGGGCAAGTCCTAGATCACTCACCACAGTGAGTCTGTGCTAAGCTTTTAATTTCTGGCCAAGCAAAACAATCCAGTAATGTGACTTAAGAATTATGCAATAATAACTCTCTGTCTTGGTCAGTGGTCACACTGCCAGACTGAACAAAAGCTAAGCCCTGCTACCCAATCCCTTCCCACTCATCAGCAATGAGTACTAAGGTTTACTCCGAGGCGTACAGAATTGCCAAGAATAAGGTCTTTTCTACAAAGGATAATCTGTTACTTAGAGTTGTACACTACAGTAGAAGCCATCCGGTTGTAATCTGTGGACCTCCCCACTCTGATAGATTGCTGCAGTATGGGAACTGATATTCTAAACAGAGTTTATCTATTTCACAACTTGATAAACTTATCAATACCTTAACTTCCTTGGTTCCTTTTTAAAATCTGTTTGTCATTTCCTTCTATCTGATCACTGTTTAAAGGGTTTCTCCAACCCAATCCCTTTGGCTCATCTGTTTACTTTAGAACCATCCTAAAACATAGTCATCTCTTTATCCAACACATGCTTGCGGAACATCTGCTGTCCGACTGGCTCTCTGCAAGCTGCTAATGCTACACCAGGAAACAAAAGAAAAGGAAAATGCTGTGCTTCGGGGACATCAGGCCACCCATAATTTCCCAGCAGCTAGCTCTCTGGCTAGAGTGTGTTTCCTTTCCTTCCTTCACTCAGTTAATGGCTGGTCCTAATTCACATAAAAATCAAATTAAACACTATGTGCACAGGAGGCCTTCAGATCCTTCCCTCACATCAGGTTGGACTTCCAGTAAATAAGTGTTCATAGTTCATAGTTTCTTCAAAAGAACATTTAAATAGTATAGTTATTTTTGTGTGCCGACTTGGTAAGTAGTAATTTTGCCCAGCCGGGCACCACAGCCTGCCTTATTAACCACTAAATGTTCAATCTGGAAAAGTGACTGAGGTAAAGAAAATACTATCGTAAAATCCTACTATCATGAAAAACTAGTATGAGGTAAATTCACTTCGAGCTGAAATTTTAGCATTGAAATTTCCCAGCGTTATGAGGTATAATGATATGTTTATTTGTAAGCCATGTTCTATATCCCTCTCCTTGAAGTCATTCTTACAGTCCAAATACAAGGAACATTTTTAAATTATTAAAAATAGATTCTTCTCTCATACTGTACATCCCAGCCACAGTTTCCCTCCTTCTACTCCTCCCTGGCCCCCATTCCACTTCTTCCCTCTCCTAGATACACATCCTCCCATTCCATTTTCTCTTCAGATAAAATCAGGCCTCCAAGAGATGACCACTAAACTAAACAAAACGAGATACAACAATCAAGGCAAAAATCCCTCATATAGAGGCTAGACAAGGCAAACCCACACTTATTGGGTTGTGATCCCAAGAGCTGACAAAAGATTCAGAGATATACCTGCCCCCCCCATTAGGACTCTCCCCCCACACAAAATAAAATAAAAATAAAAGTAAAACAAGCAAATAAACAAACAAACCAATAATCAAACAAAAAAACCAACCACCAAGCTAACAGTCATAACATATACACAGAGTACCTGGTGAAGGTCCATGCAGGCTCCAGGCTTATCTTCTCTATGTGAGCTCATGGGAGCCCTGCTTAGTTGATTTGGTAGGCCATGTTCTTCTGGTGTCTTCCATCACATCCAGTGCCCTCTCCAGTTGTTATCAGAGAGGCTTCCTCCAGCAGCAGATGGAAGCAGGTGCAGAGACCCAAGATCAGACATTATAGGGAGAGAGCGTCCAGATTTGGGGTTCCCATCAGGTCCCTCAGAATCTCAGTGCCTCTTTCTGGCCATCCAGCTAGCTCAGGGTATGGGCTCCCTCTCATGGCATGGGCTTCAACTTAAACAAACATTGGTTGCCCGCTCCCACAATTTTGTTGCCATCATGGCTCCAGAACATCTTGAAGGTAAGACAGATTATAGGTCATGGGATTTTGCGGATGGGTTGGTGTCCGGGTTTCTCTTTACATATCCTAGAGGTATTTTCTCATGCCGGTGAGACAAGAATGTAGGAGTGAAAATTCCATACATGTACCAGCTTGACCTCTCTGCATTCAATGAGCTTTGTGGATGTTGCCCTCAGCAATGGGGCCCCATTTAGTTTTCAGATCTTTGCCCATTCTGGGGTGGAGGCTGCTGTTTCGTCCTATTGATAGTGTCCTTTGATTTATAGAAATGTTTCACTTTCATAAGGTGCCATTTATGAATTGTTGATTTGTTAGTGCCTAGTGTGATCAGAGTTCTTTTTAGGAAGTTGTCTCCTGTGCTAATCCATTCAAAGCTTTTCCCTACATTCTCTTCTATCAGGTTCAGTGTATCTGGTTTTATGTTAAGATCTCTGATCCACTTGGACTTGGATTTTGTGCATGGTGATAGATATGGATATATTTGCATTCTTCTACATACCAACATCCAGTTAGACCAGCACCATTTGTGGAAGATGCTTTCTTTTCTCTAGATATATTCCTGGCTTCTGTATGAAAAAATAAATCAAGTGTTCATGTTTAGGAGGAATGAGGGGTGGCTGTCACTGCATAAACAAAGGCAATTTCCTGAATGAGGACCTAATTGAAGACTGCCTGAGAGACCATGGATTGTTGATGCAGCCAATACCAGCCAATTGGGAACTGCTGTTTGGAAGAGATGCTTTCTTGGGACCCATGTGGGTGAAGGTAGAGGATATTGAAGGAGCTTACAAGCAGCATTCAAAGGAGCTTGCTACCGTAAGACCCCCAAAGCTGGGCCTCCGCTTAAGTCCCGGGATGAGCTTGCTGGTACCCCAATGACTCAAGAGAAAACCACACCTGATGCAAACTGCAAGAGGCTTTATTTATCAGCTAGGTGAGGGCAGACTCCTTCCTCCATGCAGGGCAGGGGAGTTCGACCCAGAGCAGTAACAGTAGGGGGCTTTTAACAGCTAGCTGAGGAATTGGGAGGAGTTGGAAGGAGAGTTGGGAGGAGCTGGGAGGAGTTGGGCTACAGCTCTTCTCTAATGGGGAGGGAGGGTGGGGCGAGGGGAGGGAGGGAGGGGTGTCCTTGGCACAGGGAGCTAGGCAAGTGCCTGGCTATGTCTTTTTACAATTATCGCATCTCTGATTGTAAGGTATTGAAACAACAACAACAACAACAACAAGCTGTTTGCTGGCTATAGAGAACAAAGAGCTTCTTTCTGGCTGTATTTTTAGAGATTAGGGAAAACGAGCTTGGGGGAATGTTTTAGGGGCTTTACATTTCAGGGAGAAACGCTTTAAGTTGGGGTCTCACACTACAAAGACATTCTCACCTGCTCCTGTAGTCGGTGCCATTGATTCCATCCCACCTTACCTCTAACCTCCAAGGGCAAGTAGGCTAAGGCAGAAGCTGGTCCAGGGCACAGATGTGTGAATTTATGTCTGGCTCTTTAATTCAATTCCATTGATCAACATGTCTGCTCCTGTATAAATACCATGCTGTTTTTATTACTAGAGCTCTGTAGTGCAACTGAAAATCAGGGATGGTGATACCTCCGATAATGAATAGGATTGTTATACTGGGTTTTTGTTTTTCCATATGAAGTTGAGAATTGTTCCTTTAAGGTCTGTAAAAATTGTGTTGGAATTTTGTTGAATCTTTAAATTGGTTTTGGTAGGATGGTCATTTTTACTATTAGTTCTATGGATCTATGTAAATGGGAGATCTATTCATCTTCTGATATCTTTTCAATTTCTTTCTTCAAAGATTTGAATATTTTAGCATACATTTTTGTTTGGTAATATTTTGTTCCTTTGAGGCAACTGTAAAGGGTACTTTCCTGATTTTCTCTCAGTCCCTTTGTCATTTGTATATAGGACAGTTGCTGATAGAATTTTTGAGTTAATCTTGTATCCAGCCACTTTACTGGTAGGCTGGTAGTGTTTATCAGCTTTAGGGATTTCCTAGTGGAATTTTTTTGAGTTTCTTTTTTTTATTAGATATTTTCTCTATTTACATTTCAAGTGTTAACCCATTTCCTGGTTTCCCCTCCAAAAACTCACTATCTTATCCATCCTCTCCCTGCTCACCAATCTACCCACTCCCACTTTTTCCCCCTAAACTGGGGCATCAAACCTTCTCAGGACCAAAGACCTCTCCTCCCATTGATGTCCAACAAGGCAATCCATTGCTACATATACAGCTGGAGTCATGGGTCCCTCCATCTCTTTGGTTGGTGGTTTAATCCGGGGGACCTCTGGGGGGTATTGGTTGGTTCATATAGTTGTTCCTCCTATGGGCCTGCAAAACCCTTCAGCTCCTTGGGTCCTTTCTCTAGCTCCTCCCTTGGGGACCCTGTGCTCAGTACAATGGTTGGCTGAGAGCATCCACCTCTTATTTGTCAGGCACTCGCAGAGCCTCTCATAAGACAGCTATATCAGTCTCCTGTCAGGAAGCACTTGTTGGCATCCACAATAGTGTGTGGGTTTATGACTATATACGGGATGGATCCTCAGGTGGGGTGGTCTCTGGATGGTCTTTCCTTCAGTCTATTATCTACATTTTGTCTCTGTATGTTCACCCAAGGGTATTTTGTTCCCCCTTCTAAGAAGGACCAAAGTATCCACACTTCGGTCTTCCTTCTTCTTGAGCTTCATTTGGTATGAGAACTGTATCTTGGGTATTCTGAGCTTCTGTGCTAATATCCACTTATCAGTGAGTGTATACCATGTGTGTTCTTTTGTGATTTGGTTACCCCACTCAGGATGATATTTTCTAGTTCCATCCATTTGCCTAAAAATTTCATAAATTCATTGTCTTTATAGCTGAATATACTCCATTGAGTAAATGTACCACATTATCTGTAGCCATTCCTCTTTGAGAGACATCTGGGTTCTTTGCAGCTTCTGGCTATTATAAATAAGGCTGCTATGAACATAGTGGAGCATGTGTTGGAACATTACCAGTTGGAACATCTTCTGGGTATATGCCCACGAGTGGTATAGCTGGGTCCAATTTTCTGAGGAACCACCAAACTGATTTCCAGAGTGTTTGTACCAGCTTGTGATCCCATCAGCAGTAGAAGAGTGTCCTTTCTCCACATCCTTGCCAGCATCTGCTGTCACCTGAGTTTTTTATCTTAGACATTCTGACTGGTGTGAGGTAGTATCTCTGGGTTGTTTTGATTTGCATTTTGCATTTCCCTGATGACTGAAGAAGTTTCACATTTTCTTTAGGTGCTTCTCAGCCATTTGGTATTCCTCAGTTCAGAATTCTTTATCTCTGTACCCCATTTTAAATAGGGTTATTTGGTTCTCTGGTGTCTAACTTCTTGAGTTTTTTGTATATATTAGATATTAGCCCTCTATTGGATGTAGGGTTGGTAAAGAGCTTTTACCAATCTGTGGATTGACATGTTGCCCTATTGATAGTGTCCTTTGCCTTACAAAAGCTCTGTAATTTTATGAAGTCACATTGTCAATGCTTGGTCATGGAAGATAACCTATTGGTGTTCTGTTTAGGAAATTTTCCCTTGCCCATGTGCCTGGGGCTCTCCCGCACTTTTTTTTTTCTATTATTTTCAGTGTATCTTGTTTTATGTGAAAGTCCTTGATCCACTTGGACTTGAGCTTTGTACAAGGAGATAATAATGGATCAAGTTGCATTTCTGCATGCTAACTGCCAGGTGAACCAGCACCACTTGTTGAAAAGACTGTCTCTTTTCAACTGTTGGTTTTAGCTCCTTTGTCAAAGACCAAGTGACCATAGGTGTGTGGGTTCATTTCTGGGTCTTCAATTCTATTCCACTGATCTACCTGCCTGTCATTGTACCAATACCATGAAGTTTGTTGGTGGTGGTAGTGGGGGGTTTTTTGAGACAGGGTTTCTCTGTATAGCCCTGGCTTTCCTGGAACTCACTTTGTAGACCAGGTTGGCCTCAAACTCACAAATCTGCCTGCCTCTGCATCCCAAGTGCTGGGATTAAAGGTGTGTGCTATCACTGCCCGGCCCACCATGCAGTTTTTATCACTATTGCTCTGTACCAGAGTTTAAGGTCCAGAATGCTAATTCCCCTAGAAGATTTTTTATTGTTGAGAAAAGGTTTCACTATCCTGAGTTATTTGTTATTACAGATGAATTTGAGAATTGCTCTTTATAACTCTATGAAGAATTGAGTTGGAATTTTTATGGGAATTACATTGAATCTGTAGATTGCTTTTGGCAAGATTGCCATTTTTACTATATTAATCCTGCCAATCCATGAGCATGGGAGATCTTTCCATCTTCTGAGATCATCTTCAATTTGTTTTTCAGTGAATTGAAGTTCTTGTCATACAAATCTTTCACTTGTTTGGTTAGAGTCACACCAAGATACTTTATATTGTTTGTGACTATTGTGAAGGGTGTTGTCTCCCTAATTTCTTCCTCAACCTGTTTATCCTTTGAATATAGGAAGGATACTGATTTGTTTGAGTTAATTTTATATCTGGCCACATTGCTGAAGTTTTTTTTAGCAGATGTAGGAGTTCTCTGGTGGAGTTTTTGGGGTCACTTAAGTACACTATCATTTCATCTGCAAATAGTGATATTTGACTTATTCCTTTTAATCTGTATCCCTTTGACCTCCTTTTGTTGTCTAATTGCTCTAGCTAGAACTTCAAGTACTATATGAAATAGATAGTCCCTGATTTTAGTGGGATTGTTTCAAATTTCCATTTAGTTTGATGTTGGCTACTGGTTTGCTGTACCTTGCTTTTATTATGTTTAGATATGGGCCATGAATTCCTGTTCTTTCCAAGATGTTTGTTGAATTTTGCCAAATGCTTTTTCAGAATCTATTGAAATGATCATGTGGTTTCTTTTTCTTTGAGTTTGTTTATGCTGGATCCCTGGGAAGAAACCTACTTGATTGTGGTGAATGATCTTATTGATTTGTTCTTGATTTTGGTTGGCAAATTTTTTGTGTATTTTTGCATTAATATTCATAAAGGAAATTGTTCTAAAGTTCTCTTTCTTTGTTGGGTCTTTGTGTGGTTTCATTAATTGTGGCTTCATATAACAAATTTGGTAGTGTTCCTTCTGTTTCTATTTTGTGGAAGAGTTTAAAGAGTATTGGTGTTAGGTCTTTGAAATTCTGATAGAATACTGCACTAAAACCATCAGGTCCTGGGCTTGTTTTAATTGGGAGGCTTTTTTTTTTAAGTCTTTTTTTTTCTTTTCTTTTTTAAAAAAAAAAATTATTAGGTATTTTCCTCATTTACATTTCCAATGCTATCCCAAAAGTCCCCCATACCCTCCCACCCACTCCCTTACCCACCCACTCCCACTTTTTGGCCCTGGCGTTCCCCTGTACTGGAGCATATAAAGTTTGCAAGTCCAATGGGCCTCTCTTTCCAGTGATGGCCGACTAGACCATCTTTTGATACGTATGCAGCTAGAGTCAAGAGCTCCGGAGTACTGCTTAGTTCATATTGTTGTTCCACCTATAGGGTTGCAGTTCCCTTTAGCTCCTTGGGTACTTTTCTCTAGTTCCTCCTTTGGGAGCCCTGTGATCCAACCAATAGCTGACTATGAGCATCCACTTCTGTGTTTGCTAGGCCCCGGCATAGTCTCACAAGAGACAGCTATATCTGGGTCCTTTTAGCAAAATCTTGCTAGTGTATGCAATGGTGTCAGCGTTTGGAAGCTGATTATGGCAATCACTAGATGGTCCATCCTTTCGTCACAGCTCCAAATTTTGTCTCTGTAACTCTTTCCATGGGTGTTTTGTCCCCAATTCTAAGAAGGGGCACAGTGTCCACACTTTGGTCTTCATTCTTCTTGAGTTTCATGCGTTTTGCAAATTGTATCTTATATCTTGGGTTTCCTAAGTTTCTGGGCTAGTATCCACTTATCAGTGAGTACATATTGTGTGAGTTCCTTTGTGATTGGGTTACCTCACTCAGGATGATGCCCTCCAGGTCCATCCATTTGCCTAGGAATTTCATAAATTCATTCTTTTTAATAGCTGAGTAGTACTCCATTGTGTAAATGTACCACATTTTCTGTATCCATTCCTTTGTTGAGGGGCATCTGGGCTCTATGACTGCTTCTATTTCTTTAGAGGTTATGGGAGTGTATAGATAGTTTATCTGGTCCTGATTTATCTTTGATATTTGATATCTGTCTAGAAAATTGTCCATTTTCACATGCTCCACTATGTTCATAGCAGCCTTATTTATAGTAGTCAGAAGCTGGAAAGAACCCAGATGCCCCTCAACAGAGGAATGGATACAGAAAACATGGTACATTTATGTGGTAAGCCTTCCCTATCAATCTGCAATCGCCATTACAAGATGGCGCCATTTTCCGCTGTGCCTACATGGCCTAACTGGTAAACAAGCAATATGCGCATGTGCAAGAGTGTGTTTTAGCCAAGTCACTGTCCATCCTGGGGTGTGCTGAGCAAGCAGCCAATCAGGTGTGGACATGCTGCACTGAGGTGTATATAAGCAGCACCTTTTTGGGGCTCAGAGTCTTCCTCTTCATGCTGAAGCTAGCTTCATGCTGAAGCTAGCAGCAGCAGAAGGATCCAGTTGTTCGTGTGTGTGTTCTTGCTTGTGAGACAATACCGCGCGAGTAGTGGCACCGAAACCCGGGACTGCCTTATTATCTCCAGCGCCGAGGAGACACTCCATTCGAGGGGCGGATTCAGAACTACAGTCAGGTTAGTTTTTCAAGGTAAGCTCAGAGAGGCATGTTTGGTTCTGGTCTTTCTCCACAACTAGAAGGGGCAGTGGAAGCCTTCGTAATTGTTCTTGCGGCACTTATCCTTTTCCTTATAATGAAAGCAGGACAGGGATTGCTGGAGGAGGTTCAAGACAGCCTGTCAGAAACAGAGCGGGGTAAAAGATTAGGAGCTCAAAGAAAAAAGGGTATACCTAAGAAAAAAGGCCCTTCCACGGACCCTGGATCCGAGGAAGTGAGAGAACGGGGAAAGGACGCCCCAGGAGAGAAGAGAGAGGAGAGGTGCTGGGGGGAAGAGGACCCCAAAAAGAAGAGCCTTTATCCGATAAAGGAACTTGAGGCTCTGGGACTTGATGGTTCAGATTCAAGTGAGGAGCTTAGTCCCACTGATGAGGAAGATTTGGAGGAGGAAGCAGCTCGTTATGAGGAAGAGAGATATCATCCTGATGAAAGATGGCCTAGCGAATCACAGAGGAAGTCCAAAAAGAATGGAAGCAAGGGTCAGGTCCTTGTTCAGTCTTCAGGCCCCAGTGCCCCTCCACCTTATGTGGAAAATTTTTGCTCAGATACTTTTATCCCTCGAGACGAGCAGCAAAAATTACAGCAGATGTTTCCTATCTTTGAGGCAGCAGATGGAGGACGCGCTCACGCGTCTGCGGAGCACATACAGATCAAAGAATGTGCCGAGTCGGTCAGTAATTATGGAGTTAGTGCCAATTTTACTTTATCTCAAGTCGAAATACTTGCTACTTTGGCCATGACTCTGGGAGACTGGCAAATGGTGGCAAAGGCTGTGCTCACTAATACGGGACAGTATTTAGATTGGAAAGCCTTCCTTATTGAATTTGCAAATGAACAGGCAGCGGCTAACTCTGCTGCAGGAAATCCAGCATGGGATAGGGATATGCTGCTTGGTTGAGGTCGCCTTGCACAACAACAGACAGGATATCCAGTGCAGGTGTGTGAACAGGTGAATCAGATTGCCATAATGTGTGGAAATCATTGCCCACCTGTGTTGACGGTGTTGCAGAACTCCAGAGAGACAGTGAGGCACTGAATCAGGTAAGAGAGGAGCGCTCTCAATTGGTTTGGGAGAGAGGGTCTGTTTGTGTTTCCTCAGGATCATCGACAACAGCTGTGGGTCCCAGAACGGCTGACCAGAGCAATTCAAAACAAGCAGAGCTGTGAGGACGTGGATGTTCCTGTGGCTGGAAGTGCTCCTGCTAGTGAGAACTGAAGAGGTCTGTGTTCCTGAAAACATGCCGTTGACGCATTTGGGTGTTTCCTCAATTCTTTACATCTAATGCCAGATTTTAAGCCTTAATGGAATTCGAATAGAACCCATCATTGTTGGCAATTTTACCTCTTGGCTTACCTCTGCATTTTCTTATTTTAAGGAGTGGGTGGGGGTTATATTGTTTGGCACAGCCTTATGTTGTGGGATGGTGTTTGTGTTGTGGTTGGTTTGCAAACTCAGATCTCAACAGAAACGTGACAAGGTCGTGATCACTCAAGTACTTGTGGCCATTGAACAAGGGGCCTCCCCTGAAATTTGGTTATCCATGCTAAAATAGTAATTGGCAAGTCTTGGTTTGCTCTGCTCTAGCATCCCGCAGATTTATGGATCCATTGCACTGGGATGAGAGAGAATCAACGATCATTGATCAGCCTTTGCACATCGCTGAGGTTTCCTCTTTGCACGCGATAGGGTGATCATGATTTTCCTAATAAACCAATGTAAAATTTGGGCTGGCCTCACTTGTAGAGTTCACACTAGGCCATCTAGCAGTTATTGTCACACAGCACTGTGGTATCCAGAGACGGGCAACTTTCCTCGTGCACAGACCAACCTAAGTCATGGGGCCCGGTGGTGATAGGGTTACCCTATGATGGGTAGGGCTGTGACATTAGTGGAGCGACCTAAAACAGGAGCCACAGCAGATGGACGTAGCTGCAGGGTCCTAGACCAGCCTTGTCTTAATGGAACAAAGGGGAGGAGATGTGGGAAGCCATCCCTATCAATCTGCAATCGCCATTACAAGATGGTGCCAGTTTCCGCTGTGCCTAAGTGGCCTAACTGGTAAACAAGCAATATGCGCATGTGAAAGAGTGTGTTCGAGCCAAGTCACTGCCCATCCCGGGGCGTGCTGAGAGAGCAGCCAATCAGGTGTGGACACACCGCACTGAGGTGTATATAAGCAGCGCCTTTTGGGGGCTCGGAGTCTTCCTCTTCATGCTGAAGCTAGCGTAATAAAGAATTGCTGCAGAAGGATCCAGTTGTTCGCGTGTGTGTTCTTGCTGGCAAGACAATAGCGCGAGACATTTACACATTGGAGTACTACTCAGTTCAGTAAAGAACAAATTTACAAAATTCCTAGGCAAATGGATGGACCTGGAGGGCATCATCCTGAGTAAGGTAACCCAATCACAAAAGAACTCACATGATATGTACTCACTGATAAGTGGATATTAGCCCAGAAACTTAGAATACCCAAAATATAAGATACAATTTGCAAAACACATGAAACTCAAGAAGAATGAAGACCAAAGTGTGGACACTGCCCCTTCTTAGAATTGGGAAGAAAACACCCATGGAAGGAGTTACAGAGACAAAGTTTTGAGCTGAAACAAAAGGATGGACCATCTAGAGACTGCCATACCCAGGGTTCCATCCCATAATCAGCTTCCAAACGCTGACACCATTGCATACACTAGCAAGATTTTGCTGAAAGGACCCTGATATAGCTGTCTCTTGTGAGGCTATGCCGGGGCCTAGCAAACACAGAAGTGGATGCTCACAGTCAGCTATTGGATGGATCACAGGGCCCCCAATGGAGGAGCTAGAGAAAGTACCCAAGGAACTAAAGGGATCTGCATCCCTATAGGTGGAACAACATTAAGTAACTAGTACCCCCCGGAGCTCCTGTCTCTGGCTGCATATATATCAGAAGATGGCCTAGTTGGCCATCATTGGAAAGAGAGGCCCATTGGTCTGGCAAACTTTATATGCCTCAGTACAGGGGAACACCAGGGCCAAGAAGTGGGAGTGGGTAGGTAGGGGAGTGTATGGAGGACTTTTGTGATAGCATTGGAAATGTAATTGAAGAAAATACCTAATAAAAATAAAATTATATATATATATATAAGAAAATTGTCCATTTCATCTAGATTTTCCAGTTGTGTTGAGTATAGGGTTTTATAGTAGGATCTGGTAATTGGTTGAATTTTTTCAGTTTCTGCTGTCATAGCTTCTTTTACATTTCTGAATTTTTAAAATTTTCATACTGTCTTTGTGCCTTCTGGTTTGTCTGGCTAAGTGTTTATTTATCTTGTTGATTTTCTCAAAGAACCAGCTCCTGGCTTTGTTGATTCTTTGTATAGTTCTTTTTGTTTCTACTTAGTTGATTTCAGCCCTGAGTTGATTATTTCCAGCTGTAACTCCTCGTGGGTGTATTTCCTTCTTTTTCTTCTAGATCTTTCAGGTGTACTGTTAAACTGCTGGTGTATGGTCTCTCCAGTTTCTTTTTTGAGGCACTCAGAGCTATGAGTTTTTCTCTTAGAAATGCTTTCATTGTGTCCCATAAGTTTGAGTATGTTGTGGCTTCATTTTCATTATGCTTTAAAAAGTCTTTAATTCCTTTCTTTATTTCTTCCTTGACCAACTTATCATTGAGTAAAGCATTGTTCAGCTTCCATGTGAATTTGGGCTTTCTGTTGTTTATGTTCCTATTGAAGACCAGCCTTAATCCGTAGTGGTCTGATAGGAGGCATGGGATAATTTCAGTATTCTTTTATCTGTTGATGTCTGATGTGTGGTAAGTCTGATGTATGGTAAGTTTTGGAGAAGGTACCATGAGGTCATGAGCAGAAGGTATATTCTTTTGATTTTGGATGAAATGTCTTATAGATATCTGTTAAGTCCATTTGGTCCATAACTTCTGTTAGGTTTATTGTGCCTCTGTTTACTTTGTATTTCCCTGATCTATCCATTAATGAGAGTGGTTTGTAGAAGTCTCTCACAATTATTGCATGAGGTGCAATGTGTGCTTTTAGCTTTAGTAAACTTTCTTTTATGAATGTGGATGTCCTTGCATTTGGAGTTTAGATGTTCAGAATTGAGATTTCTTCTTGGTAGGTTTTTCCTTTGATGAGGATGAAGTGTCCTTCCTCATCTTTTTTGATGACTTTTGGTTGAAAGTCAGTTTTATCCAATATTAGAATGGCTACTCTCACTTGTTTGTTGGGAACATTTACTTGGAAAATTGCTTTATAGCCCTTTACTCTGAGGTAATGTTTGTCTTTGTCACTGAGGTGAGTTTCCTGTATGCAGCAAAATGTTGGGTCCTGTTTATATAGCCAATCTGTTAGTCTATGTCTTTTTGTCAGGGAATTGAGTACACTGATGTTAAGAGATATTAAGGAATAGTGATTGTTGCTTCTTGGTATTTTTGATATTATTTTTATGCTTGTGTAGTTGCCTTCTTTTGGGTTTCTTGAAAGAAGATTGCTTTCTTACTTTTTCTAGGGTGTAGTTTTCCTCGTTATGTTGGCATTTTCCATCTATTATCATTTGTAGGACTGGATTTGTGGAAAGATATTGTGTAAATTTGGTTTTATCATGGAATATCTTGGTTTCTCCATCTATGGTAATTGAGAGTATTGCTAGGTATAGTAGCCTGGGCTGTGTTCTCTTAGGATCTGTATGACACCTGCCCAGGATCTTCTAGCTTTCATAGTCTCTGGTAAGAAGTTTGGTGTGATTCTGATAGGTTTGCATTTATATGTTACTTGAAATTTTCCCCTTACTCTTTTTAATATTCTTTCTTTGTTCAGTGCATTTGGTGTTTTGATTATTATGTGATGGGAGGAATTTCTTTTCTGGTCCAATCTATTTGTAGTTCTGTAGGCTTCTTATATGTTTATGGGTATGTCTTTCTGTAGATTAGGGAGCTTTTCTTCTATAATTAAGATGAAGATATTTACTGGCCCTTTGTACTGGCTAGTTTTGTGTCATCTTGACACAGCTGGAATTATCACAGAGAAAGGAGCTTCACTTGAGGAAATGCCTCCATGAGATCCAACTGTAAGGCATTTTCTCAATTAGTGATCAAGGGGGAAAGGCCCCTTGTGGGTGGGACCATCTCTGGGCTGGTAGTCTTGGTTCTATAAGAGAGCAGACTGAGCAAGCCAGGGGAAGCAAGCCAGTAAAGAACATTCCTCCATGGCTTCTGCATCAGCTCCTGCTTTCTGACCTGCTTGAGTTCCAGTCCTGACTTCCTTTGGTGATGAACAGCAGTATGGAAGTGTAAGCCGAATAAACCCTTTTCTCCCCAACTTGCTTCTTGGTCATGATGTTTGTGTAGGAATAGAAACCCTGACTAAGACACCCTTTAAGTTAGAAATCCTCACTCTCTTCTATACCTATTATTTTTAAGTTTGGTCTTCTCATTGTGTACTGGATTTCCTGGATGTTTTGGGTTAGAAGCTTTTTGCATTTTTCATTTTATTTGACTGTTGTTTCAATGTTTTCTATGGAATCTTCTGCACCTGAGATTCTCTCTTCTATCTCTTGTATTCTGTTAGTGATGCTTGCATCTTGACTCCTGATCTCTTTTCTAAGTTTTCTATCTCTAGTGTTGTCTCCCTTTGTGATTTCGTTATTTTTTGTACTTCCATTTTCAGGTCCTTGATGGTTTTGTTTAGTTCCTTCACCTGTTTGGTTGTGTTTTCTTTTAATTCTATAAGGGATTTTGTGTTTCCTCCTTAAGATCTTCTACCTGTTTACCTGTGTTCTCTTGTATTTCTTTAAGAGTGTTATTTATGTCCTTCTTAAAGTCCTCTATCATCATCACCTGAGATGTGATTTTAAGTCAGAGTCTTGCTTTTCTGGTGAGTTGGGGGTAACCAGGGTTTGTTCTGTTGGGAGAACTGAGTTCTGATGATGCCAAGTAGGTTTGGTTTCTGTTGATTATGTTCTTTCACTTGCCTTTTGCCATCCCTTATCTGTTGTGTTAGCTGGTCTTACTGTCTCTGATTGTGACTTGTCCCTCCTGCAAACCTGTGTGTCACTAAGTAGCAGGGCAGCATACAACATATCAATCCAGTTACTACAGGTTCTACTTTCACTATGATCGCCAGTCAAAGTTTATAGTCTATTGAACCTCCTCCAGATAAATTGATTTCAGGAAGTAGTCATTACTTTTCTCTTCCTGTGATAAATTACCACAACCAAAAACAAATTAAGGAAGGATTTAGTTTGGCTTACAGTCCTAAAAGGCTAGATGTCCATAATGGTGGGAGTAAGCATGGTAACAAAAGCAGAAAGCTAAGAGATCACATGTCACCTGTCTATAGGAAGTAAAGAGAGCAAAAGGAAAGTAGGGTGAAATTGTCAATAGTTAGTCCACTCCAGTGAAGTACTCACTTCAGAAAGGCTCCATCTCCTGAAGGTTTCATAACTTCTCCAAAGTGCACTGTCAACTGGAAACCAAGTGTACAAATACCTACTCAGTCCTCAAAAGACTACAGAGGACATTTTTCATTCAAGCCATGGTACCATTGTACTGCTAACACCATAGGCTTATAGTTCAAGTTCAAATGCCACTGAAATCTTTAACAGTCTCAACACTGTTCAAATGTTCAATTTCTTTCCTGAGACTCAAGTTAATTTTTTTAAAACTATGACTCCCTGTTATATAAAATAGATAATTACACACTACCAACATACAATGTCACATAATATGCTTTCTTATTTAAAAAGAGAAAAAAGGGGGCACCATCAAGAAATATGACATGAAAGTGAACAAAGAAACACTAGTGTAAATATCAAATCCTGTAGTACCATCTCTAATATATGGAGCTTTAGATTCAAAAGGCTTAGGTGGCTCTGATCTGCCAGCTTTTCTGACTACAGCATATATCTCTTTGAGGCTGGTTGCACTCCATTTATGTAGCATTCCTTGACAGATATCTCATATTATTCATACCTGACATCTTCCACATCTTGGGTTCTTCAATAAAACCCAGAATTTATCTAGGAGCTTCACATTAATAATGCCTTCCTCATCTTCCTTGTAGATACTCTATCCTTGACACATTTTTGACTGGCCCCAACAGCTCTCTAAAAGCACAGAGAATGAATCCATGTCCACTTCAATTTTTATTCCCTGCCTCAAATGCCAATAGCATGGTTGGAATGCTGCCAAGTTAAGCTGTGAATTTGAGAAGTACTCTTGTCCCTTTGGAACACATTTGCAGAAGTTTCTGTATAATATTCATTTATAGGCAAAGGAAAATCTTTACAAGTAGGAATCTGAACTTGGTGGGGTTTTGACTTGAGGGTACCCTTTCCACTGTTCCACTGAAGATCAGGAGGCCTCTTCTTAATAGCACAAATTTCTTTAACAGATACAGTGTTTTTTCCAGAAGAAGCCTTCAGGCAATATTCTTAGCATTCCTTTCCTCCTCAGACTTCTATAAGCCTTTCTGCCATAATTGCTTTTTTCTTTTCTTTTCTGTTTTTGTAGACCTACAAAAACATGCCACAGATTCAATGTTACGTTGTGTTAAAATTTCCTCTGCCAAATCAAAACTACTTTTGAGATTCTATCGTACAACTGGCAGAATGGCTAAGATCAGTAATGCAAGCTCATGTTTGTGAGGAAGTAGAGCATCCTTTATTGCTGCTAAGAGTACAAACTTCTATAGCCACTATGATCAATATGCTAGTTTCTCAGAAAGATGTGAATTATCTAGCTCAAGATCCAGCTATCCTGCTCTTGGATATATACCAAAAAGGACACTTATCCTACCAAAGGGACACTTGCTCAACCATGCTAATTGCTGTCTATTAATGATAGCCACATGCTGGAAACAATCTAAACGTCCCTCAATAGAAGAATAGATAAGTAAAATGTACATTTATACAACTGAGTATTACTCAGCTTTTAAACAAAACAAAACAAAGCAAAGCAAAACAAAACAAAACCAGTGGCATCATGTAATTTGCAGTCAAATGGATAGAACTAGAAAAAAAATCATCCTGAGTGAGATAATTCAAACCTAGAAACATAAATGTGGTATGTATTTGCTTATATCTAGGTATTAGCAAATAAACAAATGATAACTAAACTACAATCCATAGACCAAAGACATATGGGGAAGGAACATATGGATCTCCCAGGGATGGAGAAATATAATAGAAATTATGGGTGGACTGGAAAGGGGAAGGGGCACTGGGTAGGAGGAGAATAGATGGATCAGGTAAGAAAGGGGAAGGCATATGGGATCGAAGAAGAGAATGAGAGGAGAGACAACTAAATTTGAAGGGCGTTTGAGAGGTGATACAGAAACTAATGTGGTGGAAACTTCCTATAATATATAAAGGTGATTCTGCTAAAGTCTGAAAATATGAGGCAGATGGAACTCCAACTGGCCATCTTGTGTCACCAAATGAAATTTGCTACAAATCACAAAACCTTTTATCTCCAATCTGTCCTGTCTATAAAATATGCTAGGGCAATTGTGGCAAAAGATCTTGTGAGAGTAACCAACCTATGTCTGATTTGACTTAAGGCCTACACCATGAGATGGAACCCATACCTGACACTGCTTGGGTGACCAAGAACCAGAGTCTAGATGGTGCAGAGACCTAGTGTAAAACAAATGCTACTGGTATAAATAATAATAGTAATAATAATAATAATAAGTATTAATAATACAATAAAATGGCTCATGATGATATGCTAGACTCATAGATCACTGCTAGACTCATACATCAGTGCCTTATTCAGCCATCATCAGAGATGCTTTCTTCTGCATCAGATGAGAACAAATACAGAGACTAATTGCAAGACATTATGTTGAAAGGTTGAAAGAGAGAGAGAGAGAGAGAGAGAGAGAGAGAGAGAGAGAGAGAGAGAGAGAGAGAGAGAGAGAGAGATTGGAATACAGCTTTAAACAAGGTGTCTCCATCAATTCCCTCCCCTCAGAAAGAGTTTGAGGAACCCAACAAAATAGAAACTAAATGGACATGGGGAAAGGACAGGCCCTCTAAAACAGCTGAGCAAAGAAAGCTGACATGAACTCAGAGACTGAAGCAGAAATCCCAAGGCCTCCACGGGTCTGTACCAGGTGCTATAGTTTTCAGTTTACAACTTTTATGTTATCACTATCAATTGTGAGAGCAATGAGGGGTTTTCTTCTCTTTCCAGACCATAGAGTATCTGAAGTCCATTCTCCCCTTTTATACTTGATGAGTTCTAACTGCTAAGTGTTAGATGTGACATATGTAAGCATCAGCATTGGACATGTCTCGTCACTCACAATGGCCTCTCAAATCCATGAGGAAACTACTAGGAAAGAAACTCATAGTCTTCTAAAAACAATTTCTCATGAACAGATTAATTTCCCTATAATAAAAATTGGATACCATTTCTAACTGGAATAGGGCTATTGTCTAGAATAAAAATTCTAGTTTTAAAAAATTCAGGTCAGATAGAAAGATCCTGTAGTCTTGAGGCAGACTGTTTTTCAGAGTTAGAGAAGATTGGCTTCAATCAGCTTCCCAGCAGTAATAATATCACATAA